>NC_133650.1:60341627-60685535 GCF_009905375.1 Apium graveolens
GAATCTCAGTTTTGGCAGTCCTGGTAAACCAGAATCCCTTGATAGCTGAGTAGACTCTAACTGTGACGGCCTCAACCCGGGGTCAGGAGTTAACGTCACTAACACAATTACCAAAAATATAAACAACAGAATTATTATAAAATATACTAACTTGACCCCAAACCAAGATCTGATCCAGGTTCAAGTATAATCCAGGTTCTCATTATTACAAACTCGTTATTCACTATCTAAGACACACTAACTTTATTCAGCAACTCTTCAGACCTCATGGTCTGATACAAACTACCTCAGAGGAGCCAGGTCCAGTAGGGGCGGGAACACGGGTCGGTCTGACTGATCTTCTAGGCATCTGCGAAATATAGATAACAGTTTGCAAGGGTGAGCATAATCGCTCAGCAGTACCAAATATGAATAACAGATTAAAACAGTAATGTAACAATAATGGGAACAGAACTGTAATCATGACATCAACATTTCATAATGATAATCAAAGTAACTGGATACCGCTAATTAGCATGCTTTGTGAAAACAACATTGTAGTGTGCTGCGTAATACCAGAGTCCAATTTTAGCATGCTAACCATTTTATAAAACCTCTGTATCAATCAATCATGCTTTCGTATAATTCACAAATCCCAATCAGATACAGTAGCGGATATGTGAAGACAGCTGATCAGGCTATCAACACCAGACGGCTCTAACTGCCATCCCATTACCTGTTCCGGAACTCAGAGACTAGCTAGGTCTCTGACCTGCTGGACTAATCGGTTTTATAATGCGCGCAACCGAATTAGCCTCTTACGCCACCTCATAGGCCTACTCTGGCCCCATTGTATCCCATATCTGACCGTTTTATCCAGTTTTCAAAACACTTGTACCTATCTCATTTTCAAAATCATTATTTAACCAGCACACCTATAAAATCCAGTTCGCAAATTATTTCATTCGAGATAGGTACCTTGCAAAGTTACTTCTCCTCCCCCAAAACAATTTAAAAAACAGTGAGTTATAACTACAGGGGATACGTAACTTAAAACGTTGTTGTTCCATTATGAGAATAAAACATTTAGTTATTCATACGTACTGAACCATAAAAGAATGGTCAGGGGTACTTGCCTTGCAACGCTTTACAAACCCTAATAGCTTTCACGCTGACTTTGATCCGGGAACAACTCAACTGGGATCTACAATTACAGAATACCCTAATTAGTTATACCGACATGCTTGATATCCTCAAATCCTAATAACCCAAATCCACAACCCGACTCGTATTAATATTATACACATAATCATATTTCTCGAACGTAAATAGGGTAACACATAGCACATAATTATGTACGATTACAAATATATTTTTAGAAAATTTTGGCAACAACTTCTTTATTTATAAGACTACCCGTCGATTATAGTCGACGTCAACAATTCTCAACCATCCACAATATTATCTGTACAACCCAACACCAATAAAAATTAATTATTCAAATCCAAACATATTTTACATAATTATTTTATTTTATTTATTTATAGAATTTAGGACTCAGAACATCGTCATCACCGTCCACTGTTGACTCACCGAAGTTTATCGTCAACGGCGACACAATTTATTGGCGCCCGATATATTACGGGTTCCCAAATAAATCATACCGATTAATATTATTTTCTCGTCACGAAATTCTTTTATTTCACAAATGATACTCAGTTATTTCCTGCAGAAAAATTAAATAAAAAAAAAATCAAAATCAATTACAACAACCAATCTGCCACACGACAGGCCCAACAAGAGGCCCAACAAAACAATCAACAACACCCACTAGCCTCACTGCTAGAGGCCCAATAACAACAGCCAGGCCCAACTGCAACAGGCCCAACTGCAACAGGTCAAGCCCAGCAAGGAGCCAGCCCACAAACTCACACACAGCATCGCAGACACGCGGCCACGCGCCGCCAAAACCCACACACACAAACACTGGCACACACACACAACACTCTATACACACACATCACAAATTACACACACACATATATATATATGCAATTATATAATCGAACCAGCCAAGCAAGGAATTCAAGCGGCGGCTCACCGAAAACGGCTGGAAACAGAAACAGCGATAGAACAGAGCAGCCGAAACACGGAGAAAACAAGAAACGAGAAGAGAGAGTGAAGAGAGATAACGAGAGAGATGAGAGAGATGGAGTGAGAGAGAGAAACAAAAATGAGAGAGATGAGAGATTGAGACTGTGAGAGACTGAAGTGGCACAACAGAAAAACACAGCAGCCAACACGTGTCCTGTTAAACAGGATACGTGTTGTTTTATTTTTAATTCAGAATTCTGAATCCCCGGGACCCAATTTATATCCCGACATAAATATTTTAACGAACCAAAATATTAACAACACATCGAAATAAATTCCAACTAATTCAAAAGGTTCCGAAATATTCGAACTAATTAAAACATAATTTTCAAAATTTAAAAAAAAAACAATTTCGAAAGCGCACTTTATACCCGTTCTTTAACAAACAATGAAATGACGCGCGGGTGAAGCAATGCCCGAAAATTCCCAAAATAATTTAAAAATTCTCTGATAAATACGAACTTAATAAGATATAAATTTCATAATTTTTAAAGATTCCCATAATTAAATATGGATTTTAGCATTTAACACTATCAAAAAATCATTTAAAAAAAATGAATAATTAACGAAATATTGATTTCTAAATTTGATAAAGTCCTAAAAATAATTATTAAAATTATAAAATTAGAAAACTAATTTTAAAGACAACCCAAATATTTATGGAATTAAAATTACCATAAAATCACTTTTGCAAGCAAAATAAAATCACATAATTCCAATCCCATATATCAACATATCATAATTAATTAATTAACAATTAGTAACTGTTGCCAAAATCAATACACATCTTTTATTTATTTACTTAAAATTTTATTATACTTCCAAATATAAAAAAAAATACACGAGTCGTTATATTCCTTCCCCCTTAAAAGATTCTGTCCCCAGAATCTGACTCATCTAAACAAATGAGGATATTTATCAAGCATGTCTGACTCTAATTCCCAAGTAGACTCTTCTACTCGAGGATTTCTCCACAAAACTTTTACTATTGGAATTGATTTATTCCTAAGGACTCGTTCCTTACGGTCTAGGATCTGAACCGGTTGTTCTACATATGACAAATCTGGTTGAAGCTCAATCGGTTCATATTCTATAATTTGATTCGAATTAGGGACATAAGGCTTCAACATAGATACATGGAACACATTATGAATGTGCTGCCACTGCGGTGGTAACGCTATCTCATAAGCGGCATTTCCCACTCTCTTCAAAACCTCAAAGGGTCCTATAAATCTAGGGCTAAGTTTACCCTTTTGACCAAATCGTACTAACCCTTTCCAAGGTGATCCTTTTAGTAACACCAAAGCTCCTATCTCAAAGTCCATGTCTTTCCTATGCAAATCTGCGTATTTTCTTTGTCTATCTTGAGCTGCTTCCAATCTTTTCTGAATCAACACTATAGCATCTCTAGTCTGCTGAACCAACTCAGGGCCTAACACTTTCTTTCTCCTATTAATACAAAGGTGATCTACACTTTCGTCCATACAATGCTTCGTAAGGTGGCATCCCTATACTGGCATGGTAGCTGTTATTATACGAGAACTCAATCAAAGGTAGATGCTCATCCCAATTACCCTTAAAATCTAGAACACAGACTCTCAACATATCCTCTATGATCTGAATCGTTCTCTCACTTTGGCCATCCGTCTGAGGATGATAGGCGGTGCTCATGTTCAATTTCATTCCTAGGCACTCTTGGAATTTAGTCCAGAACCTGGAATTAAATCTCGGGTCTCGATCCGACACTATAAAAACAGGAACTCCATATTTAGTAACTATCACATCCAGGTATAACTTAACTAACCTTTCCAATGAATACCTTTCATTAATCGGAAGAAAATGTGCCGACTTAGTCAATCTATCAATGATTACCCAAATAGCATCATGATTCGCTCTCGTCTTTGGTGAACCCACTACAAAATCCATAGCAATGTCTTCCCATTTCCATTGGGGAATCTCCAAAGGTTGTAACAATCCACTCGGTCGTTGATGCTCTACTTTCACCGTCTGACATACGTGACATTTACTTACCCAATTGACAATATCTTTCTTCATTCCTGGCCACCAAAAATTTCTCTTCAAATCCTGGTACATCTTGGTACTACCAGGGTGGATAGAAAACCTAGAGTTATGTGCTTCCTGTAATACTTCGCTCTTCAACTCTGTTACATTAGGAATCCAAACTCTGGACGAAAACCTATACAAACCTTGACTATCTTTTTGAGTACACAACTCTTCTCCTGTCAAAGTATCCGACTCTTGTTCCATAACTCCTTCTTGACATCTTCTAATCTTTTCCATCAAGGCCGGCTGGAAGATAACTTCATATAGTTGCTCTTGACTTTCGTTAGATCCTCGAACTTCAATTTCCGTTCTTTCTAAGTCTCGTGCCAATTCTTCCGCAATCTTAATCATATTCAGCCTTTTCTTTCTACTTAGCCACTACATTGGCTTTACCTGGGTGATAATTAATTGAACAATCATAGTCCTTAATCAACTTCAACCACCTTCTCTGTCTCATGTTCAGATCTTTCTGCGTGAATATATACTTCAGGCTTTTATGATCGGTGTAAATATCACATTTCTCTCCATACAAGTAGTGACGCCATAACTTTAAAGCAAATACTATAGCCGCCAATTCAAGGTCATGAACTGGATATTTCTGCTCGTGAGGCTTTAGCTGTCTGGAGGCATACACAATCACTTTGTCATGCTGCATTAACACACAACCCAATCCTTTCAAAGAAGCATCACTGTAAATTACAAAGTTTCCCGTCTCATCTAACAATGCTAACACTGGAGCCGTCACTAGTCTTTATTTTAATTCTTGAAAACTTTCTTCACACTTTTCCGTCCAAACAAACTTCTCATTCTTTCTGGTCAACTTGGTTAGTGGGGATGCAATCTTCGAGAAATCTTTCACAAACCTTCGATAATATCCTGCCAATCCAAGAAAACTCCTTATTTCCGTGGGTGTCTTCGGTTGCTCCCATTTTGATACGGCTTCAATCTTTACCGGGTCTACTTTGATACCTTCTTTACTTATTACGTGACCAAGGAACTGTACTTCCGTCAGCCAAAACTCACACTTAGAAAACTTGGCATACAATTGCTTTTCTCTTAACTTTTGAAGGGCAATCTACAGATGCACCGCGTGATCTTCTGGATTCTTCGAGTATATGAGGATGTCATCAATAAATACAATAATAAACTTATCCAGATACTCCTTGTATACCCTATTCATCAAATCCATGAAAGCTGCTGGCGCATTCGTCAATCCAAACGACATCACTAGAAACTCATAATGGCCATACCTTGTTCGAAATGCAGTTTTGGGGATATCTTTTGGCCTTATCTTCAGTTGGTGGTAGCCAGATCTTAAATCAATCTTTGAGAAGTAACATGCACCTTTAAGTTGATCAAATAAATCATCGATTCGTGGCAAGGGATACTTATTCTTTATCGTCAACTTGTTCAACTCTCTATAATCAATGCACAATCTCATGCTTCCATCCTTTTTCTTCACAAATAACACTGGAGCACCCCACGGGGAAACACTGGGTCAAATAACTCCTTTATCCAATAATTCCTGAAGTTGCTTAGCCAATTCTTTCATTTCCATAGGGGCCATTCTATATGGAGCCTTAGAAACTAGTTCAACTCCAGGTATCAAATCAATGGAAAACTCTATCTCACGATCAGGTGGCAATCCTGGTAATTCTTCTGGAAAAACATCAGGGAATTCTCTTACTACAGGGATGTCATCCAAATAGGGGTCTCTTTCTTCGTATCCACTACATGAGCCAAGTACGCTTCACATCCTTGTCTCAACAATCTTCTTACTTGCATCACTGAGTGAAACTTTCTGTCTTGCCTCTGCCCTTGGTAACTGATCCTTCTATTATCTGGGGTGTACATAACAACTCTCTTTTTCTTACAATCAATATTTGCCCTATATCGAGACAACCAATCCATACCTAAAATAACATCAAAGTGTCCCAACTTGAAGGGTATTAAGTCAACAGGGAACATATACCCCGAAATCTCTAGGGAACAACTAGGACAAAAGTGTTTTACAGGTACTTTATCTTTATTAGCCACTTCTATAGTTAAGGGTTCATCTAAGTCTTCTAGCATCAATTGCATTTTATTCACACAATTCACAGATTTGAAAGATTTGGACGCTCCCGAATCAAACAAAACGTTAACAGGTACGGAATTAAGAATAAGCGTACCTGCCACCACATCAGAGTCATGAACTGGAGACTTCTGGGTCATCTTAAAAGTCCTAGCTCTCACAGTACTGGTTGTTGGTCCTTGGGACACACTCTTTCCAACATTACCCTGAGTCAATGACTTACAATTCCTAGCTATGTGTCCCACTTTGCCGCAACTAAAACAAGTAACTCCTTGAATCTCAGACTTACACTCCGTGGAATAGTGACCTTTCTGTCCACACTTAAAACAATTAACATTCTCTCGGCACTGACCACTGTGCTTTTTCCCACACGTCTTACAATCAACTACTGGCTTACTCATCCTCGTCGGGGCAGAGTTAACTGATGTTGTACCGGGCTTAACTTGGGGAAAGTTCTGCCCTTTAAACTTTTTATTCTTATTCTTACCAAACCAACGCTGAAACCTTCGACTTGCTATTCCTGATTCTGACCTTACAGGTCCACTTTCAAATTTCCTTTTCTTTTCACCCTGCTCCTTCGCAGCTAACTTCTGATCACTCTCTATCACCAGGGCAGCCTGAACTACCGAGGTATATGTCTTGAGTTATAAGGCTACAACTCCACTCCTTATTTCTGGCTTCAACCCTTGTTGAAACCGCTTCGCTCGTTGGGCTTCCTAACTCACATATTCCAGTGCTATACGGGCCAACTCCGTAAACTTCGCTTCATATTCCGCAACACTCCTATTTCATTGTTTCAGCTCCAAAAATTCCATCTCCATTTGACTTTGGAGACAGGCTGGAAAATACTTTTCTAAGAACAACTCTGTGAATCTGGCCCAGAGAACTGGACCTTCTCCTTCTAGGGCTCGCGTAGATTCCCACCAATAATTCGAATCATTCCTCAGAAAATAACTAGCATAATCAGTCTTTAAATCCTCACTTACCTTAGTGAGCGCAAACGCCTTTTCCATTTCCTTTAACCATATCCTGGCAGCAATAAGATCTACCTCTCCTTTAAACTCTGGGGGCTTCACTGCTTGAAAAGACTTAAAACTAACACCTTGATTTGCCCCTCTCATCTCAAGCTGCTATTGGATTTGTAGTTGCTGCTGTTGGATTTGCTGTTGTTGTTGCTGTATGAGCTGCTGTTGCTGTTGTTGTTGCTGTTGCAATTGTTGCTGCTGTTGCTGGAATTGTTGTTGCTGTTGGGCCAGCTGTACAGTCTGCTGACGCAATAAGTTCATCAAATCATTCATGGAAGGATCCCCAGCAGATCCGTTATTGGGCTGAGAATTTTTCTTTGGTGGCATCTCCTGAAACATAATAGTCATATATAAGAGAATGGATTGCTCCAGCAGTTTATATTTATGCATCAGGAGAGCGTTGCCACTAAGACAATATTCTCATCCCCCATTATAATTGGATCTGTCCTGAGTGAATGATTATAATCTAAAAATGCCAGCAACAGAAACAACAATAATAATAACAACAATAATAGCAACACACGATATATAAAAACTGAACGATAATATAAAGCAGCTGAACTACAGTAACCAACAGAATCCAACTAGTACAACTGAAAATCCAAATACAAAGAACCATCCGAATACATGCCAAAATTGGCTGTCATAACAGCCTCGCCTACTACAAACTATCACAACATAATGTACATATACAAAGTAAACAACTACAGAACTCCTAGAAGTCACTCTGAGCTTTGCATCCCTCTATTGCAGCTCTATCTAGTCTCTACCACTGCCACCAATGGAACCTAGCTCAAACACTAGCCAGTTCACTAGGTCCTGATACTGCACCGCTCTGAACTCTGAGCTAATGAAACGGTCAACAGATCTAGCCCTCTCTACAGCCATCTGGGTCAATGCTCTCACACGGGCTCGCACCTCAGGGGAAGGGGCAAAAATACCCTGAAATGGTGCAATAGGTACCTGGTACAACTGGGCAGCAAACTCTGGACTCTGATCTCTGATAAAGGAAGTATTCACCGTCCTATGCACATGATAAGGGATCAGTGAAGAAATACCGCTAGGGGCCACAGGGGGTGCCGGAGGTCTCATCATGGAAGAACTGGGACCGCATCCGGGAGGGAAATCCCTGACAGCAGACACAGACCTACGTACCCAACGGGGACGAGGACCAGATCCAGGGATATCTCGAGGCACAAAAGAAGGGACTGGTGGAGGAGGCATATGGGTCTCCTCAGCAACAACATCAAGGGGTTTCTCCGAATCTGAGCTATCCAAATCAGAAGCCCGAGATGGAGAACTCGAAATCACAATAGGCCACTGCCAATATAATAATATACAGACAAGACACAACCACGTCAAGGCAATTCTATCAAAACATTTAATAGATGCCAGGGTAACGCCGTCGGAACCCTCGACTGACTCTAAAAGTTTGCTCCTCTATATGAGTTGCTGACTCAAACTTAAAGACTCACGTTATCACCTACTTGACACAATCCCTAACCTGAATCAGGGACTTGAACCTGTAGCTCTGATACCAACTGTGACGGCCTCAACCCCGGGGTCAGGAGTTGACTTCACTAAACACAATTACCAAAAATATAAACAACATAATTATTATTAAAATATACTAACTTGACCCCAAACCAAGATCCGATCCAGGTTCAAGTATAATCCAGGTTCACATTATTACAAACTCGTTATTCACTATCTAAGACACACTAACTTTATTCAGCAACTCTTCAGACCTCATGGTCTGATACAAACTACCTCAGAGGAGCCAGGTCCAGTAGGGGAGGGAATACGGGTCGGTCTGACTGATCTTCTAGGCATCTGCGAAATATAGATAACAGTTTGCAAGGGTGACCATAATCGCTCAGCAGTACCAAATATGAATAACAGATTAAAACAGTAATGTAACAATAATGGGAACAGAACTGTAATCATGACATCAACATTTCATAATGATAATCAAAGTAACTGGATACCGCTAATTAGCATGCTTTGTGAAAACAACATTGTAGTGTGCTGCGTAATACCAGAGTCCAATTTTAGCATGCTAACCATTTTATAAAACCGCTGTATCAATCAATCATGCTTTCGTATAATTAACAAATTCCAATCAGATACATAGCGGATATGTGAAGACAGCTGATCAGGCTATCAACACCAGACGGCTCTAACTGCCATCCCATTTACCTGTTCCGCAACTCAGAGACTAGCTAGGTCACTGACCTGCTGGACTAATCAGTTTTATAATGCGCGCAACCGAATTAGCCTCTTATGCCACCTCAATAGGCCTACTCTGGCCCCAATGTATCCCATATCTGACCGTTTTATCCAGTTTTCAAAACACTTGTACCTATCTCATTTTCAAAATCATTTATTTAACCAGCACACCTATAAAATCCAGTTCGCAAATCATTTCATTCGAGATAGGTACCTTGCAAAGTTACTTCTCCCCAAAACAATTTAAAAATAGTGATTTATAACTACAGGGGATACGTAACTTAAAACGTTTCTGTTCCATTATGAAAATAAAACACTTAGTTATTCATACGTACTGAACCATAAAAGAATGGTCAGGGGTACTTGCCTTGCAACGCTTTACAAACCCTAATAGCTTTCACGCTGACTTTGATCCGGGAACAACTCAACTAGGATCTACAATTACAGAATACCCTAATTAGTTATACCGACATGCTTGATATCCTCAAATCCTAATAACCCAAATCCAACAACCCGACTCGTATTAATATTATACACATAATCATATTTCTCGAACATAAATAGGGTAACACATAGCACATAATTATGTACAATTACAAATATATTTTTAGAAAATTTTGGCAGCAACTTCTTTATTTATAAGACTACCCGTCGATTATAGTCGACGTCAACAATTCTCAACCATCCACAATATTATTATGTGCAACCCAACACCAATAAAAATTAATTATTCAAATCCAAACATATTTTACATAATTATTTTATTTTATTTATTTATAGAATTTAGGACTCAGAACATCGTCATCACCGTCCACCGTTGACTCACCGAAGTTCATCGTCAACGGCGGCACAATTTATTGGCGCCCGATATATTACGGGTTCCCAAATAAATCATACCGATTAATATTATTTTCTCGTCACGAAATTCTTTTATTTCACAAATGATACTCATTTATTTCCCTGCAGAAAAATTAAATAAAAAAAATCAAAATCAATTTACAACAACCAATCTGCCACACGACAGGCCCAACAAGAGGCCCAACAAAACAATCCAACAACACCCACTAGCCTCACTGCTAGAGGCCCAATAACAACAGCCAGGCCCAACTGCAACAGGCCCCACTGTAACAGGTCAAGCCCAGCAAGGAGTCAACCCACAAACTCACACACAACATCGCACACACGCGGCCACGCGCCGCCACAACCCACCCACACAAACACTGGCACACACACACAACACTCGATACACACACATCACAAATTACACACACACACATATATATATATATATATGTATATATATACATATGCAATTACAGAGGCAATGATACAATCGAACCAGCCAAGCAAGGAATTCAAGCGGCGGCTCACCGAAAACGGCCGGAAAACAGAAACAGCGACAGAACAGAGCAGCCGAAACACGGAGAAAACAAGAAATGAGAAGAGAGAGTGAAGAGAGATAACGAGGGAGATGAGAGAGATGGAGTGAGAGAGAGAAATAAAGACGAGAGAGATGAGAGATTGAGACTGTGAGAGACTGAAGTGGCACAACAGAAAAACACAGCAGCCAACACGTGTCCTGTTAAACAGGATACGTGTTGTTTTATTATTAATTCAGAATTCTGAATCCCCGTGATCCAATTTATATCCCGACATAAATATTTTTAACGAACCAAATAATATTAACAACACATCAAAATAAATTCCAACTAATTCAAAAGGATCCGAAATATTCCGAACTAATTAAAACATAATTTTCAAAATTTAAAAAAATAAATTTCGAAAGCGCACTTTATACCCGTTCTTTAACAAACAATGAAACGACGCGCGGGTGAAGCAATGCCCGAAAATTCCCAAAATAATTTAAAAATTCTCCGATAAATACGAACTTAATAAGATATAAATTTCATAATTTTTAAAGATTCCCATAATTAAATATGGATTTTAGCATTTAACACTCTCAGAAAATCATTTAAAAAAATGAATAATTAACGAAATATTGATTTCTAAATTTTATAAAGTCCTAAAAATAATTATTAAAATTATAAAATTAGAAAACCAATTTTAAAGACAACCCAAATATTTATGGAATTAAAATTACCATAAAATCACTTTTGCAAGCAAAATAAAATCACATAATTCCAATCCCACATATCAACATATCATAATTAATTAATTAACAATCAGTAACTGCTGCCAAAATCAATACACATCTTTTATTTATTTACTTAAACTTTTATTACACTTCCAAATATAAAAAAAATACACGAGTTGTTATACTAACCAAGGTAGAATAGCCCTCATTTAGAATTCTTTGAAGAGGCCAAGTCCTTTCCTCACTTTCTTTATACTTGAACACTAGCCTTTCTGGGAGCTGTTTGTAGGCACTTATTCCCCTTACTTCCTCTAGCTCATCCAGATAGAGTTCAATATCTGTATACTCTTTTATGTCACAAATGTGAACATAATCATCCTTTGAGGCTTGTGGCTTAGGCTTAGGTTTATGTTTCTGAGTGAATTTACTTGAGGTTAGGGGAGGTGTTGATTTGGATTTTCTTTTCAGTATCTTTGGTGGTGGAGAGGTAGTTAGGAAGGTAGGCAAGTTGATGGTGTCCCAATCAATAGGTTCCTCTTTAGGGATGATTGGTTCACCATGGACATTTATACTGGGATCAGCAACAAAAGGTTCAGGAATGGAAGGTAGTGGTTTAGATTTTGATTGGGTTTCCACAGTGTCATCTCCACTCTTCCTTTTTGCATTGGCCTTCTTTCTGTTCCCTTTCTGCCATTCCTTTCTTTCCTCCCTTCTTTCCTCCACACTCTCACCAACCACATTCCCCATATCCACATTTCTGCTTTCAATCTTGTCTTCTTCACTCTTGTCTTCAATCTTCTTCTTTTCTTCAGTCTGACTTGACTTTAGCTATTTTTCAAGCTTTGCTTGTGCTCTTTTGTCAGCCTTCATCTTTTTAGCTTCTTCCTTTAACCTCATGGTTTCTTCCCTCTTGGCTATTGAGAATTTGGGATGTCCTTGCATCACACAGATACTCTTTCCCTCTCTATAGATGATAGCCATGTTCATTCTTTCCACTACATCCTTGGTCTCTTTGTGCTTTATGATGTTACCACCCAAAACTTTGTCTTCATCAGGCTTTGGAAGAGGAAAATCCACTTCTTTTAGTTGAACAAAGTTTCGAGGGTTCTTTGTAGAGTCCTTGTTGAATCTAGTAGATGGCTTGAGTACCATGGGCTTCAGGTTCTTGAAAGAAGTTTCTCCAACCTTATTCCTCCTTACTGGCTTGTGCTCCATTATGATTTGCTCAACTTTTGTGCTATATTTCACAGATAATGATTTTGTAGTTGTAGAGCCAAACACCTGTTGCATCCTATCATCAATTTTTCTCCTTTGCTCTTTCACCTTCATCTCAGCTGCTGCTAGCTGGATTAGATCAATTCCATCAAGCTTTCCTTTGATTTGAAGTGTTGGAGAAGTAGTGATGTAGGAACTAGCACTTTGGATATTTGAATGTTTGTAGATGGCTCCCCTCCCCCTTCCACCTTATTCTCCCCCTTTTTATTATCATCAAGGAGAGAAGTCAATCCTTGTGCTTTAGCCAGTTATATTAGAAGACTGGTCTGAGACTGTTGATTTTGAAGAATGGTGACCACATAGTTTTCAATAACTTGAACTCTGTCCTCCAGTTTGGCCAGCTTCTTTTCAGCATCCGATTCTCTTCTCAGTCTCAGTAACAGGTCCTGCATGGTACCATAGGGCATGATTGAATCCAGCTTCTCAGAATTGTAGAACTTCAAGTCAGCTTTGTCCTTCTTGAGTTCATCCATACTCAGATTCTGTCTTAATTGCTATAGCTTCATGAGATGTAGAGAATCTAGGTGGGCTTGAAGAATAGCCATGGTACCAGCATTTGAGGTGTTCTGAATGGCCTTTTGGATAGACATGATTTGTTTGACTAAGGATACATTGAATTGTCCTGGTGTAGACTCCTTTGTCAATGCCCATTCAGGTAAATCTGAAATAGAACTTGGGCCTTCATCTCCCCCTAAGTTCCTGCTTCCATCAAATAAAACAGAGTCATCATTATTAGAATTTACTCCAAATTCTTCAGATGGCTCACCAGCTGTAGAAGGCATCAAATTGACAGTAACTTTATCCCTTTGTAGAGATTCTGAAGTATGTACTAGATTTAAAGTCTTCTCTGCCTCCTCATTGCCCTGAGTAGCCAACAATTGATAGGCTGACACATGATGAGTAAAAGTGTCAGCATCCAAGGAAATGTTATCAATTACAACTTTGTAATGTTGCTGAAATTGTCTTTCCTTTTCAGCATCATCCACAATCATTGACTCATGAGCAATGGCTGGATCCACCCTTATACCTTCTGTACCTGCTTTTCTCTCAATTTCTCTCTTTTCTTGCATCAGGGGCTCCCCCTGGCTCACACTCCTCACACCCTCACCTTCACCTACTAAGGTGGCACTCCTCTTACTTTCTTTTGCCATGCTGGAAGAAATAGCATGCATATGTAGACTCTCAAGCTCTCCTTTTGCCTGGGAGCAACCCAGCCTCTCACTCAAATTTTCACTCCCTTCCCTCAATCCTAAAAGTGATTGTACAGTAACCATGTCTTCTACATTTGGAATTAATTCAGTTGTTTGTGTAGAGGCTATCAATGGATAAGGAGTATCCGTTGAAGTGAAAACTGATGGTATCAACGGATAACTGCTGTTAAGCTTATCCGTTGAAGAACAATCACTTGTCAACGGATGAGAGATATCCGTTAAAGAAGGAAAAGAAGTAGAAATTGAAAGTGACATAATTGTTGAATCTGTGTGGATTGATTTTAATTTAGGTGACACAGATTCTTCAACTAAGTCTGAAAGAATAGGCTGATGATCCAACAAATCATCTAAAAGATGATGATCACCAGTATTTGAGTGGAGCTCCTCCCTGAGTTGTAAAGAGGGAGAATCAGGAATTGATGTGAATATCATGTCCACATCCAGAGATGGTGATGTAGAATTTGGTGATTGATGTGTGTCAATTTTGAGAGAATGGGGCTGTGACTCCACATTTGTTGGAGTCACATCAAGCTGAATTTGAGAAGGCATAGATACAGGTGGGTGTATATGTGCAGTGTGTGCACCCTGTGTGGAAACTAGGGGTTTGACCCTTTTTTCTTCTTGTAAAGGCTTTTACAGGTGAGTGTGTGGCTTCAGTGTCCCTCCCTCTTTTGTTCTGTGTCCCTGGTTGGGGACTATTTTCAATAGTTGCACCCTTTTGGGAGGATGTAACTAGGGATGAGTTTGAATCCTTTTCAACCACCACAATCTTTTGAGAAACTGTGGCTTGGCTAGCTGGGGTACCACTCACCTCTCCTACCTTATCCTGGGGGTTTTCTTGATGTTCACCCCTCCCCTCACCACTCACATCCTGGTCACTCCCCTCAGGGTTTATGGTAGTTGTTACAACTGTTGTCTTTTGAGAAACAACAGAGGTGGCTTTCTTTGACTTTGGTTTTGAAACTTTAGATTTGGTGGCCTTGGTAGGAATCTGTTGGGACAAAGACACAGATTCCATGGCTATACTTAAAGGGAAATAAATGATGGGGTTGGAAGTAGTAGGAGTTGGAGAAGTATTTACCTCACTTACCTGAGGTGCATTCATGATTGGTAAGTATACCAATGGCACCTGATTGTTGAGGTTAATTCTCAAAAGGTCTGCAAGGACCCTCTTCTCATGTGCCCAGCATTTGAGTTTATTACTCTCATTGGTTATGACCAAACCTTCAGCAACATGGTTAGCCAATAACATAAAGAATCTAGCATAGTAGATGTTATGAGGTCTATTAGCCTTGTTACCTAACCTAGTACCCAATTCTAGCATAACATAATTGCTAAAATTAAAGTACATATCAGAAACTAGCATATAGAGCATATTAACAAGAGATGAAGTTATTGCATCAAAATTACTAATTTTCCCAGAGAAAACCTTGATAAAGGCATCACCAAGAAAACTCCATTCTTTCCTAAGGCCTTTTCTCCTAATACTTCCTAAACTAGCAGAATCAAAGGAATAGCCTATGAAATCTAACATGCTAGATACATCATTATCAGTGTGTGGTGTCATGGCATTATTTTCAGATAGTTTGAAACAGGACTGTATATCATCACAGTTAATATAGTAATCTTTACCTTTGAGAGAGAAAGTGATGGTCATATCAGTGGGGTTGGACTCTGCAGTTGTCCAAATCTCCTCAATTACCTCACAGTAAATCGTTAGGGCTTCCAGCATTGCATAGCTTAGTTTGCAGTTTTTGATGAAGTCCATCATCTTGTGATAATCTGAGTGGGCTTCATTCTTTTCCACCAAAGCTACGAAATTGTTTTTCTCATAGACAAATCCAGATTGGGACATTATCTTTACTACTGGTGCCATTGTAGTGAGTAGAGGTTGCAGAGAAAAGTTGAGAGTTTTGGGAGAGAAAGAGAGTAAAAGCTTTTGAAAAATTGCAAGAAAGCGTAAAGTGAAAATAAGAATTCAAAGGGGCTTTTATACTTTCTCAAATTAAAACATAAAGAGAATGATTAAACAATATTTTTAAGTAAATTACAGCCGTTTGAGAATAAAGGAAAACAGTAAGTATTCTAAAAACTGCCTTTAATACAAATACATACAAATGTATATATATATATATGTATCAACGGCTGTGACTTACTTAAAACGACTGATGTGACACTTCAACGGATGAGGTAAACAGTTATCCGTTGAAGATTAACACAGTTTTACCCGTTGAAGGATAAAATTACCAGAAATGTATTTGTCTTTCAACGGATAATGAACATCCGTTGATAGAACAGTTTTGGCTTTCAACGGATAGGGAATATCCATTGATAGAATAGACTTTACTAAAAGCCAACTTTGTTCTTGCAACAAATTCATTTCAGGCTACAAAACAAATTACAATAAGGACATGAATTTATAAATAATTAAGCATACCTAGCTCACTTACTAATCTTGTGAATGTTGATTCATCAAGTGGCTTGGTAAATATGTCTGTAATCTATTTTTCACTTGGAACAAAATGAAGTTCCACTGTACCATTCATCACATGTTCCCTTATGAAGTGGTACTTGATGTCAATGTGCTTGGTTCTTGAGTGCTGCACTGGATTTTCAGTAATGGCAATGGCACTTGTGTTATCACAGAATATTGGAATTTTGTCAACATTTATCCTATAGTCAAATAGTTGATTCCTCATCCATAGTATCTGTGCACAGCAACTACCAGCAGCAATGTACTCAGCTTCAGCTGTTGATGTAGAAACATAATTTTGCTTCTTACTGAACCATGACACAAGCTTATTCCCTAGAAATTGACAGGTGCCAGTTGTACTTTTCCTATCTATTTTGCAACCTGCATAATCTGCATCTGAGTAGCCAATTAGATCAAAACCAGACTCTCTAGGGTACCAAATTCCTAGATTTGGAGTCCCTTTGAGATATCTGAAAATTCTTTTAATAGCAACTAAGTGAGATTCTTTAGGGTCAGCTTGAAATTTAGCACATAGACATGTAGAAAACATTATATCAGGTCTACTAGCAGTTAAATATAGAAGTGAACCAACCATGCCTCTATAACTTGTAATGTCCACAGACTTTTCAGCCTTGTTTAATTCAAGCTTGGTGGCAGTGGCCATGAGAGTTTTTGTAGATGAACATTCCATAAGTCAAACTTCTTTAAAAGATCATAAATATATTTAGTTTGACTAATGAAAATTCCACCACTAACTTGTTTAACTTGTAAACCAAGAAAATAGGTTAGCTCTCCCATCATGCTCATTTTATATTTACTTTGCATTAACTTAGCAAACGTTTTACAAAGCTTATCATCTGTAGAACCAAATATAATATCATCTACATAAATTTGAACAAGTAGTGTAGAGCCATTACCATTTCTAACGAAAAGAGTTTTGTCAACAGTACCTCTTGTGAAGTAATTATCTAGGAGAAATTTTGACAAAGTCTCATAACAGGATCTAGGTGCTTGCTTTAGTCCATAGAGTGCTTTCAACAGATTATACACATGGTTTAGAAAACTAGAATCTTCAAATCCTGGAGGTTGGCTCACATAAACTTCTTCTTCCAATTCTCCATTCAGAAATGCACTCTTGACATCCATTTGATAGACTCTGAAATTGGCATGGGCTGCATAGGCTAGAAAAATTCTGATGGCTTCAAGTCTTGCAACTGGAGCAAATGTCTCATCAAAATCTATTCCCTCTTGTTGAGAATAGCCCTTGGCAACCAATCTAGCTTTATTCCTTATGACAATGCCATTTTCATCCATCTTGTTTCTGAATACCCATTTTGTGTCCATGGAGCTCTTGTTCTTTGGCTTGGGTACCAGCTTCCATACCTTGTTTCTCTCAAATTGGTTTAGCTCCTCTTGCATTGCTAAAATCCAATCTGGATCCAATAGAGCTTCTTCCACTCTCTTAGGTTCCTCCTGTGATAGAAAACTACTGTATAGACATTCATCTTGAGTAGCCCTTCTAGTTTGCACCTTAGATGTTGCATCACCAATGATCAATTCAAAAGGATGATTCTTGGTCCATTTCCTTTGAGGTGGTAGATTAGCTCTAGATGAGGTTGCCTCATTATTGTCATGATGTGAGATAGAGTTTTGATTGGTTGAAACTCCCCCTGAGTTACTAATCCTTTGAAAGGAACTGGGAGTTCTATCAACTGATGAAGTAAATTGATTATCCGTTGAAAGACTATGATCAATGGATGCTTCATTATGTACTTCAACGGATGATGCACTTTGTCTTTCAACGGATGCTGCATTACTTCTATCAAGGGATACTGAATTATGACTTTCAACTGATGCAACATTTTGTGCATTATCCAGAGGCAGACTTTGAATCCTTTTCGAAGTGTCTTCTCCATCATTTTCATCTTCACTATCATCACAATATATCTCAATGTTGTCAAATTTGAGTCCTTCATGATATCCCTCATCTGTTAGTCCATCAATCCTTTTATCATCAAACACAACATGCACAGATTCCATAACAATGTTGGTTCTTAGATTGTAGACCCTATATGATTTTCCAGCAGAATAACCAACAAATATCCCTTCATCAGCCTTTGCATCAAACTTTCCTTTGTGATCAGGTTGGTTCCTTAGAATGTAGCATTTGCAACCAAAAACATGAAGGAAGTTTGAGGTTGGTTTTCTTCTCTTGAACAATTGATAGGGAGTCATGCCTTTTTCCTGATTGATTAGAGAAATATTCTGAGTGTAACATGTATAGTTAACAGCCTCAGCCCAAAAATATGTTGGGAGTTTTGACTCTTCAAGCATTGTTCTTGCAGCTTCAATTAGTGATCTGTTGTTTCTTTCCACCACACCATTTTGTTGTGGAGTCCTTGGAGCTGAGAACTCATGCATGATCCCATTTTCTTCACAGAACAACCTCATGGTAGAATTCCTGAACTCAGTTCCATTGTCACTCTTGATATTTCTTACTTTGAAATCTGGATGATTGTTGATTGCTTGATATGATTGATAATGATTTCACTAGCTTCATCCTTTGATCCAAGAAAGTAGGTTGAGGAATCATCTACAATCACTAGGCAATATCTTTTCCTTGAAATTGACAATACATTGACTGGTCCAAAAAGATCCATGTGTAGCAGGTGTAATGGTTCATCAATTGTTAATTCAAGCTTCTTACTGAATGATGCTCTCTTTTGCTTTCCTTTCTGACAAGCATCACACAGTCCATCCCTTGAGAATTCCACTAGAGGCATTCCTCTAACTAAGTCCTTTTTGATTAGATCATTCATTGTCTTGAAATTCAAATGGGACAGCTTCTTGTGCCATAGCCAACTTTCATCTTGACTTGCTTTGCTGAAAAGACAAGTAATTGATTCTGCATCTGTAGAGTTGAAGTCAGCCAAGTACACATTCCCTTTTCTAACTCCAGTTAGAACCACTTTGTTATCCTTCTTACTTGTGACAACACAGGCTTCAGAATTGAAGGAAACAGTATTCCCTCTGTCACATAGTTGACTGATGCTCAATAGATTGTGTTTGAGACCATCAACTAATGCAACTTCATCAATGATGACATTTTCCTTTGAAATCAAGCCATATCCCATAGTGAACCCTTTGCTGTCATCTCCAAAGGTTATGCTAGGGCCAGCTCTCTCCTTGAACTCTGTGAGCAGGGTGAAATCTCCTGTCATGTGCCTTGAACAACCACTTTCCAAGTACCATAGATTCCTTCTTTTTCCCTGCACACAACAAAATCAAATCAAGTTGATTCTGGTACCCAAGTTTCCTTGGGTCCAGCCTTGTTAGTCTTTTTCCTAGACTTCATACTTCCTGCACCTTTTGACTTAGGTAACATTGGGTCAACCTTGGTCTCAGATGTAGTTGGTTGAAGTGTAGGGTTAGTCACATAATCATTTAGCACATTTGGTTGAATTTGATAAGGTATAGATTGTGCAAACATGTTATTCCACATAGGCATATTGTATGGCATTTGAGGAATATTGAATGCAGCAAAATAAGTATTATTAACATATGGCATGTTTGCAAAATATGCATGAGGATTCTGTTGAGACATAACAGGCATATCATGCAGAGGTGACATAGACATGTTAGGCATGGAAGGAGTTAAAGGCATGGGAGCATTCTTAACAGACTTGCAGTTAGCAAATAGATGATTAACACTTTTACAATGCACACAACTTTTTCTAGGAGCATACTTATCAGGTGTGATAATTTTTGTGTTTGTTAATCCCTACCTTCCCATTTCTATTAGATTTCCTTTTAGTTTCCTTTTTATCCTCAACCAACTTAAGCCTATTTTTCAACTGATCTAAAGTCATGTGTCCTATATTCACCTTACTGGCATCTTTGAATGTGCTAGCTTTTTCTTTGACAAAGTTCTTGGAAGTTGAACCAAACTTCTTATTGAGATTTTTCAAATTATCCTTTTTAGAATCACTTGCCTATTATAATTGATGAGCCTTCAACGGATGCTCCTTTTCTTCCTTTAACGGATAACTTTTATCATCCGTTGATTCCACATCTGTTGACAATCCATCAATTAATTCTACTTCCTTTTTGTTTTTCTTCCAGGCATTCTCACAGAGTGATTCAATTCCCTGAACCTTGACAATCTGAGCACTAACATCCCTAGATGTTTTCCAGGCATTGATTACTTCTTGCTCACGTTCTAGTTGTTTGGAAAGAATTTCTACTTTCTTAACAGACTCTTCTAGTTCACTCTCAACAGATAAGCATTTGATTTTAATCTTTTCAAGCTCAATTACCTTACCCTCTAACACAACATTCCTATCACTTAAAAATAAATTATTCTCTTTAATTCTTGTGTTCTCTTTAGCTAGTGATTTAAGGAAAACACGTAAATGATATAATTCATTGGACATATCATTTATAGCTTCATTGTATTCATTTTTAGAAAGCTGAGAGAGGTCAATACTAATTACCTGGTTCCTTGATGAACTAGTTTCATTTTCATAAGAATTAGCCATCAGGGCTAGGTTGACATACTCCATATCATCATCTTCATTGGCTCCATCAGCTGCCCAGTCATTTTCTTGAGTCAGAAAAGCTCTTTCCTTTTATTTGAGCAAATCGAAATATTTCTTTTTGTAATCCACTTGCTCAAATTTCTTCTTTTCAAAAGTTGGCTTTCTGCACTCATTTGCAAAGTGTCCACTTATGCCACAGTTATAACATTTGAACTTAGATTTTTCCACCATGTTCTTGTTTGACTTAGTGAATCTAGTATTTTTCTTGAATTTCATCTTTGCAAACCTTCTGGACAAAAAAGCCAGATATTCATCAATATCATCAGAGTCATCTTGACTGGAATTGTCTTCAACCTCAGCTACTTGCTCCTTTCCCTTGCTTGATTCTGATTTGCTTGTGCCAATTTTGAGACCTGGCATTGTCTTTTCTTCATTCCTGGCTTCAGTTCTCTCATTGTCAGCTACAAGTGCAACTGATCCACTTTTTCTCTTTCCCTTTTCCAACAGCTCATCTTGCTCCATCTCAAGTTCATAGGTCTTCAAAATTCCATATAATCTTTCAAGTGTGAAGTCCTTATAATCTTGAGAATTCCTTAGTGAAACAGTCATAGGTTTCCATTCCTTTGGTAGAGACCTCATAAATTTTAAGTTGGAATCCTTGACTTGGTACACTCTACCATACAGCTTCAATCCATTCAACAGTTTCTAAAATCTATTGAAGGTATCATTCAATGATTCTCCTTCTTCAAAATGAAAATATTCATACTGTTGAATGAGAAGCTACATTTTGTTTTCTCTAACTTGTTCAGTACATTCACAGATAAGTTGCAGAGTATCCCAAATTTCCTTAGCAGTTTGGCTGTTAATGACATTATCAAACATATCTTGGTCTAGGCCATTAAACAGAATGTTCATGGCTTTCTTGTCCTTGTGAACCTCTTCAATATCTTAATCAGTCCATTCTGCTTTTGGCTTGGGAATAGACTGTCCAACAACAACTGTGGCAGTGGCAGCTGTGGCCACCTTGTTAGGGATGTGAGGACCATTTTCAATGTAGTTGATGTATCTTTCATCTTGAGAGAAAAGATGTAGATGTATCTTCACTTTCCAGTGATGATAATTATCTCTTTCCAGGATTGGAATCTTTACTCCAATATCCTTCTTACTCATGATGTTAGTAGAATAGATCTTTAAACTCTTTGTATGTTAAGAGCTTGCTCTGATACCAATTGTTATTCCCAAGGAACTAACAATGAAATTTACAGAAGGGGGGTTGAATGTAAATCTCAAAACTTTTTCAAGTTTTGAGCAGTTTCAAAGGCTAAGTGTTTGATGAACAGTTGTGTGTGAATTGCTTTGAGCAGATACAGACAGATGTATATTCAAGACACAAAATGTAAAGAACACAAAGGCTTTAAAAACTTTTCTGGTGGATTTGTTATTCCACCAGAGATGTGTATTTCAGAAAATCTGTGATTCAAAGAATTGATCACAGCTGCGTCCTAGTACAAACTAGATGATTTTCTCTCTATATTTTTCTAAACAGCTCTGGAAAGTTCATCATCTAATTACTAGCTACAACTTGGTTTATATATCACCAAGTTTACAAGTGAAGACAAAAATAAAATACAATTTTTAAAATAGTTCTTCACATATTTCTTCTTCATTTCTCTATCCAATGCAATCTAGGATAATCTGTGAATCTTTGAATACTTCCTTGTTTGCACCAGAATGGAAATGCTGCATTTTCTTGATTCCTCCAAGAGGTTACCACATTCTAATTGTCTCTGTCAACCCATGTGCCTCTGTTAGCTTATGAATTGTCACTGTCAACTGCTATTGAACTGAGCATCCATTGAAGCTTTTCATCCGTTGATGGCCTTATCCGTTGATGCTTTATCAGTTGAAGCTTTACCCGTTGATGCACTCATCCGTTGATGGATGTTATCCGTTGAAGCTTTAGAGACATCCGTTGAAGCTTTGTTTCTCCTCCGTTGAAGGCCTTTAATCTATCAGTTGATACTACTTCATTTATACAAAATTACAAGGCATGAAATATTTACAATTAGCCCTCCTATTTGCATATCCACTAGTAGTCAACATGACTTATAATTTCCCACAACTTCTAAGAATAATAACTTAAATACAAAAACTGAAATGTGCTGCAATACTAAACTTATTTCTAAGTAAAGCTACTCCATCAACGGATAGCCAGAGTGGTCTTATCCGTTGAGGCTACAAACACTAGATTTCTACTTAAGTGTTTTGCTTAACTTATCATCAAACTAATACACATATTCCTAACAGTTCCATAATGTTTTAAAAGGATGTCAGAATATAGTAACAACCTTGTTATCTGAGGTTGATGGTCATCTTTTGCTATCCACTCTTATTTTGTTTGGCAGAGTGATCTCAAGATTTATAAAAGTTATCTCCTCTTTATGTTAATATATGATCAGAACCCAGAAATCATTTTGTGCATATAACTAAACAACATTTTTTCTCATGACCGGAGCAGAGTTTTCAAATCTATTTTTTTTGTATGTACCTGAATACAAATATCTAACAAAATAGAATTTGAACATGCGGTCCAATCTATTTAAGTAGAAATATTTGAATAGAGATTTGTTCAATGGACAGTAGAAAGGGATTAATGATGCCACAACAAAATATTTTCATGTGTTTGATAAGTGGTTTTTATATCTACTTGGAACGCTTCATTACAAGTTTAAGTTGGTGTTTTGGATTCAAGTTGTTGGTATTTTTTATATGTTTTTGTGTTATTACATTTCATGTATCAGTTAAATGAAGAAAGGAGATTTTAAGGAAATATGGAAGCCTAGGCATTCTCAAGTTGAAGAGAATCTCGTTAGCTTCACGTGGGCAGTTAAATCGCCTAATTCTGACGAGTAGAACTCATGATACGGCCAAAAGAAGAAACTGTAAAAAAGTCCAGAAGTCAGGCACGGCCGCCCCTAAAACCAGCACGGCCGCCCCGCCTTTCTGCCAAAAATCAGCGCGCCCGTGCTGATTTTAGCGCGGCCGCCCCGCCCTTTTTGCCCCATAATCTTGATTTTAGTAGAATTTGATGATTTTGAGGGTCCAGGTCCACTAGGGGCTTATATATAGTGATAAAAAGACGTTTTTAACAATAAGGAGACTAGGGAAAGAGCAGCAAGAAGACCTAATAGCACAATACAATGAAGGAGAAGAAGATCTTATTTTTACTTGTGATTCTTTGCTTAAGTTGTAATCTTGGATGCTTGTTTTCTTTGTTGTTTGAACCTAACACTCTTGTTAACATACTTTGTTACTATTATTCTGTTTATTAAAGACCTAGTTTATCTTAGTTTATTTACCATGCTTTCACTGGAACCCATGGTGACGATAAGTTTGGTTATGAACTAATCGTTATCGTGGGGTTCTAACGGAATTACTTATGGATTTCTATAGTTAATTTGTTTCAATATCTTGGTGTGTGGTGATTGATTGATATCCTAGTATTGGTTGTGCTTATTCGTCTTATGTGCGTAGCTAACATATAAGATAGCGTGTTAATCTCTATTAAAGCGAAAGTGAATATAGAGGTTTAGAACTTGCCATGCTAGCATAGGTTCATGTATAATTGTTATGCATGATTCGTAGTTAATTTTAACCATCTTACTTGCCCTATGTAATCACGATAGATAACTTGCGCATTATACCTTTATGTTGTCAAATTCTATAGAAATATAGGGTCTCAAAATAATTGGTGTCTATTCAGCTTCTATCTCTTTTATGGATGTCTAGTAGTAGGGTATTCGTACAACGACAGTTGGCGTTTACTAGTTTCGTGTTATATGATTAGTGTCATCCCCATTGCATACTAAGGTTAAAAACAATGATTTTGAATGAAGTATTTAATGAAGTTAGAATCCCATGTTTGTCTCATATAGTTAATTCAATCACTTTTATTCTTAGTTAATTGCATGCTAGTTTAATCTTAGTAATAAACACCTCAACTTGTTTGTCTTAGTATTGAGCGATAGCCATACCATTGTTGCATAGGTGCATAATCTTAAGTTAACTAAAAAGAGTCACCGTGGGTACGAATCTGATTTATATCTTATACTACTTGTGAACGCGTATACTTGCGTGTAATTTTAGCGCGTATTTTTGCCCTAACAAGTTTTTGGCTCCGCTGCTGGGGACTCGGTTTTAATTTTAGTTTATGTGCTTGACATCAGTGGTCATTAAAGTTCACTGACTCGGATTCTTTTACTTTCACGGTTTACTTGTTTGTGTTTCAGGTACTCATTACAATGGGAGAACCAGTAGCAAATCTGAAAGCGTTGATGGATTATTCTCAACCAAAGATCAACGACATTCGATCTAGCATTGTCAGTCCAGCTATCCCAGCTAATACCTTTGAGATCAAGCCAGACATAATTCAGATGATACAGAATTCAATCCAGTTTGGGGGTTCTCCAACAAAAGATCCTAATATGCATATTAGGGATTTCATCGAGATTTGTGACACCTTCAAGTTCAACAATATTTCCGAAGATGCTGTGAAGCTAAGACTTTTCCCTTTTTCTCTGAGGGATAAAGCTAAGTGCTGGTTACACTCTCTACCAGCAGTATCTATCACTACTTGGAAGGATCTCGCTCAGAAATTTCTTACTAAATTCTACCCTATGGCAAAGACAACTGCTGTTAGATATATTTGTGATGTCATGTCTAATGATGATTTGTGTTTAGTTTTCAGATCTTAACAAACATGACAAATCAGGACTTAACTGGAAATCAGTAATTATACTGAAGTCAGGACTTAAGATATCAGAACTTAAGTTATCAGAACTTAAGTTATCAGAAGATATTTATCAGGAGATAATAGCAGGACTTAAGGAGACTTTCAGATAAGGAAGGCGGCTGATTGAAAGGAAAGAAGATCGAGACTAAAATAAGAAGAGATATGCATGAAGAAGAATTCTATGAAGAATAGAATACTTGGAAGAAAAGATAACTAGTTGATATATTTTAGGATGCAGACTTATGTTCGACATCAGTTAGAAGATTATCTTGTAACTGTGTGTCTATATAAACACAGCATAGGGTTTACACTGTAAGTGTTATCTTAATCGAGAATATTATTCATTGTAACCCTAGCAGCTCTCGTGATATTTGTTCATCACTGAGAGAGAACGGTTCTATTGTAATACTGTTTTATTAATAAGATTATTTTATGTTTCATACTTGTGTTCTTAATTCGATTTGATTATGCTAGACACTGTATTCAACCCCCTTCTACAGTGTGTGTGACCTAAAAAGTGGTATCAGAGCAATCTGTTAACATATATACAGTAAAGATCCAAAAATAATTATGTCTGAAGAAGCACAAACTCCAACCAAGCCCACCAAAACTGAAAAAACTCCAAAGACTCAAATTCATAATCGATATGAGACTATTAGGGTTCCCATACTGAAACCTTCTGAGTATCCCATATGGAAGGTGAAGATGTCTATGTTTTTGGAAGCTACAGATCCAGAATACCTTGACAGAATTAATGAAGGACCACATAAGCCAACCAAGCTCTCTATTGTAGTTGCAGATCAGCCAGCACAATCTATACCGAAGGAGAAAAGTGAATATACAGCTGAAGATATCTCATCTATTACAAAGGATGCAAAGGTAAGATATTTGCTGCATAGTGCCATTGATAATGTCATGTCAAATAGGGTAATTAACTGCAAGACTGCAAAGGAGACATGGGATGCCTTGGAGATAAGATGCCAGGGAACTGATTCAATTAAGAAGAACATGATGACTATACTCACTCAAGAGTATGAGCACTTTGACTCAAAACCTGATGAGTCATTAACTGGTTTATATGACAGATTTGTCAAACTCTTGAATGATCTGTCACTGGTGGATAAGAAATATGATCTTGAAGATACTAATCTTAAATTCCTTTTAGCTCTTCCTGAAAGTTGGGACTTGAAGGCAACTACTATAAGAGACAACTATGCTCTTGATGAAACTACTCTTGATGAAATTTATGGTATGCTCAAAACTCATGAACTTGAGATGGATCAAAGAAGCAAGAGGCATGGGAGAAAGTCAAGGACAGTTGCTCTTAAGGCTGAGGAGGAATCCCCTAAAGTGGTTGTCTCAAAGAAAGGCAAAGGAAAGGCTCTCATTACAAAGTCGGATACTGAGTCATCAAGTTCTGATAGTGATGACGATTCAGAAACTGAAAGTCTATCTGAGATGAATGCTGATGAAGAGATGATGAAATTGTGTGCTCTTTGAAAGAGATATGTCCTAAGTCCAATCATGTATGCGGATTTAGGAATAACTTTTATGTAATCTGTTTTGATTTCATTGATATTAATAAAAGACTTGTTTTGTTTTTATTGCGGGCTCTATCTATTTAAATGTTTAAATAAGATATACCACAATTTAGAGTAAAGCTTTTTATGGATTGTGATGAGATCATAATAATGAGACCTAAAAGATGATAACTCTAAACTTAAATAGTTCCTGGTCGTAGGATTACTAACTGGTAATTAATAATCCGCAAAGATCGGTACATACTATGCTTGCTTCATTATGAAGGATGTCTGTTCTCATAGACATTTGTGTGGTGACACTATAGCTAGTATGTAGGTGCTTATTATAGAATAATTTCACTGAACATGACTCACATAGCTGAACAACTGATGGAGTTCACTCACGTGTCAGCAGTTGTTCACATAGTGATAGTTGTACAAGTATCCTTAGACTTGAGGTCATCATAGTCATCTTGTGTACACTGAACTATGCTTTGGTTTAGTTCTTAGTCTCAAGGGACAATTATAAGGGCTCTACTGGGTATAGGAATTTGTACACGAAGATAGTGTATGATCAATAAAGGATCTACCCCTTCAAGTGTAGGAAGAGAATGTTCAATGCTGATCCACTTATATTAGTTCAGGAATCTCTGGCCAGAGTGAATGAAATTAGAAAGGAGTTTCTAATTTACATTAAATAGAACTAAGCATAGTGAATGGGAAAGCAAGTGATTAAATAAGATAGGCTTGACACAAGTTCCATGCCTTGTATTTAATCGTGACATTGCAGGGTAGAAGGAATTAATTGTACGGTAACTACTCACTGAATAGGTTCTTGGTATTCTAAGCAGTGAATTCGTATTATCCGGATAGTCGCGATATGCTGAGAAGTATCCCTCACGATGTAGAATAAATATGATTAATTAATTAATCATATTTAATGAATTAGAGAATTTATATAAATAATGATAAAATAGTTTTATTATTATTTATTTCTACTACCGGCTTAATATTGAACCTACAGGGTCACACCATAAAAGAGAATGATTTAATGGTGGAGGAATTAATTAATAATGGCTGATAATTATTTATTTATGAAATAAATAATTAATTGGCAAATTTAATAATTGATTAAATGAGATTTAATTGATTATAAATTAATTAAGAAAAGGTTCTTAATATTATTAATTAAGAATTTAATTTTTGGAAATTAAATCAAGTGAGAATTATTTCTAAAGAGTTTATAAAAAGGATTAATAATTAAAAGGTATTTTAATTATTCGTGAGAATAATAAAGGGTTAATAATAATAATATTTTATGGGAAAATTTTCAGCTGAAAATTTTGCCTATAAATATACTATTATAAACCCTATTTTTGCCTCAACCAAAAAGATTTACAAAACCCTAATTCTCTCCATCTCATCCTCCTTCATTACATCGTTTTCTTGGTGGATACCGGTGGAGTGCTTCACACTTGAGGAGCAGCTGCTAAGGATCTCCGTTCATCGTTCTTGGATCGCTATTAAAGACCTCCATCTTGCCATTAACGTAAAGCTTCTTAGGTAAACATACTGAACTACGAATTAAATATTATTTTTTTCGCATGGATCCTGCGGAGGGTTTCGGTTTTTTTTTAAGATTAAATTTATGTTTTCGCTACGTTTATGTGCTAAAAACCCTTCAATGGCATCAGAGATACTTGCGAAAAGTTTTTAATTCGTTTATGTGTTTAACTGTTTTCGATATATGAGCATGTACGTGATTCGCCATGATTTAATGTTGATATAATATGCTTATATATGTATGGTTTTGAATATAAAAAAATTCATGTGCGTTGTATAATCATAAGATGATTATGTAATCTGTATATATACTGATATATACATGATTTATGTTTGTTCTAAATATGAGAATCATATTAGATACGGATTCAGAATTGGCTGCTGCAGATTTGCTGAAATCTGGGTCTGGTGTCCGATTTACGCAAACGAATACCCTATTCCATAGGTAAACGAGCGTCTGAACAAAACTGATAGCTAAAACTATCAACGACTCGTCTGTAAGGCGTTTGACGTCGTTTACTGCCCGTAAATAGTGAATCTTGTTTTTCTGATTTGATTATGATTATTCTGATTTTTGTCATATTTTCTTTTTATGATTAGATCATGGATAATATGATATGTTAAGATCAGATTATGTGTTTTAACATGCTTTTATGTGTTGTATGAGCATAGTGGATGGTTATGGCCTTTCGACCTTAGTGTAATGGTTTTGGTTTTGGTTATAAATACGACTTGCATGTCGTCAATCTTTGTAATCATAAATCTCAAATATAACTCGAGTTATTCTTGTAAGTTCATTAGATTAGTTTTACTTTCAATCATGTAATGTAATTGAAGACTCAAGAAGGCTATCCAATGGAGGTGATACAAAGAAGAAGACGAGGCATACAAGAAGTCTAAACAAAGAAGAAGACTTATATAATAAGTAGTTGTATTTATTTCCATCACCATATTAGATTGACCTTGATCTTTATCATGAGCTTGATAAAAATCACATAAGATGGGGCCATAACCAAACATATTTACTTTATTGCACTTTACATTTACTTGTTTATTTAATTTTATTTATTTACTTGCGATGATAGATTTAGGTGAACTTAAATCAATATAAGGCGTGCTCTAGAAAATCTAGAATAGGAATCGTTTCTTGCCTTAACAATAAATATTATGAATACGATCATGAGATTCTTGTGTTTATGAAACACGTAATTGAATATGAATTTTCAATATTGAGAGAAAGGATGATTCTGTTAACAACAGATTTCTATCTGTAAGAAAGGATTATTAAGTGACGCCTCTTGACAATGCTCCACCCGATCCGAGAATCATCTGATTATCGATTATTGATTTGAAATATTTAATTTAAAAGGAAGAATCTCTTTATAATATGATTATGATTGTAACGTAATATAATCCCTCTAAAATTAAATAATATCAAGTAGTAATTGACCAATGACACAATGGGCTTGTGTCGGTCAAAGCCTTCCAACATGGTAGAAAGTAGTTCTTATTTTTGAATCATTGTCATTTCGTGCTACAGCCGAGGGCTTTGATTTTGAAATAAGAAATACTTGTCTATTACATAGAGATGTATACATTGAATTAGAATCTAAAGGTCGGTACGTGCCACAGCCGTGGGCTGTTGGAGACTGATTCAATTGTACGAAATGTTGGGTTAGACTTGACTTAGAATATTGAGTTTGTCGTGCCACAGCCGTGACTCAATTATTCAAGAGGCTAAAGTTATATTAGGGAATAACATAAGATGTAATTGATAAGAGTTGTCTGCCTATTGAACATCACATGACGTTTCGTGCCACAGCCGAGGTTGTGTGATGTAATGTAGGATCCCTATTCCCACTAGCATTATGAATGCTTAATTTTCACTTAGGGGTTGAATAAATTAGATAAACTAGTGGGAGACACTTATGAATAAAGACCCGATTCATATAGTGTTTTGAAATGAAATTGAATATTTGCTAAGTATTGTTATGTGTTTATCATTTACAGATTTACTATATTCGTCATGTCTTCTGCACTATCACTCCGAAGCATACTAGATGCTCACAAGTTGACTGGTCCTAATTTAGCTGTTTGTTTTCACCGTAACAAGTTGGGGCACTGGAAGAGGAACTGCAAGGTTTACCTTGCAGAATTGAAGAAGAAGAAGAAGGGTAGTAAGACTACCGCTTCTGATTCAGGTATTTCATGATCGAAGTTAATATGTCACTAGGTCAAATTTCTACTTGGGTATTAGATACCGCCTGTGGTTCTCATATTTACAATTCGTTGCAAGGACTAAAGGGAAGTAGGACTCTTGAAAAAGATGAGGTGATTCTACGTATGGGCAATGGAGCAAGGTTTGCGGCCATATCTGTAGGATCATTTAGTTTACATATGCCTACGGGCAAGACTATTATTTTGAATAATTGTTATTACGTTCCCTCTATTGTGAGGAATATTGTTTCTACCCCTATGTTGGATTTGGATGGTTTTTCATTTATTATTAAGAATAATGAATGTTCTATCCTTAGAGATAATGTTCTTTATGGATGTGGTATTATAAATAATGGTCTGTATGTATGTGACGTAGAGCATGATTTACTTCAGATTGAACAAACTAATAAAAGAAAACGAGATGATGAAAATCTGACCTATTTATGGCACTGTAGGCTAGGTCATATTAGTGAAAATAGACTGCGGAAATTGCATAAGGAAGGGTTACTTGACCCCTTTGATTTTGAATCATATCCTACATGCGAGTCTTGTCTATTGGGTAAAATGACCAAATCTCCATTTAGTGGACATGGAGAGAGGGCTGCAGATTTGCTAGGATTGGTACACACAGATGTATGTGGACCAATGTCTACGCAAGCCATGGGTGGATTTTCGTACTTCATTACTTTCATAGATGATAGATCTAGATTCGGATATGTGTATTTGATGAAACACAAGTCTAAAGCCTTTGAAAAGTTCAAAGAATATAAACATGAAGTGGAGAAACAAACCAAACACAATATTATAACTCTTCGATCAGATCGAGGTGGTGAATACTTGAATGAAGAGTTTCTAGATTATCTCAAAGAAAATGGTATAGTCTCCCAGTGGACTCCTCCATATACTCCACAGTTGAATGGGGTATCTGAAAGGATAAATCGAACTTTGTTAGACATGGTTCGGTCCATGATGAGTTATGCGAATCTTCCAGTATTCCTATGGGGTTATGCATTGGAAACCTCAGCATATGTATTGGCCTTCCAAATCTGTTCCTCAAACACCATATGAGATATGGAAAGAAAGGAAACCGAGTCTTAAACACGTTAAGATTTGGGGATGTCCAGCTTATTTCAAGAAAGTTGACCCTGATAAGCTGGAATCTCGATCCGTAAAATGTAATTTTATGGGATATCCTAAAGAGACTTTGGGGTATTACTTTTACACCGATCATCGGGTGTTTGTCTCCAGACATGCTACCTTCTTGGAAAAGGAGTTTATCCTTGAAGGAAACAGTGGGAGCAAAATTGAACTTGATGAAGTTCAAGAAGCACAAACTACTACGGATCAAGTGAAAACACCTGTTCAGACTGAACAACCTTCTGTGGAACAGCCCATTCGTAGGACAGGGAGAGTGTCTCGCCAACCTGAGAGGTATTATGGCCTTGTCATTAAGAATGATAATGAGTTGTCAATCATTGATGATGACGACCCTGTGACCTATAATGAGGCTATGAGTAGTGTTGACTCAGAGAAATGGCATAATGCCATGAAATCCGAAATGGAATCTATGTATACCAACCAAGTATGGACTCTGGTTGGGGCGCCTGAAGGTGTTAAGCCTATTGGGTGTAAGTGGGTATACAAAAGAAAGATTGGAGCAAATGGCCAGATGGAGACCTATAAGGCCAGGCTCATGGCAAAAGGATTCAAACAAAGGCAAGGGATTGACTTTGATGAAACTTTTTTCGCCTGTAGCCCTGTTAAAATCAATTCGGATTTTGCTTGCGATTGTTGCTTACTACGACTATGAGATCTGGAAAATGGACGTGAAAACGTCCTTCCTCAATTGGGAACTTGAGGAGGAAGTGTATATGACACAGCCAGAGGGTTTTCTTTCTAAGGGAAATGAACACCTAGTGTGTAAGCTGCTGCGAACCATATATGGTTTAAGGCAAGCTTCTCGTAGATGGAACATCCGTTTTGATGAGACAATCAAAGAGTTTGGTTTTATCAAAAACATAGATGAACCATGTGTCTACAAGAAGGTTAGTGGGAGCGCGGTAACATTTCTTGTATTGTATGTGGATGACATACTTCTTATAGGAAATGATATACCGATGCTACAATCAGTCAAAGTATGACTATCAAAGAACTTCACCATGAAGGACTTGGGAGAAGCATCCTACATTCTCGGTATGAAGATCTATAGAGATAGATCTAGAAGAATGATAGGTCTTACCCAGGGTACATACATCCAGAAAGTGCTTAAAAGGTTTAGCATGGAAAATTCCAAAAGAGGTCTCATACCGATAAGCCATGGAGTGTCCCTTTCCGAAAAAAATGTCTCCTAAGACACCTGAGGAAAGAGAGCGTATGAGTAAGATTCCTTATGCTTCAGCAATAGGATCTATCATGTACACGATGTTGTGTACAAGGCCTGATGTTGCTTATTCAATTAGTGTGACGAGCAGATATCAGTCCAATCCAGGTGAAGACCACTGGAAAGCAGTGAAAACATCCTTAAGTACTTGCGAAGGACTCAGGACATTTTTATTATTTTTGGTGGTAAATCTGAGTTGAAATAGAGGAGATGTCAACGTCGAGAGAGTTGACACACATAACAACATAGCAGACCCACTCACAAAGCCACTTTCTCAGAGTCACTTTGATCGTCATAAAGATAAGATGGGTATTAGATACCAGAGTGATTGGCTTTAGTACAAGTGGGAGATTGAAAGAAATATGTCCTAAGTCCAATCATGTATGAGGATTTAGGAATAACTTTTATGTAATCTGTTTTGATTTTATTGATATTAATAAAAGACTTGTTTTGTTTTTATTGCGGGCTCTATCTATTTAAATGTTTAAATAAGATATACCACAATTTAGAGTAAAGCTTTTTATGGATTGTGATGAGATCATAATAATGAGACCTAAAAGATGATAACTCTAAACTTAAATAGTTCCTGGTCGTACGATTACTAACTGGTAATTAATAATCCGCAAAGATCGGTACATACTATGCTTGCTTCACTATGAAGGATGTCTGTTCTCATAGACATTTGTGTGGTGACATTTGTCCTCCTTCATTACATCGTTTTCTTGGTGGATACCGGTGGAGTGCTTCACACTTGAGGAGTAGCTGCTTAGGATCTCCGTTCATCATTCTTGGATCGCTATTAAAGACCTCCATCTTTCCATTAACGTAAAGCTTCTTAAGGTAAACATACTGAACTACGAATTAAATATTATTTTTTTCGCATGGATCCTGCGGAGGGTTTCGGTTTTTTTTAAGATTAAATTTACGTTTTTGCTGCGCTTATGTGCTAGAAACCCTTCAGTCTTATGGTGAAGGTTATCACAAAGATAGCTTACAGGAAATTAAGAAGGGGAAATAAGTTTTCCAGGAAAAGTGGAAGTTCTGATAAGAAGGGATTCAGAAAATCTGAAGGCAAAGCTGGAAAGTCTGACAGAGGAGATTACTCAAATGTTAAATGCTACAATTGTGGTGAGAAAGGCCACATATCTCCTGACTGCAAGAAAGGAAAAGGTGACGAAGGCAAGGCACTTGTCACAAAGAAGAAAAGCTGGACAGACACTTCAGATTCTGAAAGTGAGGTGAACTATGCTTTGATGGCAAATGCTGGTAGCAGTTCTGAAGCTGCTGATTTAAAGGTACCTCAAACAACTTATGCTTTTCATACTGATGATATTACTGAGTTGAGAAGATATCTTAAAACCAAGTTCATTAGTTATAGAGATCAAACTTTAACATGTGATAGGTTAACTTCTGAAAATCTGGCTTTTAAGAAAAGGAATGACTATTTAGAAAAGGAGTTAGTTATGTTCCATCAAACTCAGAAAGAAAGAGATGATGCTTTTTATGTCAGAGATGAAGTGTTAAAACTGAATCAATCTCTAAAAATTGAGTTAGAAAAGGAAAGAGAGATTATCTGGACTTGGACTAACTCTGGCAGAACAACTCAGAATTTGCTAAGTAGTGGAAACTGGAAAGAGGGCTTAGGTTATGGAGATGATAAAAGTGAAACATGAACTGAACAAATTAAGCCAAATATTGTTAAACAGACTACTAAGCCAAAGGTAAAACCTGTTAAGTTTGTAGCTGTAAAGTCTGATATTGATAAACTAGAAGTTAAAGAGAAATTAACTTCTGACAAACCAAAACAGGATAAGCCAACTGAAGTTAATATATGCTTAATGATAAAGAAGCAACTTAAGTATAAGCCGAAAGATGTTAAGAATGTAAACAAGGTAAAACCACCTAGGAAAAATAGGAATGAAAAGGAAGGTGTGAATAAAAGCAATGATTATAAGCCTGTTCCTAATGTTCCTAGAAAGAAATGTTATAACTGTGGAAATTCTAACCATCTGGCTTCTTTTTGTAGGAAGAATAAAAACATAAACTCCTTACCTTCAAAATCAGGAGTTAAGAGTCAGTCTGTTAGATATAGGCCTCAAAATCCTTGTTTTCATTGTGGTAGTTTATGGCATTCCATTTATACTTGTAAGGAATATCATAGTTTGTACTATGATTATTATCAAATAAAACCTTCTTTAAAGAAAGTTAGCAGTATTCCTTCTAGTGTAAATTCTGATGCAAAGTCTGATATTGTAAATTCTGATAAGAAAAATATTAACATAAACTCTGATGTTAAATCCGCTGTAAATGTTAACAAACTTAATAAGGCCAAAGGATCCAAGCAAGTCTGGGTCCTTAAAACTAATCATTAGTGGTCTTTGTGATTGCAGGGCAACAAGAAAAACATCCTAGTTCTGGACAGTGGATGTTCAGGACATGTGACTGGAAATAAAGCCCTGCTTTCAGACTTTGTGGAGAAAGCTGACCCAGGTGTTTCTTATGGAGATGACAACATGGGAAAAACTCTGGGATATGGCAATATCAATCTTGGGAATGTCATCATTGAAAATGTAGCTCTAGTCTCAGGACTTAAACACAATCTACTGAGTGTTAGTCAAATATGTGACATATGTTATCATGTGGATTTTTTTAAAGAACACTGTGAAGTTATAAGCAAATCTACAAGCAAAGTTATTCTGAAAGAATACAGGCATGGTAACATTTATGAAGCCAAGCTTTCAACAAGTTCTGATGGTTCTATAATCTGTCTGTTAAGTAGAGCATCAATTGAAGAAAGCTGAGATTGGCACAAGAAACTCTCTCATTTAAATTTCAGCAATATAAATGAACTAGTCAAGAAAGATCTTGTGAGAGGACTGCCAAAATCAGTATTTGCTCCTGATGGCCTTTATGATTCATGTCAAAAGGCAAAACAAAGAAAATCTACTTCAAGAGCAAGACTGAATCTTCAATTCTTGAGCCTTATCACCTACTACATGTTGATCTATTTGGTCCAGTGAATGTCATATCTGTTGCAAAGAAGAAATATGCTATGATCATAGTGGATGAGTTCTGTGGCGCCCTCCAAACCCGGGTCAGAAGTTTGGGGTCCACACACACACACCTTATTTATAACCTGCTTATAATAGTAATAAAGATAATAATAATATGTAGTGACCCTAATTACCAACTACCACGGACCGCAACAGGTTAAAGAATGCACACAAGCCAAACACACCTACTTATATTACAAACCGTTCAAATCCCAACTATTCCAACTCAGAACTGAGTAATTAACATTATTACAAACTTTTACAAACTCAAATTACTCCAAAAGGTGCCTACTAGCTTAACTCGATCAACCTGAACCCCTAGCACTCGCGCTGGACTGGGGATCCTCGGTACCAGCAGGTTCCTTCTTCACTGGAAAAGAACATAAACAACATCGCACAAATGAGCTAACTAGCTCAGCAAGCCACAATGACAAAACTGAGAATAATGATCATCAAGTGAAAAAGGTTTATGATATTGAGTGAACAATGAATTATGATTTAGAATTGGATATTATATTTTCATTTTAAAAACCAAGGTTAGGCTGCTGATCAGTCACGCACTAACCCCGAGCAAAGCACACATCAGTGCTCTAACTACTGGATCCAAGACACACATTGGCCTAACTTGACCATTATATGGTCTGACCACGAATCTGGTCCATAATTTTATAAAAACAATCCAATTCTAACATAATAGCAGGATAAACAATAATAAGCAATAAACATAATCATTACCAACATTGGACATTCAATAATGACATGGTTTCAATCTTTATAAGGATCAATATGGCATTTTCAAAGCTTGGCTGTTAGGTAATGAAAGAATTGGATAACAAAGGAATCAGTGTTTCAGGGTTACCAGGAATTGGTCTTTCAAATCATAAGGTATAATGGTTTGAGTATATAAGTAATTCAGTTCAGTGTTTGGTACTTAGTTTGTATGTATTTGTGAAGTAGTATTGCATATTTGTGGTTTGTATTTGGGTGTACAACAATCAATGGTTTAGAAAGAATAAGGTTTACGGCTCAAGATCAATAACTGGAATCAGGGTTTTGGGTTCAGTGCTTCAAAGCACTTGCAATATAGAACAGGACTATCAATCCACTATACTATATCTCGAGAAAGTTCAGAACACTTGCCTGGTATTAGCTTGCTATACTACGCTCACTTTCAATCACAACTGTCTTACTCCTCAACTATCTGTTTCCTTTTCCTACACCTTGCCTCTTCTGCTCACATATTATAAGTATCGATCAATATTCAACTCATACGATTCTATTTGACATGTACTTCTATCTACCCTTCGTTTCACCCAAACCCGATTAACGGATTGAAAGTTATACTATAAACAAGTAAACATCAAATATATATATACCGACAGTAAACCAACAAGTCACATATAACACATAACACGCTAAACAATCAATGATATATCATTTATAATGGAGTCTCGGGTCATAAACAGGCTTTCGGGTATTTAAAATGATTTTTAAAACATTTTTCGGAATTAAAACGGGTCGTTGGATCAATTTCGGAGTAATAAACAGGGTTCGGCTGCCCAAATCTGGCTTCAAAACAATTTTATAATAATTATCGAGCCTTGAAAATAATTTAAACAAATATTTTAAAGCTCAAAACTATTTTTTGGAATTTTTAAATCATTTTTAAATAATTAAATCTAATTAAATAATTAATTAAAATCAATTAATAATTAATTAAATCAATTAATCAATTAATTTTCGAATTAATTGACCAATTAATCAATTAAATATTTACTGAAATTAATTAACTAATTAATTCAGATTTATTTTTGAATTAAAAATAATTTTTGGAATTAAAATAATGATTTTTAGAATTTTCAGAAATTAAAAATGAATTTTTATAATTAAAATAAATAGGAAATATGATTTTTAAATGATTTATAAACATGAATCCTATTTCTGCAAGTTTTGGAAACCTGGGGGACTAAACTTCACCATCTTTAATAGTTCAGGGACTAAACTGCAATTTTACAGTTTAGTCGCCGGAAAAACGACAGGCTCGCCGGAGAACTTGTCTCCGACACCGTCACCCCTCCATCACCTCCAGATCACTTCTACTCATCACCAGGAATCTATTTATGCAATCAAAACATTTCAATAACCCCAGACTTGGCCGAAATTGGCCAAGAACATCGCCGGTTTCCAGCGAAACATCGAAAATTTAAAAACACAACTCCCTTCGATTCACTACTTCTCTGTTAACGAGCTATATACCAATCGATTGCAAATTTATAAGGAACATAACTCTCTATAAATCAATAGCTAATAACCCCTAAATCAAAAAGCCCCAAATTTCAATTGAAAACATTCATACGGGTTATAAACCCTAATTTTAAAATTCGAAGATCAAACTCAATTTTGAACATGTTATTGAACTCCAAATCAGACGTATGACATACGAAAATCATCAGGAAAACAAGCTCTACAACATGCAGTCATCAAATCATTCAAACAATCATCCGAACAGAAATTCATAATTTGAATAAAAATAATTTGAAAATAATTAAAAATATAGAAAATAAACCTTGATTTCTGCAGGTATATGGTTCACAGAATCTGAAAGTACTCCTCGAGACCTTCGATTTGGTTACTCCAACTTTCCCAACCGATTTCAATAACACCTTGAAATTATAGTTTGATTCTCAGAAGGTTTTATGAATTTAGGGTTTTTCTCTAGAAAATTATATATTTAGCTGACTGCAAATGATTTTGATACGGAATAAAATACGGTAAAGGCTATTTATAATTACGGAAAATTAGTATCCCGTTAGATCATTCCGGATATAAAATGGTACGTTTATTTTTAAAAACTGATCCAAACGGTACCAGTTTTTGGGATAATTATCGAAATCAGAACAATTTGTACTGCGGTCTTGGTCTCAGCACCTGGTTACACGTATTACGAGGTGATAATTGTGATAGTTTAATAAAACGATCCCGTTTATCGAAAATACGAGTTTTATCGATTTACCGAAACAAATAATGTATCGAAAATATTGCGTCGGGACCCGCGCAGGACAAACCGTACGCCGGATTGAAAAAGTCGAAACATGGAAAATGCTCGGAATATTGCAATTAGGTTAGGAAGGGGTTGTCGGAAGAGTTTCGGGTTATAAAAACGGATGACGTCAGTTGGTTCCCGTTTGTATAAAATAGTTTTTAAGTACTCAGAAAAAGATTTTATAAAATCCATATATTTCCTATAAAATCATAAATCAACATAAACATAATTAGGAAGATATGACAATTATCTATATTTTATTTTGGACATATAAAAATTAAAATACTCAATTAATATTATTTTTTAAACATCCCAACACATTTAACACTTAACAAATAATTCACATAATAGATACTGAACACATATAATGATTATTTATTAGAAAAATAATTACTCGGTATATCCCAGATATTACATCCTTCCCCCTTAAAAGGATTTTGTCCTCATAATCTCCTAAGAAAACAAACGAGGGTACTTTTTTCATATCACTTTCTAACTCTCAGGTTGACTCTTCAACCTTAGGGTTTCTCCACAATACTCTTACTAACTTTACCACTTTATTTCTTAATACTTTCTCTCTTTCCTCTAGAATTTCGATCGGATTCTCTACATATGACAAATCTGCCTGAAGCTCTATTGGCTCATATTCTATTACATGCCTGGAGTCTGGATTATACTTCTTGAGCATCGATACGTGAAAAACATTATGAATGTGCTCCATGTGCAGAGGTAACGCCAATTCCTAAGCTACTTTGCCAACGCGCTTTAGAATCTCAAAAGGTCCAACATATCTTGGGCTCAATTTTTCTTTCTTTCCAAATCTCGTTAATCCCTTTCATGGTGATACTTTCAGTAATACCAAGCTTCCTTCTTCGAATTTCATATCTTTTCTTGATTGATCTGCATACTTTCTTTGACGGTCTTGTGCTGCTATCAATCTCTTCTAGATAACTTCAACAACTTCCTTTGTCTGCTGTACTAATTCAGGCTCAAGTATTTTACGTTCTCCTACTTCATCCCAATACACTAGAGATCTACACTTGCGTGCGTAAAGAGCTTCATAGGGTGGCATCCCAATACCGGCGTGATAACTGTTGTTATAAGCAAATTCTACCAGAGGTAAATGCTCGTCCCAACTTCCTTTGAAATCAATAGCACAAACACGTAACATATCTTCAATCGTCTGGATCGTTCTTTCATTCTGGCCGTCCGTCTGTGGGTGGTAAGCCGTACTCATATTCAGTCTTGTTCCCAAACATTCTTAAAATTTTTTCCAAAATCTTGAATTAAATCTTGGATCTCGATCAGATACGATAGACACAGGAACTCCATGACGAACTATAATTTCCTTCAGGTACATAAGAACTAACTTGTCGAGCGAAAATCTTTCATTTATAGGCCGAAAATGAGCTGACTTGGTAAGTCTATCAACTATAACCCAAATGGCATCATGATTAGCCCTTGTCCTTGGTAATCCAACTATGAAATCCATGGCAATATGTTCCCACTTCCACTCTGGAATTTCCAATGGCTGTAGCAATCCACTTGGTCTTTGATGCTCTGCTTTAACTTTTTGACATGTATAACATCTGCTAACCCATTCCGCAATTTCCCTCTTCATATCTGGCCACCAATAATTTTCCTTTAAATCTCTATACATTTTGGTACTCCCTGGATGGATTGAATACCTTGAACTATGAGCTTTCTGTAAAATTTCATTCTTCAGCTCCGTCACTGGTGGAATCCAAATTCTAGAAGAAAACCTAAGAATACCTTGATCGTCCTTTTGCGTGCACAATTCTTCACCTACCAAACGATTTATATCTTGATCCATTACATCTTCCTGACACTTCTTTATCTTTTTCTAACAACTCCCACTGGAAAGTCATACTATACACTTTTACTTCATCAGGCTTGCAAACTCTAATTTCCAATTTCTGAAATTCCTTATATATTTCTTCGGGCACTGATAACACATTTAACTTTTCCTTCCGACTCAACGCGTCTGCTACAACGTTCGCTTTACCGGGATGATAATTAATCGTGCAGTCTTAATCCTTGATTAATTATAACCATCTCCTTTGCCTCATATTAAGCTCCTTCTGTGTGAATATGTACTTCAAGCTTTTGTGATCCGTGTAAATCTCGCACTTTTCCCCATACAGATAATGTCTCCAAATCTTCAAAGCGAAAACTATGGCTGCTAGCTCCAAGTCATGAGTAGGATATTTCTGTTCGTGTGGTTTTAATTGCCTTGACGCATACGCAATCATTTTATCGTGCTGCATCAGAACACATCCGAGTCCTTTATGAGAAGCATCGCTGTAATAACCCCAACAAATTTGGACTTTTTGTAACTCTTATGAATAGTGATTTTGCTGATTATGCTGAATAAGAAAACTTTTCATGCCACACAATGTAGCAGTTCTTTTATTGATATTCTTAGGTCTTATTAGTACTCTATATGGTATATAAGTGTATGTAAAGATCGTCAGAATCCAAATCCGAATGCTTTGATTTTTCCCAAAAATCCACCAGATACCGAAAGAATTGAGTATAAGGTAACATGATAAAAAGGATTTAAACTCAAGGATTTTTAGAGAGGATCATAAAAGGAATATAAAATATTGAGAAAGGTTTAGGGGAACCTAAGTAATAAGATCCCAGGTATGATCCCTCAAACGATAAACGAGAATGAAAGTTAAGCAAACCGTATAACAGATAAGCGGTCATTAGCCAAGTAATTAGGGGTTAATCAAAGAGGTTAGTGGACGATGATGTCATCACACCAACAAGAAGAAGACAAGTGTAAGAGGATGACATGAGAAAGATGACATAGGCATGGTGACATAAGCATGACAAATGGAGGGATTGGTTGGTTGATTGTGAGCCACACAATTTTTACCATGGTAACAATCTAATTAACAACAAAAGGAAGTAACCAAGCTAAACACCACACAAATCATTTAATCAAACTAGAAACATTTTTACTTCACTTTTTCTTCCCTTGCTCTCGGCCAAAACCAGAGCAGCAACTTAAAACTACCATATCTCCTTCAATACTCACTCAAATGTTGTGTTCTATAGCTTGTTGGAAAGGTATTGAGATGACCTACAACTATTGTTCATCAGTCTCGTCCAAATAAGCATGGTAAGACCCTCATGTTTACAGTTCTTTAAATCATACTTTTAGAAACTTCAAAACCTAACTTTGTGTTCTTGATTTCTTTGGAAAGATCAAGCTTGTAGGAGGTTAGATTAAGGCTCCCTAAGGCTTCCTAGCATCTTAAAACCTACCAAGTAAGGTATCAACTTCAAACCCTAGCTTTGATTTTATGATTCCATTAAGTTTTATTGAAACATTGTTAGTATTAAGGCTTGATCTTTAATTATAAGTAGTTTTGGTGGATTTGTATTGGGTTTGAATATTGGGTCTTTGATTGGTTGGATAAATTGGTAAAACTTGGAGTTGGGGACTGAGTTTGCAGTATGATGGTTTAATATTGTTGTATTGGTGGTTGTGAGTGAATTGATGATAATTTAGAGTGTTAATTAAATTGGAAATCGCGTAAACATAAACGTCATAATGCCCGATTTTCCTTAACTGTTCTGTTCTTAACTTTAGGACCCGTGAAGTCACTGAAAGATTCTAACCTTTGCCATGTTTAGATAGTTCATGTTACGAGCTTCGTTTTGATATGTGGTTCGCTTGAATCCGATGTACGGTTTAGGAGAAACGACCGTGTTAAGTAACGGCATTTCGCGAACGAACCATTATCCCTCGCCTTACTTTGAAACCTTGGTTAAGGCCCTTAAAGGACTAATTGGAGTATGAAATAATTATGTAAAGTGGACTAGGCAGTTGGTAGGGTATTCGCGAAAGCGTCACCTTAACATTCGTAACGGTTAATTTATTAAAAATGGTGGAGTCGAGGGTACTCGAACGACTTATGTGATTTGTTAAGCGTAGAAATGACCATAAGCAAACGTTAGGGTTCAATTGGTTAAAGTCTAGTTTCTTAAGTGACCGTGGTTTAATTCCGGCTTATGTTATTATTTATAGGTTACCGGACCCACTTTAAGCTTAAGTCTACCCCGGAGCACTCAGACAAGTTTTCTACCCGTTATACTGTTGTTGTGATGTATATATGTATATGCATTATCTTGTGATAGATGCATGATGGTTAATTAGCAAATCTTGCGATATATTGGAACATGCTAATATGGTTTATATGCATGTCTGTTTCATAATCTTGATATCTATCTGTTGATTCCAATTCTTATAATTGCATAATACCTATGCTAGAGATAAGCAGTAGTTGCGTATACCCTTAGTATAGGGGACCCATAGGCGAACATTTTCTAAAACCGGGAGTCGATGTTCCCGAGTATATTATATATATTTATATATATATATATAGATATAGCTTTCAAAACTATTAATCGAATAAGGTTTATTCGATAACTTTATTTTTATTAATGAATATTACTTTGAATATTCATTCGAGGATTTATGACTCGGTTTATTTTATTTAATGAATATTATCTTGAATATTCATTCGAGGACTTATGACTCTGTTTATTCTATTTAATGAATATTATTTTGAATATTCATTCGAGGACTTATAACTCCACTTATTTACTGAATAATATTCTTTATTTTATTAAAGAATAATGTTTCGATAATCAAACTTATTTTCGATTATTCAAATAAAGATCGTACTTCGTATAAGTATACCTTTGGTTATTTATTATTCATTTCAAGCATGAGTTTTAAAACTTCTACTTCAAATTATTTATATAGAGATTATCCTCATGGGAATATTATTTAGATAATAATATTTAGATATTTTCTAATATATCGGGACTGATTTATTTCATTAAATCAGCATTACTCCAAACATTCTTAAAAATATTTTCGAGTCGTTAAAATGATTTAAAAGTTAGAGCGGATCCCAAAACTCATTTTTATATTTAAGATCTTCCTTTCAAAGGGGATTTAAATACTCGCTCAAAACCTGAGGGATCCGGCTCTGTGGTGTATTTTATATTCGCAACGAGGTTGCTGTTTTGATAAATGAATTGATTACTTATCCAACATTCGGGAAGTAAGTCAATCTATTGAGTCGGCATAAGCAACATGGGCTCAGTGGGCGTCCATAAAAGTTTAAATGGCTCAGTGGGAGTCCATCAAATGCGTAAGTGTCTGAGTGGCAGTCCAGCATAAGGTCCTATTACGGCCAGGGTGATGACCAGTGGGGAATTCGTCCATCTACTAGTAGAAAAGCTTACTTATTAGTATCTTTGCCTGATCAGCAAGATATCAGGTTTATGCCAAGGTTTTCTCCTTTCCAAAATTCATTGGATATTGCAACTCTATTTATAATTTTCATAACAGAGGTTTTCAAGGGGTGTATGAAATGTATATATATAGGTGTATATATATATCGGGACTTAATGAAGTATCTCATAACTTCATTTCTTTCAAATGATATTTCAAAGATTGAATCTATTCAAGTCTTATCTTGTAGTCTCATCAGTGTGATGAACTTTTGAAACTAATTATAACTTGAACGGTGGTAGTTCAAGTAGTATTCGGAAAAGATATAAGTATATTGGAGTATCTTGTAACTTCATCTTTTAAACTTATATCTAGTAAATGATTATCTTGTGCATGTCAAAGATTTTCAGAAAAACGTTGAGACAAGGTTAGATATATGAGATCACCTTGCAACGATATTTTTGTACAGTTATAAACCGGAACTCTGTGTATATTATATATGTCAGAGAATTTCAAAGATTATGAAAAGTATATATGTATATATATACTGAATATTTTGCGACTTGGTCGCGTTAAGATAACAAACTTGGTTCATTTTTACTTGACCAAGACTTTCATGAGTACTATGAGAATGCTCATATATTGTTAATTATTATACATATTATTTCGGTGGGCTTGTTGCTCACCCTTGCTTTCTTCTTTCATCACACAACAACAGATAAACAAGATGAACAAGACCAAGCTCCCAATTCGTGAGCATATAGGAAACATTCCCCAGTTTCCTGTAGGCGTTGATGCCGTTGTAGCTGAGGTAGGATCTACCAATAGGCTAGGCTTACAACTTTTGATGTACCAGACTTATGTATATTTATGAATTGTAATAATGGCAAAGAATATGTAAATTATTCAGAAACCCTTTTTAAGGTGAAATGGTTTATAATTATGGACTAAAATGACTTGTGTTATTTTGGTATTCATCTCTGAGACTATAACTTGTGGTGTGTGTGTATATTGTGGGGTCACAGTACGCAGTAGTTGGTTGACTGTTAAGATTAAGTATGGATAAGGGAAATGGAACTCGTGACAACCTGAATCCCCGACCCCGGATTTGGGGGGTGTTACAGAAATGGTATCAGAGCTAAGCGTTATAAACCTCAGAGATGATGTGGCGTTAAGATAATAAGTTCACTAAGATAATAAGAACTCTTGCCAAGTTCATAGTCAGACTACCTAACGTAGTACTGACAGTTAAAACCCTTAGGGGAACCCTTATACATATCATGATAAAAGCGTAGTTCGTTATCGTGTATGGTAGCGGGACTCCGAATCCTGAGGTTGAGGAGGAGTAACGCGATGATGTTTTATTACTTATTAGGAGATCAGATTGTGGATTCGATAGAGCGTCCTAACGCGGGACCGGATGATGTTCATATTGAGGGTGTAGCGGTTGAGGATGTTGTCTTAGAAGGGATTGTTGATGAGAAGAATCCCGTGGAGGATCCTGATAAGAATGAATAAAGGACCACTGAGGAATTGATGACTATGGTTAGGGCGACTACCAGAGGTAGGATTGGCTAGTTACTATCGGAGGTTCATTCAAGTTCATAAAGATAGTAGCCCCCTTAACGCGCTTACTCGTAAGACTGAGAAGTTCGAATGGACAGAGAAATACGAGAACAACTTTCGAGAACTGAAGCAAAGATTGGTGACGGCCCCTATGATGGTGTTGCCGGATGGAAAAGGAGATTTTATGATGTATAGTGACGCTTCGCATAAGTAATTAGGGTGCCTCTTATACAGCACAACAAGGTAATCACGTACGCGTCAAGACAATTAAGGGAATATAAATTTTGATATCCCCACTCATGGCAATAGTTTTTCCCTAAAGATTGGAGGCACTACTTGTATGGAGAGAAGTGCAAGATTTACACAAACCATAGGAGCTCTAGTACATTTTTACGTAGAAAGAGCTCAACATACGCCAGAGGAGGCGGTTAGAGCTAATCAAGAATTATGATTGGGAGATTCTTTATCATTCGGGGAAAGCCAATGTGGTGGCTGATGCCCTTAGTACAAAGGAGAGACTCAAGATGATAATGTCCTTGGGAGAGTTTATAAGAGATTTTGAGAAAATGGAAATAGAAGTGAAGGTAACCGGAGCCGGTACCGAAAAGCTATTTGAGATTGCAATACAGCCCGAATTATTGGAAAAGAACATATTGTGCCAGAAAAAGTGATGAATGAAGGCAGAGAGCCAACAAATAGATAAGAGATTTATACCGAGAAAGATGATAAGGGAATAATGAGGTATTTCTACAGAATTTGGGTTCCAAATGTTCAAGAGCTTAAAGATGGGATCTTAGATGAAAGTTAGTTTGAAGAATAAGATTTAGAGCAAACCCTGAACGTGATAGTCAGGGAGGTCGCCATCAAGATAGAAGGAACCCATAACGTAATGAAGTGGAAAATGAGGATTTAAAACATGTAGGATGACCCCGATTATGGGGAGGAGGAGGGAACGTTCAGACTAAGGAAACAGAAGTCGAGTAAGGAAAGGAGACTCGAGACGGTACTCCTATACAGAAATTCATGGACCTGTCTAAACAGAACTTATACTTTTATTCCCAACCACCACCTTAAGGAAACAATGCGGTAGGAAATCCTTTCATGACCTTTAAGTCACTAATCTCTCAGAGTTCCAAGGAACAAGCTGACCCAGTCGAGGCAAGAGCCTGGCTAAAGGAAATATAAGAATCATTTGAGATTCTAAATAATTGACGAATCACAAAAGACTGTTTTTGTCACTTACCCTCCTAAGAGAGAGGCCACCCGCTGGTGAAAGGCCAAGAAAGGCACGGAGCCAGAGGTTATAATAAACTGATTAAAGTTCAATCAATTGTTTTCGGGAAAGTACTTCCCAAGGTTATGGAGGTAGTGTAAAAGCTTTAGAGCCAGAACAAAGGCAGACGAGTATGATGAATTATGAATCTAAGTTGTAAAAGTTGTCAAGATTCGTTATGAGGACATGAATCCAGAATGACGGGATGTTTGAAATCAATGCTTATGTCGTGTTGGTTCATGTAATAGTTGTAATAGAAACGAAAATAAAAGACTGAAAGGGGAAAGAGTATAAAGGGATATAAAGGAAATAGAGTTGAGAAGTGATAAGGGAGTTAGGTATGGGAAATCCTAAGAAACCCTTGCAATAAATATAGAGAAGTGTGTCATCATCAACGCGATGGTGACTGATCATTAGATAAATTCAAGGTTGAAGGCGTAAGCGAAACGTATAATTAATCTCCTTTAAGTTGAGAGTATTCGATAAAACTTTGAGATAGACCGATGGATTAATAAGGAAACACAGATGAGCTGAGGAGACAAGATAACAAGATATTAGGAAAATGGGATAAAGGAAGTGACCTTCAAGAATGGGAAGTGTATGTAAGACCTGTGACATGATGCCCAAAAAGGGAGACACCAAGTATAGAAGATATCTCAACATTGAGATGACTGTTGAGATAAACAACAAAAGTAAATGAGGATTTAGTAAAAAGAAGGTTCACGTTGAACATGACCAATATCTTCCATAACATCCTTGTTATCGTTACCAAATTAGGCAAGAAAAGCGGATAACCGTTGTTATCTTTTGGAGGCCATATTGATTGACCTCATTTTGAATACATATGTTATTGTGAAATTAGGCATATACTATCGAGGTGGGAATAATTGAATATGACACTCTTATCAGGGGTATATGACTTGATTTATCCATGGAAGGATGCATGTACCTTTTTAAAGGTGGAATTAAGGATAGAACATCAGTAACTTAAAATGAATCCTAGGGGAATGCATAAAGGTTGGCATTTCACCCTTAATAGGGATAGTATGAGTTTTGACAGTATGAATTGGAAAGGATTAAGGTAACAACAACCTTTAAGGACCAGTGGAGAAATTTTTTAAAAGTATATAGACAATGATTCTGGTATTAGTAAATGGTATCTTGATATGCCCTATGCCTAGGGTGTACCTGATGAAGGATTTAAGGATAACCTTAGAAGTTTTACAAGGAGAAAGGTTTATTCAAAGTTCTCAAGAATAGAAATTTTGATGAAGGAAATATGGCGTAATTATAATAATGCCATTTGGGCACGTGTTAAACCATAAGAAGTATAGATTGAACCAATGAAGGTCAGAATTGTTAAAGCAAGAAGGGCTCAAGATAAAAGACGTCCTAAATATGATCGAGAGTCAGCCATGATAATGTCTTACATTTAAAGACTAAGACAGTGACTTATGGAAAAAAATGGTGATTTTTTTTATCACAAGGACTTAAGAAAAGTATTTTCACATAAGCAGTGATTTGAAATAAGGTAGAAAATTTAGTGAAGGTGGTTAAAATGACATTGATTGTAAGGAAATTTTACTATCACGAAAGGCCAAAGAGGTGGCCGACACTCTAAGTGCAAGAGAGCAATTATAGGCGCTCATGCCAGAGGAATACAGTGATGATGGTTAAAGCCGTGAAGGTTGTATTATGGTATGAAGGATTGATATTCCTTCCGATGATTGTGCGATACTCAACCGTAATAGTAGTTTGGTAAAAATTTAATTTATGCAATCGCCGTAAGCGGGCTATCTATCTTAGAAGGTCATATCTTGAGAATAAGCCAGGTTCATATTTCAAAAAGGACTAAACAAACCTTTGAGTTAAGTCTTCTATTGAAGGCATATGATTAAGAATGGTATTAACCTGCTATCGTTGCTTTCATTGAAACTCTTCTGCAATTTTATCTGCTTCATGTCATATGTACGTCAAGTTCAGGAGTGTCCTTCATAAATCATGAGCGGTGATCATGTTACCTCCTTAGAAGAATTTGATACGATATGTATGGACTCCGTATGATTAGCTATTAAGAATTCATGGAAAACGAATGACTACAGTAGGTCAACGGTGGACCATAGTAATGCAGGAATGATTCTGCGAGTAATGAGACAATTAATTACAACCGTGAGAGTTGTATTGGAATGGATGTTGAGATTGAGTACCACTAATCGGGTCGTGGTGATGTATAAGTTATTATTGATAGACCAACTAAGCCGAACATTTACCTATGATATATTTATTCCTTCTTATCGATAAAGAGTAGTATTACTATACGAGGAAGGTTGCGGTTCAAGCATAGAATTCTAGTAACGATGATGTCTAGAATGAAATCCCAGATTCGATTTTCGCTGTCGAGGGAGTTTCAACGGTGATTGTTTATAAGCTCGAGGAAGAGCATGGGTCCATAGAATGATGGACGGAATAGCAAAAAAAATTTAGGCATGTGAAATGCAATGCTATAATACTTGATGTTGATATATATACGTATATGTTTTGTTCTCCTATGACAAACCTCTATAGTTCAGAGGTAGATTCAAAGCCAGATATTTTGTGGCAGTATTTTTATATATATACGATTCTCTTCAATTCGTTCATTTCTCTCCTTTTCATTTCATGTAAGCTGAGAAGAACAACCCTTCCAGAAGGGGAGGTATTGCCGAATGACTATCTATCTGTGTGATAGAAGCCTAGTCGGATACCACATGTTGTTTAATTGCTTGTCAAGTACTAAAGGCTGGCCACCTTCTGTACTAACTATGCAATAAAACAAGTGTTCATGATCATAGTGATCTCTCAATAAATTTATTTACTTCTATATGATTGATCAAGCTTCCAAAGATAGAAGCAGCTAGAAAATGAGTACTGCAAGTGTGTTGTCTCCAAAATCGAAACGCGTTCGTGATACTAAGGTTGACGCGGTTAGTAAAAGGTTATAGAATACTAACGAGCAAAAGTGTATCCAACATAGTATTATGTACGGAAGATAGTAATGACTACGAACAAGAAAAGAAGGAGTATTGAGAATCAAAAGCTATAGTTCTAGAAGCTATTATGAGAGTCTGTGTAATAGACTTGAAAGAATTTGGAATGATCACTTAACGCAGATTAAGTTTTCTTACGACAATAGATCATATGTCATTATCGAGATGTTGATTATGAGATCCTTGAAGGAAGACAATGTCGATCTCCCTTATGTTAGGATGAAGTTGTGGAGTACAAGATGCTCGGACCCGCAGTAGTCCAAAGGACTTGGGATATAATAGATCTAATCAGAGGACGGCTGGTAGTAACCCAAGATGGACATAAGAGGTATGCTGATTTGACTCGAAAGGACAAAGAGTATGAAATAGGGGACCTAGTAATGTTAAAGGTATCCCTTGGAAAGGATTGATGAGGTTCGGAAAGAAAAGAAAGCTAAGTCCATAAATTAGTGGACCCTTGGAGATATTAAGACATATTGGGAAGTTAGCATCTGAGCTAGCCCTACCCCCGGACCTGTAACAAGTTCATAACGTGTTCCACGTATCGATGTTAAGGAAGTGTAATCCGGATGCCACACAAATAGAGGCATATGAGCGCATAGGCATGCAACCACACGTAACCTATATGGAGCAACCAGGAAGGGTTATAGATCGAAAAGGAACAAGTGCTTAGGAGAAAGGAACAAGTGCTAGTCAGGGTTTTCTGGCAGAACCACAATGTGGGAAAATTGACTTGAGAGTTAGAAGGCACAATGCTAGAAAAGCATCCCCAACTGTTTTCTATCTGATTCCGGGACGGAATCCTTTTAAGGAGGGGAGACTGTAATAACCCTAAAAATTTTGGACTTTTTGTAACCCTTATGAATAGTGATTTTGCTGATTATGCTGAATAAGAAAACTTTTCATGCCACACAATGTAGCAGTTCTTTTATTGATATTCTGAGGTCTTATTAGTACTCTATATGGTATATAAGTGTATGTAAAGATCGTCAGAATCCAAATCCGAACGCTTTGATTTTTCCCGAAAATCCACCAGATACCGAAAGAATTGAGTATAAGGTAACATGATAAAAAAGATTTAAATTCAAGTATTTTTAGGGAGGATCATAAAAGAAATATAAAATATTGAGAAAGGTTTAGGGGAACCTAAGTAATAAGATCCCAGGTATGATCCCTCAAACGATAAACGAGAACGAAAGTTAAGCAAACCGTATAACAGATAAGCGGTCATTAGCCAAGTAATTAGGGGTTAATCAAAGAGGTTAGTGAAGGATGATGTCATCACACCAACAAGAAGAAGACAAGTGTAAGAGGATGACATGAGAAAGATGACATAGGCATGACAAATGGAGGGATTGGTTGGTTGATTGTGAGCCACACAATTTTTACCATGGTAACAATATAATTAACAACAAAAGTAAGTAACCAAGCTAAACACCACACAACTCATTTAATCAAACTAGAAAAATTTTTACTTCACTTTTTCTTTCCTTGCTCTCGGCCAAAACCAAAGCAGCAACTTAAAACTACCATATCTCCTTCAATACTCACTCAAATGTTGTGTTCTATAGCTCGTTGGAAAGGTATTGAGATGGCCTAAAACTATTGTTCACAAGTCTCGTCCAAATAAGTATGGTAAGACCCTCATTTTTACAGTTCTTTAAATCGGACTTTTAGAAACTTCAAAACCTAACTTTGTGTTCTTGATTTCTTTGGAAAGATCAAGCTTGTAGGAGGTTAGATTAAGGCTCCCTAAGACTTCCTAGAAACTTAACACCTACCAAGGAAGGTATCAACTTCAAACCCTAGCTTTGATTTTATGATTCCATTAAGTTTTATTGAAGCATTGTTAGTATTAAGGCTTGATCTTTGATTATAAGTAGTTTTGGTGGATTTGTATTGGGTTTGAATATTGGGTCTTTGATTGGTTGGATAAATTGGTAAAACTTGGAGTTGGGGACTGAGTTTGTAGTATGATGGTTGAATATTGTTGTATTGGTGGTTGTGAGTGAATTGATGATAATTTAGAGTGTTAATTAAATTGGAAATCGCGTAAACATAAACATCATAATGCCCAATTTTCTTTAACTGTTCTGTTCTTAACTTTAGGACCCGTGAAGTCACTGAAAGATTCTAACCTTTGCCAGGTTTAGATATTTCATATTACGAGCTTCGTTTTGATATGTGGTTCGCTTGAATCTGATGTACGGTTTAGGAGAAACGACCGTATTAAGTAATGGCGTAATGTGAACGAATCATTACCCCTCGCCTTACTTTGAAACCTTGGTTAAGGCCCTTAAATGACTAATTGGAGTATGAAATAATTATGTAAAGTGGACTAGGCAGTTGGTAGGGTATTCGCAAAAGCATCACCTTAAAATTCGTAACGGTTAATTTATTAAAAATTGTGGAGCCGAGGATACTTGAACGACTTATGTGATTTGTTAAGCGTAGAAATGACCATAAGCAAACGTTAGGGTTCAATTGGTTAAAGTCTAGTTTCTTAAGCGACCGTGATTTAATTCCGGCTTATGTTGTTGTTCATAGGTTACCGGACCCACTCTAAGCTTAAGTCTACCCCGGAGCACTCAGGCAAGTTTTCTACCTGTTATACTGTTGTTGTGATGTATATATGTATTTGAATTATCTTGTGATAGATGCATGATGGTTAATTAGCAAATCTTGCGATATATTGGAACATGCTGATATGGTTTATATGCATGTCTGTTTCGTAATCTTGATATCTATCTGTTGATTCCAATTCTTATAATTGCATAATACCTATGCTAGAGAAAAGCAGTAGCTGCGTATACCCTTAGTATAGGGGACCCAAAGGCGAACATTTTCTAAAACCGGGAGTCGATGTTCCCGAGTATATTATATATATTTATATATATATAGATATAGTTTTCAAAACTATTAATCGAATATGGTTTATTCGATAACTTTATTTTTATTAATGAATATTACTTTGAATATTCATTCGAGGACTTATGACTCGGTTTATTTTATTTAATGAATATTATCTTGAATATTTATTCGAGGACTTATGACTCTGTTTATTCTATTTAATGAATATTATTTTGAATATTCATTCGAGGACTTATGACTCCGCTTATTTACTAAATAATATTCTTTATTTTATTAAAGAATAATATTTCGATAATCAAACTTATTTTCGATTATTCAAATAAAGATCGTACTTCGTATAAGTATACCTTTGGTTATTTATTATTCATTTCAAGTATGAGTTTTAAAACTTCTACTTCAAATTATTTATATAGAGATTATCCTCATGGGAATATTATTTAAATAATAATATTCAGATATTTTCTAATATATCGGGACTGATTTATTTAATTAAATCAGCATTACTCCAAACATTCTTAAAAATGTTTTCGAGTCTTCAAAATGATTTTAAAAGTTATAGCGGATCCCAAAACTCATTTTTATATTTAAGATCTTCCTTTCAAAGGGGATTTAAATACTCGCTCAAAACCTGAGGGATCCGGCTCTGTGGTGTATTTTATATTCGCAACGAGGTTGCTGTTTTGATAAATGAATTGATTACTTACCAAACGTTCGGGAAGTAAGTCCATCTATTGAGTCAGCATAAGCAACATGGGCTCAGTGGGCGTCCATGAAAGTGTAAGTGGCTTAGTTGGAGTCCATCAAATGCATAAGTGGCTGAGTGGCAGTCCAGCATAAGGTCCTATTGCGGCCAGGGTGATGACCAGTGTGGAATTCGTCCATCTACTAGTAGAAAATGTTACTTATTGGTATCTTTGCCTGATCAGCAAGATATCAGGTTTATGCCAAGGTTTTCTCCTTTCCAAAATTCATTGGATATTGCAACTCTGTTTATAATTTTCATAACAGAGGTTTTAAGGAGTGTATGAAATATATATATATATAGGTGTATATATATATCGGGACTTAATGAAGTATCTCGTAACTTCATTTCTTTCAAATGATATTTCAAAGATTGAATCTATTCAAGTCTTATCTTATAGTCTCATCAGTGTGATAAACTTTTGAAACTAATTATAACTTGAATGATGGTAGTTCAAGTAGTATTCGGAAAAGATATAAGTATATTGGAGTATCTTGTAACTTCATCTTTTAAACTTATATCTAGTAAATGATTATCTTGTGCATGTCAAAGATTTTTAGAAAAATGTTGAGACAAAGTTAGATATATGAGATCACCTTGCAATGATATTTTTATACAGTAATAAACCGGAACTCTGTGTATATTATACATGTCAGAGGATTTCAAAGATTGTGAAAAGTATATATGTATATATATACTGAATATTTTGTGACTTGGTCGCGTTAAGATAACAAACTTGGTTCATTTTTACTTGATCAAGACTTTCATGAGTACTATGAGAATGCTCGTATATTGTTAATTATTATACATATTATTTCGGTGGGCTTGTTGCTCACCCTTGCTTTCTTCTTTCATCACACAACAACAGATAAACAAGATGAACAGGACCAAGCTCCAAATTCGTGAGCGGATAGGAATCATTCCCCAGTTTTCTGTCGGCGTTGATGCCGTTGTAGCTGAGGTAGGATCTACCAATAGGCTAGGCTTTCAACTTTTGATGTACTAGACTTATGTATATTTATGAATTGTAATAATGGCAAAGAATATGTAAATTATTCAGAAACCCTTTTTAAGGTGAAATGGTTTATAATTGTGGAATAAAATGACTTGTGTTATTTTGGTATTCATCTCTGAGACTATAACTTGTGGTGTGTGTGTATATTGTGGGGTCACAGTACGCAGTATTTGGTTGACTGTTAAGATTAAGTATGGATAAGGGAAATGGAACTCGTGACAACCCGAATCCCCGACCCCGGATTTTGGGGGTGTTGCAATCGCTATAAATTACGAAATTACCTTGATCGTCTGGAAGTGACAAAACAGGTGCCGTGATTAGTCGTTGCTTTAATTCCTGAAAACTTTTTTCGTATTTATCGTTCCACATAAACTTTTCATTCTTCCACGTAAGCTTTGTCAATGGTGTTGCAATCCTTGAGAAATTTTGAACGAATCGACGATAATATCCCACTAATCCCAAGAAACGTTTTACCTCTGTGGGTGTTCTCGGTCTTTCCCAATTTGTAATGGCCTCAATCTTTGCTGGGTCCACTTTGATCCCTTCATTACTGACTATGTGTCCTAAGAACTGAACTTCCTGTAGCCAAAATTCATACTTCGAGAATTTAGCATATAACTTCTTTTTCCTTAAAATCTCCAAAGCTGTTCTTAAATGTTCCGCATGATCCTCTTATGTCTTTGAATAAATCAAAATATCGTCTATAAACACAATAACGAACTTGTCCAAGTATTCTTTGAAAATTCTGTTCATCAAGTCCATAAACGCTGTCGGGGCATTGGTCAATCCAAAAGACATCACTAAAAATTCATAATGTCCATAGCTTGTCCTGAAAGCTGTCTTCGGTATATCCTCTGGCTTGATCTTTAGTTGATGATATCCCGATCTTAAGTCAATCTTGGAGAAATACTTGGCTCCCTTCAATTGGTCAAATAGATTGTCAATTCTGGGTAACGGATACTTGTTCTTGATTGTAAGCTTATTGAGCTCCCTATAGTCGATGCACAGTCTCATGCTTCCGTCTTTCTTCTTGACAAACAATACCGGTGCACCCCACGGGGATACACTGGGTCTGATTAATCCTTTCTCTAATAACTCTTGCAATTGCTTCGCTAGCTCCTTCATTTCAACGGGCGCCATTTTGTACGGGGCCTTGGATACTGGTTCCGTTCCAGGTGCTAAGTCGATTGCAAACTCAATTTCTCTGTCCGGAGGAAGTCTTGGTAACTCATCGGGAAACACGTCTGGAAATTTATTGATGACTGGAATATCTTCAAGTTTTGCTGGCTCCTGACTTTTGTCAATCACATATGCCATGAAATGCTCGTATCCTTGCCGTAGTAACTTCTTGGCTTGAATCATTGTTAAGAACTTCTTTACTTGCTTCTAGCCCTTGAACGTTACTATCCTTTCATCTGGCGTCTTCACCATTACCTTCTTATTTTGACAATCTATCTGGGCATCATGCTTAGATAACCAATCCATTCCTAAAATAACGTCAAATTCTCCTAACTTAAATGGTATCAAATCTACACAAAACTTACTACCAGAAATCTCAATCTCACAATTCCCACAAACTTGATTAACAGATACACGTTCTTGATTTGCTAATTCCATAGTCATTATTTCATTTAAACACTCAACTGGATAATTTAACTTACTAACAAAATCTTGTGAAACAAACGATCGAGTTGCTCCCGAATCTATTAACACTTTGGCACATAAAGAATTTACATTAAGCGTACCTGCCACGACATCAGTATCCTGGATAGCATCCTTCACAGACATGTCAAAAACTCTAGCCCTTGGAGTCTCGTTCACTGTTGGGGTAGATCCCATAATCCTCAATGCATTACTGACTAGGGCTGGTGTCTTGTAATCCCTTGCTATATGTCCTGGCTTCCCATATTTGAAGCATGTAAATCCAATAGCTGGAACCTTAACTGCTGGATTTCGAATAGGCTGATCCTTATTTGCTGGCTCTTTTGTTGGCTGATTTCGGCATTCCCTTGAATAGTGCCCTTTCTGATTGCACTTGAAACAAACCACATTCAACTTGTTACAAACTCCTCCATGTTTCTTCCCACATACCTGACAATCTGGAAAAGTTAATCTCAACTGATTCGGCTGATTCAGATTGGCTGGACGGTTGCCCTGGTTTCCGTCGCCTGCATTTTTTCTTTTGAAATTAAAATTTCTCCCTGGCTGAAACTTGCCCTTCTTAAAGTTTGGAAACTTCCCTGGTTGTGACTGACCTTCATTTCCTTCAAATTTCCTTTTCTTACTTTCTTTCTCCTTCGGTGACATCTCGCTCTCTGTCTCTGCGATCATGGCTATCTAGACAACTCCTGCATAGGTATCCAATTCAAAAATGGCTACCTTCCCTCTGATCCATGGCTTCAAACCTTGCTGGAATCTCTTAGCTTTCTTCCTGTCGGTATCCATATATGACGGTATATACCTTGACAATTCTTCAAACTTGCTTTCATAATCTGTCACCGACATATTTCCTTGCTTTAACTCTAAAAACTTCAACTCCATCTGGTCCTGAACAAATTGGGGAAAATACTTTTCTAAAAACAATTCCTTAAACCTCTCCCAAGTAATAACATCTGTACCTTCCAATGTCTTCACTATCTCCCACCAATAGGTGGCCTCATTCTTCAAATAATAACTTGCAAACTCAACCTTCTGTTCTTCCTTTACTTTTACTAAGGCAAATGCCTTCTCTATCTCCTTCAATCAAACATTTGCTTCAATCGGCTCTAAGGAACCCTTGAATTCTGGTGGGTTTACTGCCTGAAAAGTTTTGAAAGTTACCCGGGGGTTGGTCTGTCTTTGCTGTTGTTGTGCCAGGTGAACAGTTTGTTGGGCCAAGATTTGGAGAATCTGGGCTATTTCTGGATCTATGGGTCCTGGGTTCACATTCTGGTTTGTATCATCTTGGTTGTTATTGTTGTTGTTATTTTTGGTTTCTTCATTCGGGTTATTGGTGCGGGTATTTCTTCTGGGCGGCATTTTCTGTAAAGAATCAAACAACTTATTTAGCTTTTAAATCAAATCTTTGCATAAAAGAAAAGTTTTGTAAAACAGAAATATCTCTTTTTGAAAATAGTTGTAACAATTGAACTAAGTAAATTGCATGCTTCTTTACAGAATATAAACAGTTAAGGGAATAGGGTACATGGTATCACAGGGATATAACTAGTGCAATAAATAAGGTAAAGTAAAACAGGTGTAGTAAAATAAATGACAATGCTGGAAAAGAAAAGGTACTGGTATATATAGATCAAAAGTTTTAGGTAGTACAAGCGTAAAGACGCTTCGGGAGTAAAAGCAAAAAGGTACAACAACCTACTCACTAGTCAGCAGCTCTAGTCTATAAGTACAACTCAAAAGTCTACTGATACATATAACACACCCATAATAACACTGATCAGCATCTCTGACTCATGGCAAGTCTGGACCTCCAATCTCCTCAAGCTCCTCTAGAACCCACTTAGCCCACTCCACTAGAAAATCAGGGGTGATGTCCTCATGTGTAGCCTCAGCAATCCTCACCGCAGCTACTCTACGAAACACCTGTAGCCTCTCTCTGAGTTGCCTCTCACCACTCCCAACCTCTCTGGTACGCATGATATGCAATAACTCCTGAATCTGACCCTGTAGGAATCGCTGCTCCATAAGGCAAACCTCAAACTGATGATATGGGACAGGATAAGAAGAGAACTGGAAAGGTGCTCCTGTAACTGAATGACCAGTAAAGCCTGAATCAGCAGGTGGGGGTCCTCTGATAGGTGGCCTCATGCCTGGGGGTGGAATAGCCTGCAGTGGTACGGGCTGCAACACAGGTGGAGGTAAAATAGCCAACACTGGTGGAACAATAGGATGTGGATCTAAAGATGGTACTCCAACTGAAGGCTTTGAGTGATCAGCTGAAACGGGGATGAAAGAGTCGGCCATCGCTGCTATCTGAAATTATATCGCAACATAAGAATCTCGAACCACGACGCGAATCATACTAATACCTATTATACCGTATCACTCGACCTTACGATGTTCTATTATTCTATTCCTTACTTCTAATCCTAACGCTCTACCCATTCCCGTCAACCTAGGCTTATGTCAGTGACTTATAACCTGTAGCTCTGATACCAAACCTGTGGCGCCCTCCAAACCCGGGTCAGAAGTTTGGGGTCCACACACACACCTTATTTATAACCTGCTTATAACGGTAATAAAGATAATAATAATATGTAGTGACCCTACTTACCAACTACCACGGACCGCAACAGGTTAAAGTATGCACACAAGCCCAACACACCTACTTATATTACAAACCGTTCAAATCCCAACTATTCCAACTCAGAACTGAGTAATTAACATTATTACAAACTTTTACAAACTCAAATTACTCCAAAAGGTGCCTACTAGCTTAACTCGATCAACCTAACCCCTAGCTCTCGCGCTAGACTGGGGATCCTCGGTACCAACAGGTTCCTTCTTCACTGGAAAAGAATATAAACAACATCGCACAAATGAGCTAACTAGCTCAGCAAGTCACAATGACAAAACTGAGAATAATGATCATCAAGTGAAAAAATTTTATGATATTGAGTGAACAATGAATTATGATTTAGAATTGGATATTATATTTTCATTTTAAAAACCAAGGTTAGGCTGCTGATCAGTCACGCACTAACCCCGAGCAAAGCACACAGCACTGCTCTAACTACTGGATCCAAGGCACACATTGGCCTAACTTGACCATTATATGGTCTGACCATGAATCTGGTCCACAATTTTAAAAAAATAATCCAATTCTAACATAATAGCTGGATAAACAATAATAAGCAATAAACAGAATCATTAACAACATTGGACATTCAATAATGACATGGTTTCAATCTTTATAAGGATCAATATGGCATTTTCAAAGCTTGGCTCTTAGGTAATGAAAGAATTGGATAACAAAGGAATAAGTGTTTCAGGGTTACCAGGAATTAGTCTTTCGAATCATAAGGTACAATGGTTTGAGTATATAAGTAATTCAGTTCAGTGTTTGGTATTTAGTTTGTATGTATTTATGGAGTAGTATCGTATATTTGTGGTTCGTATTTGGGTTTACAACAATCAATGGCTTAGAAAGAATAAGGTTTACGGCTCAAGATCAATAAGTGGAATCAGGGTTTTGGGTTCAGTGCTTCAAAGCACTTGCAATATAGAATAGGACTATCAATCCACTACACTATATCTCGAGAAAGTTCAGAACACTTGCCTGGTATTAGCTTTCTATACGGCGCTCACTTTCAATCACAATTGTCTTACTCCTCAACAATCTGTTTCCTCTTCCTACGCCTTGCCTCTTCTGCTCACATATTATAAGCATCGATCAATATTCAACTCATACGATTCTATTTGACATGTACTTCTATCTACCCTTCGTTTCACCCAAATCCGATTAACGGATTGAAAGTTATACTATAAACAAGTAAACATCAAATATATATATACCGACAGTAAACCAACAAGTCACATATAACACATAACACGTTAAATAATCAATAATATATCATTTATAATGGAGTCTCGGGTCATAAACAGGCTTTCGGTTATTTAAAATGATTTTTAAAACATTTTTCGGAATTAAAACGGGTCGTTGGATCAATTTCGAAATAATAAAAAGGGTTCGGCTGGCCAAATCTGGCTTCAAAACAATTTTATAATAATTATTGAGCCTTGAAAACAATTTAAACAAATATTTTAAAGCTCAAAACTATTTTTCGGAATTTTTTAAATCATTTTTAAATATTTAAATCTAATTAAATAATTAATTAAAATCAATTAATAATTAATTAAATCAATTAATCAATTAATTTTCGAATTAATTAACCAATTAATCAATTAAATATTAACTGAAATTAATTAACTAATTAATTCAGATTTATTTTTGAATTAAAAATAATTTTTGGAATTAAAATAATGATTTTTAGAATTTTCAGAAATTAAAAACGAATTTTTATATTTAAAACAAATAGGAAATATGATTTTAAAATGATTTATAAATAGGAATCCTATTTCTGGAAGTTTTGGAAACCTGGGGGACTAAACTTCACCATCTTTAATAGTTCAGGGACTAAACTGCAATTTTGCAGTTTAGTCGCCGGAAAAACGACGGGCTCGCCAGAGAACTCGTCTCCGGTACCGTCACCCCTCCATCTCCTCCAGATCACTTCTACTCATCACCAGGAATCTATTTATGCAATCAAAACATTTCAATAACCCCAGACTTGGCCGGAAATTGGCGAAGAACATCGCCGGTTTCCGGCGAAACATCGAAAATTTAAAAACACAACTCCCTTCGATTCACTAATCCTCTGTTAACGAGCTATATACCAATCGATTGCAAATTTCATAAAGAACACAACCCTCTATAACTCAACAGCTAATAACTCCTATATCAAAAAACCCCAAATTTCAATTGAAAACATTCATAAGGGTTATAAACCCTAATTTTAAAATTCGAAGATTAAACTCAATTTTGAACATGTTATTGAACTCCAAATCAAACGTATGACATATGAAAATCATCAGGAAAACAAGCTCTACAACATGCAATCATCAAATCATTCAAACAATCATCCGAACAGAAATTCATAATTTTAATAAAAATAATTCAAAAATAATTAAAAATATAGAAAATAAACCTTGATTTTTGCAGGTATATGGTTCACAGAATCTGAAAGTACTCCTCGAGACCTTCGATTTGGTTACTCCAACTTTCCCAACCGATTTCAATAACACCTTGAAATTATAGTTTGATTCTTAGAAGGTTTTATGAATTTAGGGTTTTTCTCTGGAAAATTATATATTTAGCTGCCTGCAAATGATTTTGATAAAGAATAAAATACGGTAAAGGCTATTTATAATTACGGAAAATTAGTATCCCGTTGGATCATTCCTGATATAAAATGGTACGTTTATTTGTAAAAACTGATCCAAACGGTACCGGTTTTCGGGATAATTATCCAAATCTGTACAATTTATACTGCGGTCTTGGTCTCAGCGCCTGGTTACACGTATTACGAGGTGATAATTATGATAGTTTAATAAAAAGATCCCGTTTATCGAAAATACGAGTTTTATCGATTTACCAAAACAAATAATGTATCGAAAATGTTGCGCCGGGACCCGCGCAGGACAAACCGTACGCCGGATCGAAAAAGTCGAAGCATGGAAAATGCTCAGAATATTGCAATTAGGTTAGGAATGAGTTCTCGGAAGAGTTTCGGGTTATAAAAACGTAAAAACGGATGACGTCGGTTGGTTCCCATTTGTATAAAATAGTTTTTAAATACTCGGAATAAGATTTTATAAAATTCATATATTTCCTATAAAATCATAAATCAATATAAAAATAATTAGGAAGATATGACAATTATCTATATGTTATTTTGGACTTATAAAAATTAAAATACTCATTTAACATTATTTGTTTAAACATCCCAACACATTTAACACTTAACAAATAATTCACAAAATAGATAATGAACACATATAATGATTATTTATTAGCAAAATAATTACACGGTATATCCCAGATATTACAAGTTCACCAGATACACATGGGTGTATTTATTGCACACAAAAAGTGAAAGTGCATCTATCTTGATTGATCATGTCAAACAACTGGATAAATTGGTTAAAGACTCTGTGAAAATCATAAGAAGTGATAATGGCACTGAGTTCAAGAATTTGATTATGGAAGAGTTCTGCAAAGACCATAGAATCAAGCAGGAATTTTCTGCATCTGGAACTCCACAGCAAAATGAAGTTGTTGAAAGAAAGAATAGAACTCTTATTGAAGCTGCACGAACTATGCTTGATGAAGCAAAGTTACCAACCTATTTTTGGGCTGAAGCTGTGCAGACTGCTTGTTTTACTCAGAATGCAACACTTATCAACAAGCATGGAAAGACACCATATGAGATGGTGAAGAAAAAGAAGCCAATTCTGAAGTACTTTCATGTATTTGGATGCAAGTGTTTTGTTCTTAAGACTCATCCTGAATAGCTATCTAAATTTGATCTAAAAGCTGATGAAGGAATTTTTGTTGGATATCCACTTTCCACAAAAGTCTTCAAAGTCTACAATTTAAGAACAAGAATTGTCATAGAATCTATCAATGTCTCTTTTGATGATAAGAAGATTACAGGACTTGAAGATTTCAATGATCATGATCAGCTTAGATTTGAGAATGAAGTTTTAAATTCTGATTCTGTAAATCCTGACAGTCTAAATTCTGATAGTCTAAATCCTGATACTGCAAACTCTGATGGGTTAAACTCTGATGTTATTGAAACTTTGGTGACTATGCCAAAGGAAAATGCACCTGTGCAGGGGGAGCATATTGAAAATCCAACCACATCTCAAGAAGCATCAGAACCAAGAACAGGCTCTTCAAGTTCTGATTCATCAAGTTCTGATTCATCAAGTTCTGATGAGGCAAGTTCTGATAATTCTGGTAACTTAAATTCTAATTCATCAAGTTTTGATGGGCCAAATTCTGATAATTCTAGAAACTCAAATTCTGAAGGATCCAACTCAGAGAGCATAATTTCAGAGGGAGCATCAGAGAATGTTGATGGAGACAACATGGATCACGGGGGAGCATCCAGTTCTAGAGATAATCTTCCATCTGCAAGGAAGTGGACTAAAGCACATACACCTGACTTGATTATTGGAGATCCTGAAGCAGGTATAAGAACTAGAACACCAACATCAAATGAATGTCTCTATCACTCTTTTCTTTCTCAGACTGAACCAAAGAAAGTGGAAGAAGCTCTTCAAGATGCTGATTGGGTGCAAGCAATGCAGGAAGAATTAAATGAATTTGAAAGAAATAAAGTCTGGACCCTAGTGCCATGACCAAAGAACAGATCTGTTATTGGTACAAAATGGGTGTTCAGAAACAAAACTGATAGCGATGGCATAATTACAAGGAATAAAGCAAGGCTGGTTGTAAAAGGATACTCTCAATAGGAGGGAATTGATTATGATGAAACATTTACACCAGTTGCTAGATTGGAAGCCATAAGGATATTTTTGGCTTATGCTGCTCATAAAGAGTTTAAAGTCTTTCAAATGGATGTAAAAAGTGCTTTTTTTAATGGATAATTAGAAGAAGTATATGTTGAACAACCTCTAGGTTTTGTAGATTCAAAATTTCCTCATCATGTCTACAGACTTGATAAAGCACTTTATGGCCATTAGCAAGCTCTAAGAGCATGGTATGAGACATTAGCTCAGTTTCTTCTGGAAAGTGGATTTAACAGAGGGACAATTGACAAAACTTTATTCTATCTCAACCATGGAAAGGACTTACTTTTGGTGCAGATATATGTTGATGATATCATTTTTGGTTCTACAAATGATAGACTGTGTAAAAGGTTTGCCAAGCTAATGTAGTCAAGATATCAAATGCGTATGATGGGAGAACTTAGCTATTTTCTGGGCCTTCAAGTCAAGAAGAATGAAGAAGGAACTTTTATTTGTCAAATCAAGTACACCATAAATTTGTTGAAGAAATTTGGAATGCAAGATTGTTCAAGTGCATCCACTCCTATGGCCACAACAACAAAATTGGATAAGGATACTGGTATATCAGTAGATATTACTGATTACAGAGGTATGATTGGCTCACTACTCTATCTAACTGCAAGTAGACCTGATATCACGTATGCTACCTGTCTTTGTGCAAGAATTCAAGCAGATCCAAGAGAACCTCACTTAACAGCTGTAAAAAGAATTTTCAAGTACCTTAAGGGTACAACTGATTTGGGATTGTGGTATCCTAGAGAATCAGACTTTAAGCTAATAGGTTACTCAGATGCAGATTTTGCAGGATGCAAAATTGACAGGAAAAGCACAAGTGGAAGCTGCCAATTTCTTGGAGGCAAATTGGTTTCTTGGTTTAGCAAGAAACAAAAGTCAATTTCCACATCAACTGCAGAAGCAGAATACATTGCTGCAAGAAGCTGTTGTGCACAGATTCTTTGGATGAAAAATCAGTTACTGGATTATGGGTTAACATATTCTAAAATCCCTATTTAATGTGATAATCAAAGTGCTATTGCTATGACAAGTAATCCAGTTCAACACTCAATGACAAAGCACATCAGCATAAGGTACCACTTCATAAGGGAACATGTGATGGAAGGTACAGTGGAATTGCATTTTGTTCCAACAGATCAACAACTAGAAGATATCTTCACAAAACCACTATGTGAAGCTACTTTTACAAGATTGGTAAATGAAGGTGGACAAACTCATCTTCCCTGCTGATTTTGTAATTTTGGATTTCGAGGAAGATAAAAAGATTCCCATAATCTTGGGAAGACCATTCTTGGCTACATGCCGAACTATGATCGATGTGCAAAAAGTAGAGCTTACGATGAAGGTTCAAGATCAGAAGGTCATTTTTTATGTGTTCAAAGCAATAAAGTTACCCACAGATTAAGAGGAGTGCTTTAATGTAGATCGGGTTGACTCTGTCGTAAATTCGGAGTTTGAGCAATTGCCAAAGTCATATACCTTAGAGAGATCCTTAACAGGGGAATCCGATAGTGAAGATGAAGAAGGGGCAGAGCAACTGCAGGTTTTGAATACACCTCCGTGGAAGAGGAAGTTGGATATGCCATTCGATTCTCTTGGGTTAGCAGAGCTGAAAATTTCTCAGGAGCGTCTCGAACCGTCGATTGAAGAAGCTCTCACAGTTGAGCTCAACCCACTGCCAGATCACTTGAGTTATACATTCTTAGGTGCACTCCCGGACAAGGGGTTGGATTATATCTATGATAATCTAAAGGGTGACTGGCCAGTTCTTTTCATGCTTATAGAGGGTCCCTCTCATGCACCACAGACAGTTGATAGGTTTGGTCTTGGTAATGCGCAGTATAGAATGTTGATTCGGCGTATTGAGGCCATGCATGATATTCACCGATGTTTTGCTGAAGATTTGGCACTGGCTCTCGATATTGTTTTCCGAGACACTGGTGTCGAGGTTTATTGTCCATCTGATCCTCCACCCGAAGAGGGTGATCCTCCCGCTAACTAGGTATGCCTGAAATCCTTATTATTACCTTCAATGAGGACATTGAAAATTTTAAGTTTGGGGGTGATAATGTAAGGATTAGTTTGTGTGAGTTCATATAGTTGCATGGTATAGATTCATGTAGCATGTTTAGTTGTATTTCATTCATATTTTTGCATGATTGTTCATATAGATCATATCTTTTTACATTTTTGTCTGTTTTTATGTGAGTTCATATAGTTGCATGTGCATGCATATAACATGATCCCTTAGGTTGAGTTATTTTTGATTTATTGATTGATGTTAATTTGAGTGTAGTGATGAGAATAGAGGGTTGTTTAAGTACTAATGAATTGATTTGCATGCTAGAAACAAAAAATTTCACAAATCTTATAGGATAGCTTTTGAGCTAGATCATGATCATACTTATTTATTTGTTAAGATTTAATCACTTATTTATATTTAGAATATTTGCTATTCTCGTAATGACGTAGGAGCACTGATTTTTAAATTGGAAAAAAAAACCTGGATTTCATTACTAGTTGTGAATAAGGCTAGGCGTTAAATGGCTAGTAGTTGGCTCATATTTTTATGAGTAGTCTAGGGTTGAATGAGATGGAGTGAAACACACTCATTCAGAAATTGAAAAAAAAAGAAAAAATAGGAAAAAGAATGTGTTTATGCATAATTGATCAAGAGTGAGTTTTTTGATACTCGAGTTATTAAGTTCTAGGGGACTTTGTGCCTAGTGACCTAAGGTTTTGATAGTCTGGGATCCGTTAACCTAACGCTCACTATATGGGTATTATTGTATAAGTCTTTTGGGACCTCATTCATTGCACGGTTAAATAAGCATGTTGTTATGTGTTCAATAATAGCGTGAATCCTTGTATAACTCTAGTAGGAAGGAGGTGTTGTGAGTCATTATGCGTTTAACATCTATTCTGTTTATAAACTTATGATTGTTTTGATGGAAGATAGGATATGGTTATTGATCTAGTCTTGAGGGTATATCTGTTAAGCATCCCACACACGCACGTTTCCGGTTGTGAGTTGATTTATGGGATTTATTCGAGCTCTGTTTTAAGTCGTTGCATTTTTAGAGGCATTCTCTTGTTGTTTGGTTATGGTTATTCTGAGGGGATCGATTGCATTATTATTTAGTTGCATTCACGTAGTTGCATTCATGCATTAGGTTTGTTTTAAAGATTTGAGTCTGTTTATGCTTGAGGACAAACAACGATTCAAGTTTGGGGGTGTGATAAGTGGATTTTATATCTACTTGGAACGCTTCATTACAAGCTTAATTTGGTGTTTTGGACTCAAGTTGTTGGTATTTTAGATATATTTTTGTGTTAATGTATTTCAGGCATCAGTTAAATGAAGAAAGGAGCTTTTCAAGGAAATATGGTGAAAAGAGCTAAGAATTGGAAGCCTAGGCCATTCTCAAGTTGAAGAATCTCGTTAGGTTCGCGTGTGCTGTTGAATCGCCTAATTATAACGAGCATAACTCAAGATACAGCCAAAAAAAGAAACTGCGGAAAAGTCCAGAAGTCAGGCGCGGCCGCCCCAAAAACCAGCACGACCGCCTCGCCTTTCTGCCAAAAACCCAGCACGCTCGCGCTGGTTTTAGCACGACTGCCCCACCCTTTTTGCCCCAGAATCCTGATTTTAGTAGAATTTGATGATTTTGAGGGTCCAGGTCCACTAGGGGCTTATATATAGTGATAAAAAGACGTTTTTAATAACAAGTGACCAGGGAGAGAGCATCAAGTAGACCTAATAACACAATACAATAAAGGAGAAGAAAATCTTGTTTTATTATGATTCTTAGCTTAAGTTGTAATCTTGGATGCTTGTTTTCTTTTTTGTTTGAACCTAATACACTTGTTAACGTACTTTGTTATTATTATTCAGTTTATTAAAGACCTAGTTTATCTTAGTTTATTTACCATGCTTTCATTGGAACTCATGGTGAAGATGAGTTCGGTTATGAACTAATCGTTATCGTGGGGTTCTAACGGAATTACTTATGGATTTCTATAGTTAATTTATTTCAATATCTTGGTGTGTGGTGATTGATTGATATCCTAGTATTGGTTGTACTTATTCATCTTATATGCGTAGCTAACATATAAGATAGCGAATTAATCTCTATTGAAGTGAAAGTGAATATAGAGGTTTAGAACTTGCCATGCTAGCATAGGTTCATGTATAATTGTTATGCACGATTCTTAGGTAATTTTAACCATCTTACTTGCCCTATGTAATCACGATAGATAACTTGCGCATTAAACCTTTATGTTGTCAAATTCTATAGACATATAGGGTCTCAACATAATTGGTGTCTATTCAGCTTCTATCACTTTTGTGGATGTCGGGTAGTAGGGTATTCGTACAAAGATAATTGGTGTTTACTAGTTTCGTGTTATTTGATTAGTGTCATCACCATTGCATGATAAGGTTAAAAAAATGACTTTGAATGAAGTATTTAATAAAGATAGAATCTCATGTTTGTCTCATATAGTTAATTCAATCACTTTTATTCTTAGTTAATTGCATGTTAGTTTAATCTTAGTTATAAACATCTCAACTTGTTATTGTCTTAGCATTGAGCGATAGCCATACCATTGTTGCATAGGTGCATAATCTTAAGTTAACTAAAAGGGTCTCTGTGGGTACGAATTTGATTTATATCTTATACTACTTGCGAACGCGTATACTTGCATGTAATTTTAGCGCTTGTTTTCGCCCTAACAGTGTTACAAACACTTTGATAGAAATAATATTAACAAATTAGTGTCAATGCATACCTAGATCTTCTAAGATAGCCAAATTCTAACATCTTGTAGAAGGTTGTTTCCAGAAGCAACTCACTGGGCAGTAGATTTTGAACTTCCATAAATGGGTCTTTTCCTGACAATAAACATATGATCATTTTCGTTGATCCATTTTCTATATATTTAAACAACCCACCCTTTCCTTCAACTAACCCCGGGATCAAACAACAGTCCATCTAGTAAGAGTATCATACACTGCAATAAACTTTGCGTTACATATTCATTACACGACCTGTGACTATGTTCGTATCACCAAAATTATTTTGTACTAAATAAAAATATTCAAGCCATTGGTAAGATCTATATCAATAAATATCACTTAACTTATAGTCATTTCATCATTTATGCTCCTCTCTTACAAAATGATAGAATTTCATAAGGCACTCTTCATGCTTGGCAAAGTGTTCAATATGTAAACTTATATCAAGGTGTCGGGGATAGAAATGAAATACAATAAATTAGAAATATTACAACTAATATGTAAACAAAAAATAATTTAAAACACAATATTTGGTCAAAGGTACATTGATACCTTCAAGATCTGCTACACCAATGCATATGTCTTTTCAAGTGTTGGGTTATTTTACAACATGTTGAACGACTCCAATTTATCTTCTTCCTCCCATCCATTAAAAAATGGAAGAGAACATGGTAGAAAATGAACTAAAAACATGGCCCTATTGAAATGCTAATATCAACATATTATAGCAAAGAAATTACTGGTAATCTGGTTATAGATTTCTTGCAAGGAAAATTTATTTTATCAACATATAATCGACATCAACGTGTAGCTAAATATATGGATAATTAATAAAACACTTAGAGTGCATAAATTAAAACATAAAATTATATAAAATATTGAAAGGAACCCACCCAGCTCTGTTTAATAGATTTATAGATGAAGAACAAATCTCCGTGACAGAAATTACCCATTATTTGCCTACCTGAAACATCAAAAACATAGATTGATCAAATGAAGAGAGAGAATGAATGAGATAGCGAGTAAAGAAATAGAAAGAGAGAAGTAGTTTTCAATCTCAAATTCAAAATTTGAAATACTCCGGACAAATTTATGAGCAGATGAAAGCTATAGTACATCTATAGTACCAAAACAACAACTTTTGTTTGAAATTCAAATTATTAGGCAAATGTGTATCGTACACAGACCTGACAACGTTCCGTGTCGTGTACAAACATTCCGTGTACTTTCGTATTTTCGTGTACCAAACCTTAAACCAAACCCGACCCGAATTTGTATTTGTGTTCCAATTTGGTGACACTAACCCGGTACTAATATATTCGTATTTACCCGCTTTAGTACACTAAAGTAAACAGATTATTTACAAAAAATATTAATTGTTAAAAAATACAATAAATAATTAAATGGTAAAGTTCTCACTCACGTAGTCAAGGAACAATAAAATGTATTTTAGTATTTAACATTATATATATGTTATTTAAATTAGATTATAATTCACATTTGGTATTTAGTTTATATATGTATGTTATATATTTATAAAAATTTATTTATTTATTTATTCCGTGTACTTTCGTTCCATGTCGTGTACCTACATTGGAAACCTAAACTCGACACTAATTATATTCGTATTTTTTATGTTCGTATACTTTCGTATTTGTGTACCAAATTTTTGAATCCAAACACTAATTATTCGTGTCATTTCTTACCGTGTTCACGTGTCGTATACCAGTATTTCCATGTCTAATCGTACATGTATAGTTTGTATATGAAGTGTGTTTGAATTTGAATGTCGGTTTGAAATTTTGAATAGGAAATAATGCAACACCTAGGTTCTTTTTCTTCAAAAGTAAGAAGTAGTATTGTTTTTTTACCTGTTTCAATGGCATTTTTAGTAATTAAGTATGAATTCTTGGGATAATGGGTGTAAATAGCCATTATTTTTGTAAATTCAGGATTTATTATATATATATAGATATATGGAATATATATAGATTATATAAATTGGTCTCAATACTTTACTCATTTTTTTATCTTTGTTCCACTACTTTATCATTTTTGTTAGACTCCATGCCCAACCCAAATATGAACAACTGGGAGGGACGGATGGAGTATTTCTTAACAACATAAATTTTAGATTAAATTATATATGTTAACTAGATTTTATGTATGTTAACTAGATTTAACCTTCCTGACAAAGAAAAAAACTAGATTTTACATTGCGATTCTGCATACATATTAATTTATTTATTCATATCATTTGATATCTAAATTATAATTAGTTCTTGAAGTTAATTATAATGAATAGCATATTATAATATATTATTCTTTGGATAATATTTTTGAAATTATAAATATGAATTATTATAATGAATAACCAAGCATCAATTTTATTCTAACATTATCGGTCTTTGCACATGGGTGAAAACGACAACGGATTTGACTCATTAATAGTGAATATAACTCGTATTCATAAAAAAATGAGCAAATTATTTTATAATTTAAATGGATCTAGAGTTTAATTTCATCATTTTGATATCCGATCATATCTATATAAAATAGTTCAAATAATATTATAGAATTTAATGATGTATTTATTCAGGATATTAAATTCGAATTCGTAAATTATTTTTATAACATATTTTAGATGTAATACACTAAAATTAAAATAATATTCTACAAAATGATCAAATTTTATATTTATAATTATTTATTCGAACTTTTTAATTTTTTAGAACTATAATAGACGAATTCGAATCTAAATCCGAATATATATAAAATCGAGTAATTCGATACTTAATCGAGTCCAACCGAATCAAATGCGAATATTCATATCTAAATTATAGTCGAATTTGAACAAAGTGTAAAAATTTTAATCTGAATTCGAACTGAATTCAGACTAATAATTATAAATTGAATCAAATCTGAGCGGACTATTATTCACACATATTCAACTTGTTTCATCCCTATCTCTATATTTATCATGATAGATCATAAAAGAATATTAAGTATATAATGCATAATTGTTTAAAGTGCATTATCATGTTCATAAATAGAGATGCACGCGAATAAAATCGAGTCGAACTTAAGTTTTTTTTAAAAAAAATGAATTGAGCCGAGTTTTAATAATCGAACGGAAAGTAATATTCAAGATCGACTCATTTGTTTACGCGTTCAACACGATATTTCTCACGAACAATCAAGTTGAGCTGAACTCGAGTCCAGTTCGGACATTATCAAGTTGTCCACTAGTAGCTGGTATATAATTTTTACTCGGCCAACTTTAATGTATAATTTAAAGTTTTACAAGTTACACTAGTCTTTATCTTATAATATTATACACTAATACTCTACACTTATGTTTTTAATTTATAAAATTTTTTTATGTTAGTTTTAAGAACATACTTAATTTTATTTAAAATTATCGACTCATTCATAATATTAGAAACCATAATACTTTTTAAATTGTCGATATCAAAATTTAATATGTTTTGATATTTTACTTAAATTTTATATTTTTTTAAATTAAAATTATTCAACGGTATTTATGAAAATATGAAAAATTGAAGACGAATAGATCGTTATAACAATGTTTGATAGCTTTCTTACCGAAAAACTAATCGTTTACATTAGAAATATAAACAAAATTTCTAAAAGAATAAATTCAATAAATGACGAGAAAAATTTGCTAATAAAAATATTTAAGTGATTAATATCAATTTGTTATTTATATATATATTACTATATTTGAGGAGAATCGAGATAGATGAGTTCAAATCGATTGTAAGCTAACCAAGTTGAGTTCGAGCCGAATTGATGAAAAACTCGGCTCTGCTCATTTACTCATCTGAGTTCATTTCCATATTTAAACTCGACTTGTTTGGGAAAACTCACTGAAAGAAGTTCACTTAAACGACCCCAATCACGAGTTTTGTTCACGAAATGTTATATTTATTTGCGGTCTTATTCACAAACCCCTCATGTACGTAATCAAATTTATGCAATTATATTATATAACATTTTGAAATATATATATATATAATATTATATTATTACTGAATTTCAACTTATCTATTTATAAGATTTAAGTAAATTTTTCTTATAAACTGGGTCGATACACTCTTGACTAAATGTTTAGGTATAAATTCAGATCCAAATGTATAAAAAAGGGTGCACAATGCGGTCTTATTTTGATTTAAGAAAATGTTGGGCACCCTTAATTGATACCCCAAAATTTTTATCAAATACTTTTAGGTAACTTATTAAATGATAGTAATGATGATATCCGTGTGTATATATCCGCGCATAAATTTAATGTGTTAGATATCGTGGCAAGTCATTTGTATTATTTGGGAAAAGATTATGGAACCAATTATTATTTCTTCCATTCCATGATAATAATAATAGTCGCTTTAAAAAATTTCATGCTATATATGTCTATTTTTAAGTTCAAACGTAAACTTCTTAATATTTTTCCAAAATAGTCCTCTTTAAAATTATATAACGATTAATGAGTGGTGAATAAAGAGTTACATTTATGCAATTATAATAAGTGTAAGTGAAAATGTATGTATATTTTTTTAGTAAGTGTAAAAAATTAAAAAAGAGACTACTAATATTGTAGTATGGATGAAATAATAGAATAAATTTAATGTTTTCATTAATTCAAAAATTTTATAAAGAAACTTTATTAATTAATATAAATTCATGAAAGTCGATAAGATGGATGATGACAATGATACGGTGATTGATGTGGCCGACTCACCTGGCCATCATACTTTGAGTGTGGAGATATGGTTAATCAGTTAACAATGCATGTTCTTATTCGAATAGAATAAGTTCATATTCATGATATTCATGACTCATGGGCCGTTCTAAAGTTATGTTCCTGTAATTATGTTCTAAAGTGGAAGATATTTAACATCCAATTACACATGACAATGTATTCCCATTTCCCAGCTAGATCCAATGCGCACGATGAATGCATGACGTGCCAATAAATTTATTAAATAAAGAGTAGTATAAATGTAAAACTTCATTTGACTAAAATGATGGTGATGTTGGTTTGCAGCCGCTAAACACTCAACATGCAAACCATGTGCTTTGAATTCTACCATCTGCTTTGGCCTTCATTGTTGAGAATTATTCAAAATTATTTGAATTATTTTCTTAAATATTTGTTGATTAGTTTGTTAGGTGTTATTTCAAATAATTAGTAGATAAGATAAGTTCTAGTTTTTAGGAGTTTCAGTTTTTTAGTGTATAAAACCACATGTTGGTTATCAGGAATAATTCAGAAGTATGTATCTCATTTTATTCACTACTTCTCTATATTTTTGTCTCTTTCTTTTATTAGTCTAAACACCAACAGTGGTATCATGAGCCTTATTGATCTTAAGGGTCTGTGATATAACATAACCATATCTTCAAATCAAACACCAAATCTTTCTCCTCCATTTTTTAATGGTGAAAATTATCAAGTATGGGCTGTTAAGATGAAAACTCATTTAAAAGGTTTGGGTTTATGGACATGGGTGGAAAGTGAGAGGGAGATACAACCTCTTACAGACAATCCTACTCTAAATCAAATCAAGCTTCATGAAAATGAGTCAAGTAAGGGTCCAAGGGCTTTATCAATTATTCATACGGCCATGTCAGAATCGATTTTCACAAGAATTATGACTTGTGAAATAGGAAAAGAGGCTTGGGATAAGCTAAAAGAATTGTATGAAGGCAATGCAAGAATAAAGAGGATGCAAGTTTTAAATCTCAAAAGGGATTTTGATACTTTAGCCATGAAAGAAAAAGACACTATACAAGATTATTATGATAATTTGATGGGTGTTGTTAACAAAATGCGGCTGATGGGAGAAGATGTACCTGATAGCAAAATTGTAGAGAAGCTGTTTGTGAGTTTGCCCGAAAGGTTTGAGTCAAAACTTTCATCTCTTGAAGATTCAAAAGATATAAGTGAACTATCTTTATCCGAGCTAATTAATTCTCTACAAGCTCAAGAACAAAGAAGAGCGATGAGAAACAAAGAAACTGAAAATTCGGTTGAAGGAGCTTTTTTGGAAAAAACTCAAAAGAAAAAACTAAAATTTACTCAATGTGGTCATTGTAAAAAGAATGAGCATGAAGAAAAATATTGTTGGAACAAGAAAAGGCCTAAATGCTTTAAATGCAAAAGGTTTGGACATGTGCAAAAGTATTGTAGAGTCAAGACGGAAGAAAGTGTCAATAAGATACAAGTATTTGACGAAGAACTATTTTGATATTGGAGAGAAGTGCTCCAATGTGTACGTTGGTGAGAAGTGCATCAACATGAAACTGTGGAGAGAAGGTCTCCCGAAAGAAATTGTGGAGATAAGTGCTCCAACAACAATGGTGATGGTGGGAAGTACAATATCATCGAATTAATTTTAGAATTTTGAATTTTGAATTATGAGGGAGTGTTGAGAATAATTCAAAATTATTTGAATTATTTTCTTGAATTTTTGTTGATTAGTTTGTTAGGTGTTTTTCAAATAATTAGTAGATAAGATAAGTTCTAGTTTTTAGGAGTTTCAGTTTTTTTTAGTGTATAAAACCACACATTGGTTATCAGGAATAATACAGAAGTATGTATCTCATTTTATTCACTACTCTATATTTCTCTCTCTTTCTTTTATTAGTCTAAACACCAACATTCATCAATGGGCTAATTGCTAGCTTAGTTGTTTGCATTATTAAAATATTATTAGACATAAGTAATTACAAGGAACTTTTTTTTGTCGGTTAATTACAAGGAACTTGACTTAAAGCTTACAAGGAACTTGAATTACAGCAAAAATATAACTCATTACATGAACTTGACCAAAGGCAGCGGCGCATCCGAAGTCCGAGTAGGAGCATGTACTTAAATGAGTATATTACGTGTCAGTGATTCAAATTCAGGAACAATTTTTGGTTTTACTGTTCTTGGTCTTACTAAATCTTTCCACCTCCTATATATTCATCTCGGATTAAATATCAATGTGATTACTCAACTGAAGGTCATATATCAAAAAACACACTATAGTTATCGGGGCCTCATTTGCATCACTCTAGTTGATGATAATGAAAGCCCCATTAGTCAGAATCATTGACTTGACATGATTATTACGTGACAGTCGTGAGTTGGACAGGGTGAACATAACTATCTGATTTTTTCTACGTCGATAAGTGCAACAACTATATTATATGTATATACATCTATATATATATAAATTAAGGTTCATGGACTTAAATTAGTAGAAATCTAAATCGACCATATATCAGTTTAATTCATTACATGAAATTGAAGGTAATATGTCGACATACGGAAGCCCCATGGGTAGAAGCAGTGATAGTTCATTTTCGGTGAAAAAGGAAGAGCACCAAATGTGTTTATATGGGAGATGAGTTAGAGTCTGTGTATAATGGACTTTAAAAAATTTCCTAGAAGAGGTTTTCACACTTGTGCAATTCATAAAGTAATTGTTTTTATTTACTTAACTTAATATTTATGTAATTGTAAAAAGCTATTTTTTTTGTAAATATAGATAGGAGAAGGATGCCATTTCTTTCGGTGGTTTGAAGAAGATTTGTTAGGAATATGTTGTGTACTTGATGATAACTTGAACAAAACACTTAGTAGATTTTATTTAAGTGATTTTGTAGCTTTCAACGGATGATCAATTCAACATTCGTTGAAAGAGTAGCTTATGTAATAATAAGTTTAGTAGCATATTTCTGCATATTATAATGCCTTAGTGTACTAGATGTTGCAGAATGTTTAAGTCATGTTGACTACTAGTTTGATATACAAGATAGGTTCATTAATTGTAAATATTAGATGCCTTGTAATCTTGTATAAATGAAATGGAGTTAACTGCCAAGAAAACAGTCTTAACAGATGATTCACAAAGCTTCAACGGATGCTCAACTAAAGCTTCAACGGATGATTCACATAGTCTCAACGGATGATCAGCCAAAGTTTCAACAGATGATCAACCATAGTTTCAACGGATGATTCAATGAAGCTTCAACGGATGTTCAAATTCAAAAGAGCAGTTGATAGTGACTTGACAGTCACATGCGTTGATTGTATGCAAATGGAATGTGGCAGCCTATTTGTAGGGTTTAGAGAACAAAGAAGCATTTCCATTTACATGCTAAACTGAAGATATTTAAAGATGCTTGATAGAGAAATAAAAGAGCATGAAATTAGACTAGAAACAATTTATCATATTTGTTTGTCTTTTTATCATGTAACTTGGTGATATATAATCCAAGTGTAGCAAGTAGAACTTTAATAGTTCATCCAAGTTAGTAAGCAATAACCAGAGAAATAGATAAGGCAAAATCTGTAAAAAAAAATTATCTGTTCTTGGAGTTCAACTTGTAAGCAGCTGTGTACAATATTGTAACATAGAGTTCTCTACTTAATATATATATTTCTGGTGGAAAATTTCAATCTACCAGAAAGTTTTTAAATACTTGTTTTTGATTACTTTGTGTTTTGATTTCTATACTACTTTCATTCCGCACAATTGCTAAATCAAACACAGTTATATATTTATAGAAAAACTGTTCGTAAAATTAAAAAGAAGCTAGAATTACATTCAACCCCCCTTCTGTAATTCTTGTTTAGATTGTTTGGTAATAACAAGATTTTTGTCCCAGAGCAATGGAAGTGATTACTCACTTAAATCACAGGAGAATCTATCTAGAGGAAAAGTTAAAACTTGTTGACGATAATTTAGCAGAAAATGTTGAAAAAGGAAAGATTTTAAAGGAGGAAAGTAGATTGTTAATTGATGCAAGAATTCAGTTGGAGGCTGACAAATCAAATATGAAAAAACAATTGAAGATCTGTATTTTCTTAGCTATGATAGTGGTTGCATTTGTGATAATGCTGATGTAGTTGCAGTGTAGTAATTGTTGATGTGCAATGGTAGGTAGTAGTAGTGAATGTAGGTCATAGTAGTGAATGTATGATATATTTTTCAATAAATAAAAAGGTCATGTAGACCTAATTTTGCTATTTGCATAAATAGCCAAAGTATTAGTTGATTAAAAAATGAATAGTTATGTAGACAACTTCATTTAATACCATCAATACCAAATAACAAAAGTGATACACTGTCTTACAATCAGATGATAAAAACCAAAATGCATAAGTCTTAGAATGAGGAACTTTACATAACATATTTAAAAATCTGAAAATAGATACTTAGCATCATTACATAGTCATAACCATAAGTCTTGAAAGAGAAGTTTAAGGTATTCTACATACAGTGCTTGAGTTGTTGCTAGTTCCAGCTCTAAATGGGGGAGTTGATGCTGGTGGTGTGCCCTTTGGAGGATTGAAAGGAATGAGGCCCGGTGTAGGCATGAAAATAGCCTTAGTGCCTACATGTCCTCCAATTTTGTCACTATAACCTACATAGTCCTTGCCACTTTTCTTCCAATCATCTGCATTTTGACCCTTGACCAAGGGCATTTTCTTCCTTGGAACTTTTTTGAAAAATGCTAATGGCTCATCATCTTTTAGTTCACTTGTCTCTTTCTCTGCTACCAATGGCTCTGGTTTTCCTTGTTCATCTTTATTCCCAAAGTACTCATCTTCAAATAGTCTCCACACCTTATTGTCACTCCTTTCCTCAAGATTATGATCTGATTCATTTTCTAATTTAGATTCTGATGCTAGTACCTTGCCTTTACCAGTGTAAGATGGTTCCTTGACTTACTTTTTCCAATTTGTGAAGATTGTATTTGAGGTTCATTGATTTTAATCCCTTTTATTGGCATTCTCACAGTAAGTTTTTGTCTTTTAAGTTCCTTGGATGATTTCTTCTTTGGATTAGTTTTTGTGCTCTTCCTTTTATTGGTTGAATTCTGCTTTTCAGTTTCTGCAGTTTCATGGTTTTCAGCTGTGTTCTTAACTTCATCTTTCCCTGGGCATTTTGACAGTCGGTGTCCTTTTTGTCTGTAGTTGCTGCAATGCATCACCTTTTTGTTGGAAAACATTTGTAAGATAACACCTTAAGATGGTGTTGCTTGACTCCTTGAGCCTCATTCCCAAGCCTCTCTCCTTCTTAACTTCTTAGGCCTGTCTATTAGCTTTTTTAGGTATGCCTGAATGCAATAACTCCTCAATAACATGGAAGTCCCAGGATTCCTCCCCTTTCATAGCTTTAAGTGAGTATTGCCATGTTGCCATATTTTTTTTTCTTGTAGTACTCTGAAACATAATCAACAAGTTGGTGTCTCCTTGAACGAATTGCTGCAATGGCATGATGGCAAGGAATACCAGTTAAGTCAAACATCCTACAATCACAGCTTCTTGCCTCCAGGTCCACTGTCACTGATCTTGTACCAAACTTAACTTGAAATTTTTTATGTCCATCCTATGCAGCAGACCACTTTATTCACTCAGTGATCAAGATGTCCAAATATTTTTTGATTTTAGGAAAAATCTGAAGGTCAGATTTAATCATGTCATTCCTTTTTGCCTCATCCTTGTCATCAACTTGAAGTGTATTTCTTGCAACATTGTCAACAATGGCATAAACCTATAAACCATTAAATGGTTACCCATAATAAAATGCAGAAATAAACAATATATTAAACAAGGTGTGTATTTACCTTTTATTGATTATCCCTGAGTTGAAAATCCCTGACATGTTATTGTCTGTGTTATTAACCAAGGAGTGTGTGGAAAAGAATGGCTTACACCACTGTTTGGGATTCAATATAGACAAATGTGCATAAGCAGCCTTTGAGTGCTCCAATTCTTTCATTGATCTGGTATATGCCATCTTGTGTGTAGCATAAGCAATATTCCAAAAAATCCTCTTTAACAAAGAGCTGGGGAACCTGCACAAGCGTTCAGATATTATACACAAGGAATTACAAAAATTCACAAAATTGAAACATAAAAATTCAAAAAATTGATAGTTATACCTTTTTTATGAAATCGGAACACAGATGTCTTATGCAAAATCTGTGTTCTACCCTAGGTATAAGCTCCTTCACAATATTTTCAAGTCCTTTTTGTTGCTCACTAATAATAGTCAAGCCTCTCCCATCATTCAAATCTAGGTCATCACTCATCAAATCAATGAACCATCTCGAAGAATGTGTATTTTCTGATTCCACAATAGCATAACATATAGGGAACATTTGATTTTCTCATCTCGCCCTACAACTGCTAGTAACTGCCCACCAGTGACTGTTTTGAGGAAACAACCATCTAAACCAGTAACTGGTCTACACCTGTCCTTCCATCTAGCCTTCAATGCAAAATAACACACACATATTCTCTTAAATTTGACAGGGTCATCTAGATTCAGCCTTGTAGTTGAAATCTTCATAGTATTTTTTGGGGTTACTTATCAAAAACTCATGGCCAAAGTCCCTACTCCTTCAAGTGCAGCTTTCCTAAATTTGAGAATCTTAAGTCTAGGGTCCTAAACCTCCAATTCATGATTGATAGTTTCTACCATCTCCTTATAGCTCCATTATGGATTCTTCCTAATTCTGTCCCCAAAAACCTCCACTAAGTACTGAACATTTTCCATTTTATTAGCATATGGCTTAGTGCACAAGTGTGTGTCCACCAGTATTTTAATTGTGCAAGCCTCCCCATCCTGGTCCCAACTATACCATATGTAGAAGGGGCACTTAGCCTCACTACTTGGCACCTTCGTGCATCATTAGTTATAAATTGCCCAACTTTTCTTTCACTAACTCCATATGTTCTCTCTTGGTCCTCAAACTCTGCCATGTTAACAAATTTTTTACCAACCTCCCATCTTGGAACACCACTAGTACTTTTCTTACTTCTCAAATTTTTTCTTCTTTTTGGATTAGGTGGACCTACATAACCAATCTTAGCATTCTCTTCCTCACTTGAAGAAGAGAGTGACTTCATAATATGAGAATCAAACTCAGACTCCTCACCAAGGGACTTATTGGGTATGTTCATAGAATTATACATACTATCCTTGAATTTCTTAGCATTTTGTCTTATAATTTGTTCTTCCTCGTCGCTTACACAATCATCAGGAACTAAACTCTACTTAATATATATCTCTGGTGGAAAAGTTCAATCCACCAGAAAGTTTTTAAATACTTGTATTTGATTATTTTGTGTTTGATTTCTATACTACTTTCATTCTGCACCATTGCTAAATCAAACACAGTTATATATTTATAGCAGAACTGTTCTTAAAATTAAAAAGAAGCCAGAATTACATTCAACCCCCCTTTCTATAATTCTTGTTTAGATTGTTTGGGAATAACAATTGGTATCAAAGCAAGCTCTTGAAGAACAAAGAGTTTAAAGATCACAACAACTAACAAGATGAGCAGAAAAAATGTTGGAGTAAAGATTCCATTTCTGGAAAAAGACAACTATCACCATTGGAAGGTAAAGATGCACCTGCATCTCCTATCTCAAGATGAAGCATACGTGGACTGCATTGAGAAAGGTCCACATATTCCTATGAGAGCTGTTACAGGAAATGAAGCATCCATCCCAAAGCCTAGAGCAGAATGATCTGATCCAAATATTGAACAACTTCATAAAGATAAGAAGGCCATGAATATTTTGTTTAATGGTGTTGATGGTGACATGTCTGACAACATCATTAACTGCAAAATTGCCAAAGAGGTCTAGGATACAATTCAAGTTATCTATGATGGAACTGAGCAGGTAAGGGAAAATAAAATGCAACTCTTGATTCAATAATATAAGCATTGTCATAGTGAAAAAAGTGAGTCACTCACTGACATTTTCAGTAGATTTCGAAAACTGTTGAATGCTCTAAAGTTACATGGAAGAGTCTACCAAACAAAGGACTCAAACCTTAAATTCCTCAGATCTCTGCCAAAGGAATGGAAGCCTATGACAGTCTCATTAAGAAACTCTCAAGATTACAAGGAATTCACCTTGGACAGACTGTATGGGTATCTAAAGACCTGTGAGCTTGAAATAGAGCAAGAAGAGAAGCTGGAGAAAGGAGGAAAGAAAGGACGATCCATTGCATTGGTTGCTAAGCAAGGAAAGGAGAAGGAGATAAGGTTGAAGCTGTTGAATCTGCACCAAACCCTAGAGTTTGTGAAGGCAAGGGAAAAGGGCTAGTAGATGAAATGAAGACCAGCTTAGTCAAGATGACATGGATGACATAGATGAGCATCTTGTTTTTTTTTATCCAGGAGGTTTCCAAGCTCAAATCAAGAAGAATTTTGGATCAGTCAAGTCAAACAGAAACATGGTTGATAAGTCTAAATTCAAATGTTTCAAGTATGGCTTGGCAGGTCATTTTGCTAGTGAATGCAGAAAGTCTGATTTTGGTAAAAAGAAGTTTGATCCTGTTGATTCTAAGAAAAAATATTTAGAGCTACTCAAACAAAAGGAAAGGGCTTTCATCACACAAGAAAATGACTGGGCTGCAGATGGATTAGAAGAGGATAAAGATACAAGCTCTGTCAATCTAACATTTATGGCCAAGTCAGATGAAACAGAAGTAAGTTCATCAAGTAATCAGGTAATCACCACTAATGTAGCACATTTATCTAAAGCTGAGTGCAATGATGCTATAAATGACATGTGTACTGAGTTATATCATCTGCGTGTCACACTCAAATCTCTCACTAAAGATAACACTATAAATAAAGAGAACAATTTGTTTTCAAGTGAAAGAAATAATGTACTAGAGACTCAATTTGTTGAGTTTAAAAAATTGAAGATAGAGTGCAAGATTGCTAAAGATGAACTAACTGAATCCTTAAAGAAAGAGGAGATTTTAAGAAAGCAACTTGAACAAGAACAGGAGGTAATTAAGGCATGGAAATTAACTAGAGATGTCCATGCTCAAATTACTAAAGTTCAAGGTATAGAATCCTTCTGTGGTGTAGCCTGGAAAAAGAGCAAGGAGAAACTTGATTACAATTTCGTTGAAGGACTTTCAACGGATGTGGATTTGACGGACGATGAACATTATCCGTCGAATAATCAAAAGGTTTTTCTGCCGAAAGACAATGAACCACATCCGTTGAGTGAAAGTAAGCCAGTCAGCAAAGCCAAGCTAGCTAAATAAAATGAAAAAATGGATCAGTTTCTAAGAACTTTGTTCCAGGAGAAACAAGTCAAGTGAAACAGAACAAGAGAGTCAATGTAGGGCATCTGTATATTAAGCAATTAAATGACATATTGGAGAAAATTAAAGTGAAAGAAGAGTCTAAAAGGAAAAACAATAGGAATAGGAAAGTAGGAATTAACAAACATAACAACTACACACCTGATAAGTATGCACCAAGAAAAATCTGTGTTAAGTGTGGTAGTGTTAATCATTAGTCTGTTAATTGCAAACTTGCTATGCCTGCTCCCATGTCTGCCCCTCCTTCATTTCCCAATATGCCTACAATGCCTGTGAATGTTATGTCTGCACATAATTTGAATGCACAGCTTGCTAATATGCCATTTGCACAAAATCCTTACTATGTTGTATTTAGTATGCCAAAAATGCCATTTAGCATGTCATACTGGAATAACATGTTTACACTGAAATATGCCTTTCCATGTTAACCAGCCTGTGCATGATAACTATCCAATAATGAATGGTTTTAAGGGTTCTACTCAATTGACTAAGGAATAATTTCAAATGCCTAAGTCAAATGAGGAAAAGCCCAAGAAACCTAAGAAAAAGGCTAACAAAACAGGTGTAATATCTGAGATATATCGTGTAATTATTTTTGCTAATAAATAAATATTATGCATGTTCAGTATTTATTCTGTGAATTATGTGTTAAGTGGTATATGTGTTTGGATGTTTAAAATTGATATAATTGAGTATTTTAATTTTTATATGTCCAAAATAAAATATATATAATTGTCGTATCTTCCTATTTATTTTTATGTTGATTTATGATTTTATAGGAAATTTATGGATTTAATAAATTCTTTTTCCGAGTATCTATAAACTATTTTATATAATCGGGAACTGGCCGACTTCACCCATTTTTATGTTTTTATAACCCGAAACTCTTCCGAGAACTCCTTCCTAACATAATTGTAATATTCCGAGCATTTTCCATGTTTTGATTTTTTCGATCCGGCGTATGGTTTGTCTTGTGTGGGTCCCGATGCAATATTTTCGATACAAAATTCATTTCGATAAATCAGTAAAACTCGTATTTTCGATAAACATGATATTTTTATTAAACTATTATAGTTATCACCTCATAATACGTGTAACCAGGCGCTGAGACCAAGACCACAGTACAAATTGTACAGATTTGGATAATTATCTCGAAAACAGGTACCGTTTGGATCTGTTTTTATAAATAAACGTACTATTTTATATCCGGAATGATCGAACGGGATACTATTTTTCCGTAAATATAAATAGCCCCTACCGTAATTATTTCCGTACCGAAAATCATTTGCAAACCAGTAAAATCTTTATAAAACAGAGAAAATACTATATTTATATTTCGTTCTTCGTAATCAAACTCAATTTCGAAGGCGTTATCGAAGTCGGATTGGGGCGTGCTTATATTCAAAATGAAGTTATTGATTTGTACTTTCAGAATCATCCATCAAAATCACTGCATAATCAAAGGTTAATTTCCTATAAACTGATTTATATTCGAATTTTGAAGAATTAAAATTAGAGTTTTGAGTTCGAGAAACTGTTTGTATGATTTGATGATTGCATGTTGTAGATCTTCTCTTCCTAATGATTTTGGTATGTCATATGATCAATTTAGTGTTCACTAACATGTTTAAATTAGGATTTGATTCTCGAATTTTAAAATTAAGGGTTTATATTCATATGAATGTTCTTGATTAATTTTAGGGGTTTCTTAAATAGGGATTAAAAGTCGTTGAGATTGGGTGGATTTTGTTCCCCTTGAAATTTGGAATCGATTCGTATATAGCTTGCAAATTGACGTTGTCTGTAGAAGGAGTATTATTAATTCGAAGTTTCACCGGATTATAATATTATCGGCTGCGTTCATATTTTTCGGACAAAAATCCGGTCGAATCGTTACGTTGTTGTTGATTTTACTGATGGATTTGAGTTCCTGGCATCACGTTCTACGTTTCCTCGTTTATTTGGTCGTGTTCTGGGCTGTTATGAAGCTCGCCGGAAAGCTTCAAGTCGCCGGCAATGGCTGCCCCGATGACGTGGTGAAGGTGATGACAAAAGTGCAGAGAGGTCCCTGACCTTTCTGTGATATTGCAGAATAGTCCCTGTGTTTTAAAAACGTATAAAATTTATACTTTCGTTTTAAAATCTTATGAAAATAAGATTTCAGTTTACAAAATTTTCGAATTTAGGATTTCTGTTTATAAACTTTTTAAAAATAGGATTTCTTTTTATAAAATGATTTTAAAAATAGTTTTAATTATTTTAAATTCCAAAAATCATTTAATTTAATTCCAAAATTCATTTTTAATTCAAAAATAAATCTAAATTACTTAATTAATTAAATTAAACAATTTAAATTAATAATTAATTGATTAATTGATCAAATAATTTAAATATTAATTGATTAATTAGTTTAATTATTTATTAATTGATTTTAATTGATTATTTAATTGGATTTAATTATTTCAAAATGATTTAAAAATCCTGAAAAATAGTTTTGAGCTTTAAAATATTATTTTAAATTATTTTCAAGACTCGATAATTAATATAAAATTATTTTAGAGTCAGATTTGAGTAATCAGACTCTGTTTAATACTCAAAATTGATCCAACGACCCGTTTTTACTCCGAAAAATGTTTTAAAAATCATATTAAATACCTGAAAAAGTGTTTATGACCCGAGACCTCTTTATAAATGAAATTTCATTAGTTGTTTGACGTGCTATGTGTTATACGTGACTTGTTTGTTAGACTATTGATCTATATGTTCGGTGTTTATTTGTTTTTAGCATAACTTTCAATCCGTAAATCGGATTTGGGTAAAACGAAGGGCAGATAGAAGTATATACCGAATAGAATAATATGAGTTGAGTGTTGATAGATACTTATGATATGTCAGTAGAAGAATTAAGGCGTAGGAAAGGGTAACAAGTAATCGAGAAGTAGGAGATTGTGATTGGAAATTTGTGAAGTATAGCGAGCTAGTACCTAGCAAGTGTTCTGAACTTTCTCGAGATATATTGTAGATAATTGATAGTCTTGTTTTATATTGCAAGTGCTTGAAGCACTGAACCCTAAACCTTGATTCCAGTTATTGATCTTTGAGCCGTAAACCTTATTCTTTCTGAACTATTGATTATTGATTATCCGAATACAAACCACTGAGATACGATACTACTCCACAAATACATACAAACCAAATACCAAATACTGAACCAAGATTGCTTATATACTCAAACCATTGTACCTTATGCATTGAAAGATCAAATCCTTGTAACCCTGAAACTTTGATTATCTTGTTATCCAGTTCTTTCACCACTTGATAGCGATACTTCCTTTGTGAAAATTAAAACCATCTCATGATTGGAAATCTAACATTGCTTATGATTCTGTTTATTGATTTACATTGGTTATTCAGTTATTATGTTAGAATTGGATTGTTTTATAAAATTGTGGACCAGATTCGTGGTCAGACGAGATTGGTGGTCAAGTTAGGCCAATGTGTGCCTTGGATCCAGTAATTAGAGCAGAGCTGTGTGCCTTGCTCGGGGTTAGTGTATGACTGATCAGCAGCCTAACCTTGGTTTTTAAAATGAAAATATAATATCCAATTCTAAAACATTACTCCTTGTTTACTTGATACCTTAACTTATTTTACTTGATCGTTATTCTTAATCTTGTCAATGTGACTTGCCGAGCTAGTTAGCTCATTTGTACGATGTTGTTTATATTCTTTTCCAGTGAAGAAGGAACCGGTTGGTAGCGAGGATCCCCAATCCAGTACGAGAGCTCGACATGAATTAGGCTTTAATGAAACTTTTTCCAGCTAGCCGACAGCTGATCAAGGCATCATTCAAAAAGAGGCTTGATTTAACAATTGAAGAACCTTTACAACTACTGCACATGGACTTATTTGTACCATTCAATGTATTGTTCATCTCAAGGAAAAGATACTGTCTAGTAATTGTGGATGATTTCTTGAAGTTCTCTTGGACATATTTTCTCAAATACAAAGATGAAGCTAGTGAAATCATCATCAATCACATAAGACAAGTCAACAATCATCTTGATTTCAAAGTAAGAAGGATCATGGGTGACAATAATACTGAGTTCAAGAATTCTATGATGAGATCAATTTGTGAAGAGAATAGGATCATGCATGAATTTTCAGCAGTAAGAACTTCACAACAAAATGGATTGGTGGAAAGGAAGAACATATCTCTTATTGAAGCTGTAAGAACGATGCTGGAAGAGTCAAAGTTACCAAAATATTTTTGGGCAGAAGCTGTAAACACTGCATGCTACACTTAAAATATTTCTTTGGTTAATCAAGAAAAATGCATGACACCCTACTAATTGTTCAAGAACCAGGAAGCCAACATTAAACATTCTTCATGTCTTTGGCTGTAAATGCTATATCTTAAGGAATCAAACTGATCAAAATGGAAAGTTTGATGCCAAAGCTGATGAAGGCATCTTTGTTGGATATGCAATTGAAAAAGCGTATAGAGCCTACAATCTCAGAACCAACATTGTTATGGAATCTGTACATGTTGTGCTTGATGATAAAAAGATTGAAGGACTGCAAGATGAAGATTTCCATGAAAGCCTCAAATTTGACAATGTTGAGATAATTTGTGAAGATAGTGATGATGAAAGTGATCAAGAACCAATATTTAAGGATAATGCAGAAAAGTCTACAACTGATGAAGCACATAATTCAACTTCTGTTGAATGACCAAGTACATCATCCATTAAAACATAATCTCCATCATCTGTCGAAAGGAAAAGAACAACATCCATTGATCCATCAATAGGAGTTGAAAGCCAAGTCAGATCACAATCAGAAAGAACCCCGACTTCTAATCAAAGATCCGCGAACTCAGGGGGAGTTTATTCTAATCAAAACTCTATCACACATCAAGACAACAATGAAGCCTCTTCATCTAGAGCTAATCTACCTCAACAGAGAAAATGGACTAGAGATAACCCATTTGAACTAATTATTGGTGAGGTATCATCAAGGGTGCAAACAAGAAAAGCAACTTAAGAAGAATGTCTTTATAGCAGCTTTCTATCTCAGGATGAACTTAAAAGGGTAGAGGAAGCTCTGTTGGATCCTGATTGGGTTTTAGCTATGCAGGAGGAGCTAAACCAATTTGAAAGGAATAAAGTATGAAAGCAGGTACCCAAGCCTAAAGGAAAGAATCCTATTGACACCAAGTGGGTATTCAGAAACAAGATGGATGAAAATGGCATAGTAGTCAGGAATAAAGCTAGATTGGTTGTCAACAAGAAGGAATAGATTTTAATGAAACTTCTGCTCCTGTTGCAAGAATTGAAGCCATCAGAATTTTCTTAGCCTATGCACCCCATGCCAATTTCAAGGTCTATCAAATAGATGTTAAAAGTACCTTTATGAATGGAGATTTGGAGGAGGAAGTTTATGTCAGTCAGCCACCTGGTTTTGAAGATCCAAATTTTCCAAAATATGTCTACTATCTTTTGAAAGCACTTTATGGACTGAAGCAAGCAGCTAGAGCCTGGTATGACACTTTGTCAAAGTTTCTCTTAGAAAATCATTTCACCAGAGGTACTGTTGATAAAACCTTATTCTATTGAAATGTTAATGGCTCTAGTATACTTGTTCAAATTTATGTAGATGATATTATATTTGGCTCTACTGATGAAAACTTTGCAAATAGTTTGCCAAATTGATGCAAAGTAAATATGAAATGAGCATGATGGGAGAACTAACTTACTTTCTTGGTTTACAAGTTAAGCAAGTTAGTGATGGAATATTCATTAGTCAAACCAAATATATTTATGATCTTTTGAAGAAGCTTAACTTAATGAATTGCACATCTGTAAAAACTCCCATGGCCACTGCAACTAAACTTGAACTAAATACTACTGAAAAGTCTGTGGATATTTCAAGTTATAGAGGCATGGTTGATTCACTTTTATATTTAATAGCCAGGAGGTCAGATATAATGTTTTCTACCTATCTTTGTGCTAGATTCCAGGTTGATCCTAGAGAATCTCATTTAATAGCTACTAAGAGAATTTTCAGATATCTCAAGGGAACACCAAAAATTTGCATTCGGTATCCTAGAGATTCTGGTTTTGATCTAACTAGTTATTCAGATGTAGATTATGTGTTAGGGCTAGAACACGCACGAATATTCACGCAAGTATACGTGATCATAAGTAATATAGAATTAATTCTAGTTCGTTCCCACAGGGACCGGTTTAGGTTAATTTCAATCAATGTATTTATGCAACACTAGTATAGCTATTATCCAATGCTAAGACGAATAACAATTTGAGATTGTTTATAACTAAGATTAACTAAAAATTATACTAAAGAACACAAACTAGGAGATTAAAGAGAGTTGAATAATATATGACATAAACATGGGATTCTAACTTCATTAAATACTTCATTCAATAGCCTTTTCGTTCTTAACCTTAGCATGTAATGGTGATGACACTAATTAGATAACATGAAACTGATAATTGCCAACTTTTGTTGTACGAATACCATACTACCAGACATCCACAAAAGAGATAGAAGCTGAATAGACACCAATTATATTGAGACCCTATATGTCTATAAAATTGGAAAACATAACCGTTTAATGCATAAGTTATTCATCGTGATTACATAGGGTAAGTAAGATGGTTAAAATTACCTACGAATAATGCATATCACATACATGACCTATGCTAGCATGGAAATTTCTAAACCCTTAAATTCACTTTCACTTCATTAAAGATTAACACACTATCTTATAAGTTCACGATGCTCATAAGACGAATAAGCACAACCAATACTAGGTTATCATACAATCACCACACTAAGGCATCGAAACTAATTAACTAGAGAAATCCATAAATAAATCCGTTAGAACCCAACGATAATGATTAGCCCATAATAAGACTCATCATCAACGTGGGTTCCGATAAAAGCATTGTATAATAAATGTAGTCTTTATACTGAATAAATAAAACCAAGTACGAAACAAGAGTATAGGTTCACGAATAAAAAAATAGCATCCAAAGTTACAGCTTAAAATAAAGAATCACAAGAATAAACTAGATCTTCTTCGCCTTGGTTGAATTGTGCTCTACGGTCTTCTTACGCCTTCTCCTTAAGCTCTGGTATGTCTTGTTATGAAAAACGAACATAAGTTATGTATATATAGCAGCCCATGTAGAGTAGAAGTCAAACGGATCAAAATTCCATAAGAAACAGGATTTTATTTCCCGACCTGGCGCGGCCATGCGCTTAACCAGCGCGGGCGCGCTGACATTCGGCCATCCTGGCGCTGCCGCGCACTTTTATAGCGCGGGCGCGCCGTCTCTCTGTAGCTGATTTGAGCTGGTCTTTTCACGAGCTTTTATTCTAGACACCATCCTAACACCAAATTAGCATCCAAACAATGCGAATTCACCTATATTCCTGATAAATGTCTGAAATGCAAAAACACTACAAAAACACATTAAAACACCAACTCTAGTACAAAAAACCAATTCAAAGCTTAACGGAGCGTTATAAAGTGTCATAAATGCCACTCAACATACCCCCAAACTTGAACCGATGCTTGTCCTCAAGCATAAACAGACTCAAAGAACAAGAAATAAAAATGAATGAATGCAACTATATGAATGCAACGATCCCCATAGAATAACTAAACCAATTAACAAGCAACATCTCAAAAAATGCAGTTATTCGCACAAAGATCAATCAAACCCACAAATCAACTTACAAGCCAGAAACGTGCGTGTGTGCAAATGCTTACAGATAAACTATTGCCACTAGATCAATAATCATGACTGACTATTCATCAAAACAATCACAAGGTTATAAATAGAATAAAAGCTAGACTCAAAATAAGTTATAACACTTCTATTCTTATATCAGAGTTTTACATGGATTCATGCTTTTATTCTCAACACAAAACAACACAAATATGCTTATTTGACCGTGCAATGAGTGAGGTCCACAAAAGACTTATACAATAATACCCATATAGCGAGTGTTAGGTTAGTGGATCCCAGACTATAAAATGCCTTAGGTCACTAGGCACAAAGTCCCCTAAGAACTTAATAACTCGAGTATTAAAGAGCCCACTCGTGATCAATTATACATAAACACATATTTTTTTCACCTCGTTCAACCCTAGACTACTCAAATAAAATAAGTCGGCTACTAGCCATTTTACACCTAGCCACAACAACTAGAAATGAAATCCAATTTTCTCCAATTTTTAAATATCCATCGACAAAATCATCTAAGGGATCATGTTATTATGCAAATGCATGAAACTATCTGAACAATCTATCATAAAAACTACAAAAATAAAAAAAACTACTACATGGAAAATATGCAACTATATGAACTAAACTAGCATAGATATGTAAACTATATGCGACTTACACAAGACACATAAATCCTTAACTACTACCCCCAAACTTAAAATATTCACTGTCCTTAGTGAAGGCAATAGCAAGGAATCAGGCATACCTAATCAGAACCAGGATCATCACCCTCAAGGGGTGGAGTGTCAGGAGTGTCTGGAGGCGGATACACCGAGTCCTCACCGAATACTGTCCACTGAATATCAACTCTTGTGGCTCTGAAAGCAATCCCCAATGCCTGGGTGAGGTCATGTGCAAACCTGCTATGAATATCATACATCACATCCATCCTCCTAGCTAAACACTTATACTGCATTGTACTTAAACCAGCACTGCCCTGTGCTTTCTCCTGCTACTGCTGCTACGATCCCGAAGGACCAGCCTCCTCTCCCAACTGAGCTCTCCTTACTGCTCGACGAACCTGCAAAGTACCACCAGCATAAGTCTGATCCGCTGGCCTTCCACCTGACAGATGGTCATAAGAATAACCAAGCCCCTTAGGACCGGGCTTCCCACCATACCACTATGTCATATTCAACAACGTCGAACTATTAATCAGAGCACTAGGGAGCTGTAGCTGCTCATGTGCGGGCCAACAAACGCCAATGGCCACACATAACTTCGTCATAATGGACGCATAGGGTATCAAACCCGTAGTACTCCCTCGCAAAAACCTCAGAATATCTTGATGGATAAACATCCCAAGATCCACATAGTCTCCCTGCAGAATACCCCACAACAAACGCGCTCGCTCCACAGTAATCTCATGCACGTGAGAAGATGGCATGATATTAGCACAAATAAAAGAATTCCATGCACGTACAAACCTATTCATGCACGAAGCAGGGAACGTGGCATACTCATTCATGCCCTTCTTGAACTTCCAATGAGTCTCAGGCACACACAGGGTAGCAATAATTAATTCCAAGTTAAACTCCTCCGGAGTTTCTCGTTCCATTTCTCCTTCTCCTCCTTCCTCTCGGGCTGCTCAATCACCCTATGAATCGCCTCAGCAATGTAGTCCACCGTCATCCCCCTCACCACTGTGAAATTGTTCTTCTCCGCCTTAGCATTAGCATAAAACTCACGTACCACACTCATGGGCACAGCAGCAGGTGTCTCGCAAAAGACAACCCAGCCCATCTCCAAGATCATCTCCAACAATTTACCATCTTTCCCTGATGGTAGAAAACCACACTCCTTGGCTATCGGCTTCGAAAGCATCCTCACATACTCTGCGTCAGCCTCAGGAGTTAAAAGTCTAGGCCTCACACCACCTGCACTCGAAGAATCAGTGGTGCTGCTGTTTACTTGAGTTTGCTGTCTTTTTGGTGCCATTGATATTGAATAAGTTTGAGAGAATAGAAATTTGTAAGAGAGATTGTGTGTTTGAGAGTTTTAAGAAGTGATGGAGAAGTTTGTGTATAAGTGTATGTATATATAGGAGATTGGGAGAGAATTAGTTATGAAAAAGGAGTGGGAATTGATTATGGGAATAATGGGTTTGATTTGGAAAGGAAAATTTGGGATGTGGAAGAGTTAAATTTGGGTGGGAATTGATTATATATTAAAATTCCCGAATCTCTCTTCAAAAACTGACTTATATATTTTTTTTGAATAGAGGGACCCAGCGCGGCCGTGTGCGACCTTGGCGCGGGCGCACCTTGCTACCGACATTTCAGCATGGCCGCCCTTCCAAGAAGCGCGGGCGCGTGCAGTTTCTGGAATTTCAGCGCGGCCGCGCGCTTGACCAGCGTGGGCGCGCCGTGATACTAAAGTTGGCCATGATTTTTTCTATTTTTCTGATTTTTTTTATGTTTTTCTCTTTTCTTCCTGCTTCCTCTACCTACTAATGTACAATAAACTTGGGTTGCCTCCTAAGAAGCACTTGGTTTACGTCATTAGCTTGACGTAGAATCTCGAGATCAAGTAGACAACAAAACGGCACTAACCACCTCACGGTTAGTCGTATCCCCATAGTAGTGCTTCAACCTCTGACCATTTACCTTGAATGCTTGGCCTAGATCATTCTCAAAAATCTCCACAGCTCCATGCGGAAACACAGTTTTAATTATGAAAGGCCCTGAACATCTCGACTTTAATTTTCCAGGAAAAAGACGGAGACGAGAGTTAAATAACCGAACTTGTTATCCCGACATAAATGACTTGAGCACTAGACCCCAATCGTACCACCTCTTGACTTTCTCCTTGTACATTTTGTTGTTTTCATACGCTTGAAGCCGAAATTCATCGAGTTCATTTAATTGAAGCATTCTTTTCTTACCAGCTGCATCCAAATCAAGGTTCAATTTCTCCAAAGCCCAATATGCTTTATGCTCGAGTTCCACAGGAAAATGACACCCCTTACCATAAACCAGCTAAAATGGCGACATTCCCAACGGAGTCTTGTATGTTGTTCTATATGCCCAAACAACTTAATCAAGCTTCAAAGACCAATCCTTCCTTGATGGACACACAACTTTCTCTAGAATCTGCTTGATCTCCCTGTTAGACACCTCAGCTTGACCATTATTCTGTGGATGGTAGGCTGTAGCAATGCGATGATTCACATTATACCTTTTCATCATGGCAGTGAACTTGCGATTGTAAAAATGCGATCCCTCGTCACTGATTATGACTCTTGGAGTCCCAAATCATGTGAATATCTACTTTTGAAGAAAATTAAGCACTACCTTCGCATCATTTGTCGGCAAAGCCTTGACTTCAACCCATTTTGACACATAATCGACCACCAAAAAGATATATTGATTATTGCAAGATGAGACAAACAACCCTATGAAGTCGATTCCCCAAACATCAAAGACTTCAACCTTGAGAAGCACATTAAGAGGCATCTCATCCCTCTTGGACATATTACCCACACGTTGGCATCGATCAAACTTCAAAACAAAGTGAAGTGCATCCTTAAATAATGTAGGCCAGTAGAATCCCGTTTGAAGGACACGAGCTGCTGTCTTCTCTCCACCATAGTGGCCTTCATAAACAGTCGAATGATAGTCTCACAATATTCCCCCCATTTCGCTGTACGAAATACATCTCCAGATGATTTGGTCAGCTCCTTGCCTAAACAGATATGGTTCATCCCATATGTACCACTTCACCTCATGAAGAAACTTCTTCCTTCGACCGTATGACAAGTCTGGAGGCATGATATTACTCACAAGGTAGTTCATAATGTTTGCAAACCACGGTTCTTCCTCTTGCACTCCAAACAGCTGCTCATCGGGAAAAGACTCATTTATCAATGTCTTATCTTGTGAAGTTACACTTGGATCTTCTAAATGCGAGAGATGATCAATAACTTGATTCTCAGTACCTTTTCTATCCTTGATCTTTAATTCAAACTCCTGAAGCAAAAGAACCCATCTAATCAATCTAGGCTTCGAGTCCTTCTTCGAGACAAGATATCGAATTGCAGTGTGATTAGTGAACGAAACTTCTCAAAACCGTAGACAATAGCCAGAAGTTCTTTCTCAGTAGTAGTATAATTCAGTTGAGCACCATTTAGGGTCTTACTATCATGGTAGACCACATGAAATATGTTGTTCTTTCTCTGCCCAAGAACTACTCCCACTGCATAGTCACTTGCATCACACATCATCTCAAAAGGTTCATTCCAATCAGGTGCAGTTATGATAGTTGCCATGATTAAACTCTTCTTCAAGAACTCAAAAGCAACTAGGCACTCGTCATCAAACTTGAACGGGACATCCTTCTCCAGAAGATTGCACAAAGGTTTAGAAATTTTTGAAAAGTCCTTAATGAACCGCCTATAGAAACCCACATGACCAAGAAAGCTGTGAACTCCCTTAACAGAAATTGGTGGAGGAAGATTTTCAGTGATCCCCACTTTGGCTTTGTCCACCTCAAGACCCTTACTAGAGACCTTGTGACCAAGAGTAATGCCCTGTCGCACCATAAAGTGACATTTCTCCCAGTTGAGAACCAAGTTGGTCTCAACACACCTTTTAATAATGTCGCCAAGATTCTGCAAGCACTCATCAAATGAATCACCAAACACAGAGAAATCATCCATGAACACCTCCATATTTTGACCAATCAGGTCAGAGAAGATAGCCATTATGCATCTCCGAAATATGGCCGGTGCCCCACATAAACCAAAAGAAATTCTTCTAAAGGAGAAAGTACCAAATGGACAAGTGAAAGTAGTCTTCTCCTGATCTTTCAGAGCGATACAAATCTGATTATTGCCCAAATAGCCATCCAGAAGACAGTATACTCATGCCCAGCCAATCTATCAAGCATCTGATTAATAAAAGGCAGCGGGAAGTGATCCTTTCTCGTGGCCTTGTTCAGCATCCTGTAGTCCATACAAACTCTCCATCCCGTGACTGTTCGAGTAGGAATGAGTTCATTCTTCTCATTAGCAACAATGGTGATACCTCCTTTCTTTGGTACATACTGAACTGGACTCACCCAAGAACTGTTAACAATATGATAGATGATCCCTGCATCCAGCCATTTGAGAATTTCCTTTTTCATAACTTCTTTCATGATAGGATTTAGCCTTCTTTGTTGCTCAACAGTAGGCTTTGCTACCTTCCTATAGCAGAATTTTATGCATACAATAAGAAGGGCCGATTCCCTTAATATATGTTATAGTCCATCCAATTGCCGATTTGAATGCTCAGGATTCTTAAGAGTATTTCCTCATCACTACCTGAAAGGTTAGATGCAATAATAACAGGAAAAGTAGATGCATCACCTAAAAATGCATACCTTAATTATTCAGGCAATGGTTTAAGCTCAAGTGTAGGAGCTTCCTCAATAGATGGCTTGAGGCGCTTTGGAGATTTGTTCAGCTCCTCCATTCCAAGAGATTTAAAAGGCATATCCATCTTCCGCTTCCAGGGAGAAGCATTCAAATACTGCAACTTCTCATCACCTTCATCATCTTCACTATCCGAATTCCCCAATAAGGCCTTTTCTAAGGCATTAGACCTTAGTAATTGATCAAGTTCTGAAGTAACAACTAAATCGACCAGCTCCACCTTTAAGCACTCCACATTTTCCGTCGGGAATTTCATGACATTGAACATATTAAAAGTTGCATCCTGATCCAGCACTTGCATGGTGAGCTCACCTTTCTACACATCTATCAAGGTTCGGCAGTAGCCAAGAACGGTCTTCCCAAGATTATGGGAATCTTCTTATCCTCCCGAAATCAAGAATAACAAAATCAGTAGGAAAGATGAGTTTATCCACCTTGACCAAAACATCCTCAACAATGCCTCACGGATATGTAATAGAACGATCAGCCAGCTGTAGAGTCATATAAGGTAGGTTTTTGATCAGGTAAGTCCAACTTCTTGAAGATTGACAAAGGCATCAGATTGATGCTAGCTCCCAAGTCACATAAGCATTTGTCAAACGACACTTTTCCAATGGTGCAAGGAATAATGAAGCTTCCAGGATCTTTAAATTTCAGAGGCAACTTCTATTGCAGCACAACACTGCATTCCTTCGTGAGAGCAACTGTCTTTAAGTCATCAAACTTCACCTTCCGAGAAAGTATACCTTTCATAAACTTCACATAACTAGGCATCTGTTCAAGAGCTTCAGCGAAAGGTATGTTGATATGAAGATTCTTGAACACCTCCAGAAACTTCTCAAACTGCTTATCCAGCTTTTTCTTCTGCAGACTCTTAGGAAAGGGAGGTGGAGGATAGATCTGTTTCTCCCCTGTATTACCCCCAGGAGGAGTGTGTTCAACAGTATTCTTCCTTGGTTCCACTTCAGCTTCCTTCTACACTTCTTCCTCAGCCACAGCTTCTTCATCCGAAACTTGAGAGTGTTCGGGAATTGCAACCTTTCCAGACCTTAATGTAATTGCCTTCACCTGATCCTTGGCTTCCCTCTTTCCTGGTACTTTAGTATCACTAGGAAGTGTACCAGGTTGACGATTTAACAAGGCATTGGAAATTTGTCCAATTTGATTTTCCAAGGTCTTGATAGAAACCGCTTGGCTCTTGCACATGAGCCTCAACTCTTCCAATTTAGATTTTTCATTAGACTGTTACAGCTGGAGTTGTTGCATTGGTGCGTATTGTAGTTACTGAAACCCAAGGGGGTTGTACTGCTTTGCTGGATACTGCTGATAAGGCTGCTGAACCGCATTCTGAGTGTTGCTTCAGCTAAAATTAGGATGATTGCGGTTGTTAGGATGATAAGTGGCTGGTACAGGTTGTTGCGACCTTTGAAAGTTGCTCACGAACTGAGCTGATTCACTAGAAATGGCACATTGATCAGTCTCGTGGGCACCAACACAAAGCTCAAAGACACTAGTGATCTTATTAACTCCATAATTAGATAGAGTATCCACCTTCATCATCAAAGCCTTAAGTTGAACAGTTATAGCAGTAGCTGCATTCAACTCCAGGATTCCTGCTACCTTGCCCTGAGATAGTCTCTAAGTAGGATTCTGGTATTCATTAGCAGCCATCAGTTCAATCAATTCATAAGCTTCTTCGTAGATTTTAGCCCACAAGGCTCCTCCTGATGCTGTATCAAGCATGGGTCTAGAAGTAGCACCCAATCCATCATAGAAACAATTAATGATCATCCAGTCAGGCATCCCATGATGAGGGCACTTCCTAAGCATCTCCTTATGTCGATCCCAAGCCTCACATAAAGATTCTCCAGATTGCTGAGCAAATTGAGTAAGCGTGTTTCTAATTGCAGCAGTCTTCACCATAAGAAAGAATTTAGTTAAGAACTTCTGAGCAAGTTCCTCCCATTTGGTGATAGACCCTGGTGGTAGAGAATGTAACCAGCACTCAGCTTTATCCCGCAGAGAGAATGGGAAAAGCCTCAACTTAATAGCATTTTCAGAAACTCCATCGAACTTGAAAGTGTCGCAGATCTCGATGAAATCTCTAATGTGCATGTTGGGGTCTTCTATCGAAGAACCCCCAAACTGAACTGAGTTCTATATCATCTGAATCGTGCTCGACTTGATCTCAAAGGTATTAGCTGAGATGGTTGGCCGAACAATGCTAGAATGAATATCATTGATCTTCGGTTGAGAGTAGTCCATCAAAGCCTTTGGAATTATTTCCGGTTCTCCCATTGCAATAAGAACCTCTTCTTCTTTCTCAACTAAGATCTCTTCTTCAACTTTGTCCTCTACTACAACTTCTTCCTCAGCTTGATCCACTGTTCTCTTACGAGAATGAGAACGCATATTCATACACGCTCGCTAGAGTACCTCAAACATGACAAGGAATTAAGTAAATAACAATGTCCGAGTCACTAAACTTTAACGACCAATGATGATAAACACATAAACTAAAAACTAACACCGTAGTCCCCGGCAGCGGCGCCAAAAACTTGTTAGGGCTAGAACACGAGCTAATTTTCACGCAATTAAACGCGATCACAAGTACTATAGAATTAATTCTAGTCCGTTCCCATAGGGACTGGTTTAGGTTAATTTCAATCAATGTATTTATGCAACACTAGTATGGCTATTATCCAATGCTAAGACGAATAACAATTTGAGTTTGTTTATAACTAAGATTAACTAAGAATTATACTAAAGAACCCAAACTAGAAGATTAAAGAGCGTTGAATAATATATGACACAAACATGGGATTCTAACTTCATTAAATACTTCATTCAATAGCCTTTTCATTCTTAACCTTAGCATGTAATGGTGATGACACTAATCAGAGAACATGAAACTGATAATCGCCAACTTTCGTTGTACGAATACCATACTACCAGAATCCACAAAAGAGATAGAAGCTGAATATACACCAATTATATTAAGACCCTATATGTCTATAGAATTTGACAACATAACGGTTTAATGCACAAGTTATCTATCGTGATTACATAGGGAAAGTAAGATGGTTAAAATTACCTACGAATCATGCATATGACATACATGAACCTATGCTAGCATGGCAAGTTCTAAACCCTTAAATTCACTTTCGCTTCATTAAAGATTAACACACTATCTTATAAGTTTGTGACGCTCATAAGACGAATAAGCACAACCAATACTAGGTTATCATACAATCACCACATACTAAGTCATCGAAACGAATTAACTAAAGAAATCCATAAATAAATACGTTAAAACCCCACAATAATGATTAGCCTATAATCGGACTCATCATCAACGTGGGTTCCGATGAAAGCATTGTATAATAAATGTAGTCTTTATACTGAATAAATAAAACCAAGTACGAAACAAGAATATAGGTTCATGAATAAGAAAACTGGCATCCAAAGTTACAACTTAAAACAAAGAATCACAAGAATAAACTAGATCTTTTTTGCCTTGGTTGAATTGTGCTCTACGGTCTTCTTACGCCTTCTTCTTAAGCTCTAGTACGTCTTGTTATGAAAAACGAACATAAGTTATGTATATATAGCAGCCCATGCAGAGTAGAAGTCCAACAGATCAAAATTCCATAAGGAACAGGATTTTATTTCCCGACCTGGCACGGCCGCGCCTTTAACCAGCACGGTCGCGCTGACATTCTGCCATCCTGGCGATGCCGTGCACTATCACAGCACGGGTGCACCGTCTCTCAGGAGAAATTTCTGACTTCTTTCTTTTCTTTCTGATTTGAGCTGGTCTTTTCACGAGCTTTTATTCTAGACACCATCCTAACACCAATTTAGCATCCAAACAATGCCAATTCACCTGTATTCCTGATAAATTCCTGAAATGCAAAAAAACTACAAAAACATGTTAAAACACCAACAACTCGAGTATAAAACACCAATTCAAAGCTTAACGGAGCGTTATAAAGTGTCATAAATGCCACTCAATATTATGCAGGTTGTAAAATTGATAGAAAAAGTACAATAAGAATCTGTCAATTTCTAGGAAATAAGCTAGTATCCTGGTTCAGTAAAAAGCAAAATTCAATTTCTAATTCTACAGCTGAAGATGAATATGTTGTTGCTGGTAGCTGTTGTGTATAGATTTTATTGATGAAAAATCAACTATTGGACTATGTCTACAGGTGAATAAGATTCCTATTTTATGTGATAGCACAAGTGCCATTGCAATCACTGAAAATCCAGTACAACATTCAAGGACCAAGCACATTGACATCAAGTACCATTTTATTAGAGAGCATGTTATGAATGGTACTGTGGAACTTCATTTTGTTCCTAGTGAAAAATAACTTGCAGACATCTTTACCAAGCCACTTGATGAATCCACCTTTACTAGGTTGTTAAGTGAGTTAGGTATGCTTAGTTACTCTTAATTCATTTTGATGTCTAAGCAAATTGAAATGCAGCCAGAGTAAAATTTAATATTTCCTGACACAGATAAAATTTTGGATAAGTCAGAATTTATGTCTCAACGGATGTTCATTATCCGCTGAAAATGAATATCCATTGAATCTTATCATCCGTCGAAGTATCAATTATTACTCTGGGTACTTTTATCCTTATCCGTCGAATTGCACTTAATCTCAGCCGTTAATTTTAAGCATTATCCATCGAATTTACTTACAGCTTGTATGTATATTTCAACGGATAATCTTAGATTTTTGACAGTTTTCTTTATTTTAAAACGGCTATTTTGGGCTAATTTGATTGGTTACTTTATTTTACTTTTTTACTTTTTGAAAGTTTATTTCTGAGAAAGTATATAAGCTAATTTCATTTATATTCTTTACTTCTATCCTTCTCAAGAAATTTCCCTAACTTTTTCTTCTTCGAAGCAAAATCTTTTTCTCTCTGCAAATTACTCTCATTCTCAGCAATGGCACCGGTAGTCAAGATCATGTCCCAATCTGGGTTTGTGTATGAAAAGAAAACTTCGTCGCACTAGTGAATAAGGAGATTGCTGCTTCTGAAGATTATCACAAAGTGATGGATTTCATTCAAAGTTGCAAACTGAAGTATGCTATTCTAGAGTCTCTTGTTATCTACTACGAAGTGGTTGAGAATTATTCACCAACTCCACACACAGATACAGATGTAAGTTTTATGCTCAGTTCTATGGGTTATGCTTTTGACCCCACCAAGCTAGGTGATGTTAGAAGAAAAGGCCTCAGAAAGGATTTGAGCTTTCTCCGTGATTCTTTTATTAAAGTATATCCTAGAAAAATTAGTAATTTTGATGCTGTGATTTACTCACTTGTAAAAATGTTGTATATGCTGTTTAGTGATAAGTATCATAACTTTAGTGAGTCTGTCTTGTTTGAACTAGGTTTTAAGCTAGGGGACATTAAGAAAAGATCTAAAAACATGTATTATGTTAGATTCTTTATGTTACCGGCTAACTTTGTTTCTTAAATATTAACATTGAGAACCCAACCAACAAGCTTGATTGTAAAGACATTCACTTGAAGTAGCTGTTCTAGTTCTGACAGCTGCATCAGGATTTCCAATTATCAAATCAGGTGTATGTGATTTAGTCCACTTCCTTGCAGATGGAAGGTTCTCTCTAGAACTGGATGCTCCTCCATGATCCATGCTGTCTTCATTAGCATTTTCTGATGCTCCCCCTGAAACTATGCTCTCTGAGTTGGATTCTTCAGAATTTAGATTTTCAGAACTATCAGAACTTGGTTTATCAGAACTTGACGAATCAGAACTTGAAGAGCCAGATGTATGTTCCGATGCTTCTTGAGATGTGGTAATATCTTGAGTATGCTCCCCCTGAATAGGTGCATCTTCCTTTAGCGTAGTCACCACAGTTTCAATAACATCAGAGTTTAATCCATCAGAGTTTGCAGTATCAGGACTTAGATTGTCAGGATTATCAGTATCAGAATTTAAGTCTTCATTTTCAAATCTCAGCTGATCATGATCAATAAAATCTTCAAGTCTAGTAATCTTCTTATCATCAAAAGAGACATTGATAGATTCCACGACCACTCTTGTTCTCAAGTTATAGACTCTGAAGGCTTTTGTGGAAAGTGGATATCCAATAAAGATCCCTTCATCAGCTTTTAGATCAAACTTGGATAGCTGTTCAGGATGAGTCTTAAGAACAAAACACTTGCATCCAAATACATGAAAATACTTCACATTTGGCTTCTTTTTCTTCACCATCTCATATGGTGTATTTCCTTGCTTGTTGATGAGTGTTACATTCTGAGTAAAACAAGCAGTCTGCACAGCATCAGCCTAGAAATAGGTTGGAAGCTTTGCTTCATCAAGCATTGTACGTGCAGCTTCATTGAGAGTTCTATTCTTCCTTTCAACAACTCCATTTTGCTGTGGAGTTCCAGGAGCAGAGAATTCCTGCTTGATTCCATGGTTTTTGCAGAACTCTTCCATTATCAAATTCTTGAATTCAGTACCATTATCACTCCTTATTGTCTTCACAGAATCTTTGAACAATTTATCCAGTTGCTTGACATGATCAATCAAGATAGATGCAGTTTCACTATTTGTGTGCAAGAAATACACCCATGTGTATCTGGTGAACTCATCCACTATGACCATAGCATATTTCTTCTTTGTATTAGACATGACATTTACTGGACCAAATAGATCAACATGTAGTAGGTGATAAGGCTCAAGAATTGATGATTCAGTCTTGCTCTTGAATGAAGATTTCCTTTGTTTGGCCTTCTGACAAGAATCACAAAGACCATCAGGAGCAAATACTGACTTTGGCAGTCCTCTCACAAGATCTTTCTTGACCAACTCATTTATATTGTTGAAATTTAAATGAGAGAGTTTCTTGTGCCAATTTCACCTTTCTTCAATTGATGCTCTACTCATCAGACAGATTGCAGAGCCATCAGTACTTGTTGAAAGCTTGGCTTCATAAATGTTACCACACCTGTATCCTTTCAGAACAACTTTGCCTGTAGATTTACTTACAAATTCATAGTGTTCTTCAAAGAAATCCACATGATAACCTCTGTCACAGATTTGACTAACACTCAGCAGATTGTGTTTAAGTCCTGAGACCAGAGCTACTTCTTTAATGATGACATTCCCAAGATTGATATTGCCATATCCCAATGTTTTTCCAATGTTGCCATCTCCATAAGAAACACTTGGGCCAGCTTTCTCCACAAAGTCTGATAGCAGGGCTTTATTTCCAGTCATATGTCCTGAACATCCCCTGTCAAGAACTAGGATGTTTTTCCTGTTGCCCTGCAATCACAAGGACCACTAATGGTTAGTTTTAAGGACCCAAACATGCTTGGATCCTTTGGCCTTATTAAGTCTGTTAACCTTTGCAGCGGATTTAGCATCAGAGTTTATGTTAACATTTTTCTTATCAGAATTTACACTATCAGACTTTGAATCAGAACTAACACTAGAAGGAACAATGAGAACTTTCTTTAAAGAAGGTTTTAATTGATAATAATCATAGTACAAACTATGATATTCCTTATAAGTATAAATGGAATGCCATAAACTACCACAATGAAAACAAGGATTTTGTGGCTTATATCTAACATACTGACTCTTAACTCCTGACTTTGAAGGTAAGGAGTTTATGTTCTTATTCTTCCTGCAAAAAAAGCCAGATGGTTAGAACTTCCACAGTTATGACACGTTTTCCTAGGAGCTTCAGGAACAGGCTTATAATCATTGTTTTTATTCACACCTTCCTTTCCATTCCTATTTTTCCTAGGTGATTTTACCTTGTTTGCATTCTTAACATCTTTCAGCTTATGCTTAAGCTGTTTCTTTGTCATTAAGCCTATATTTACTTCAGTTGTCTTTTCATGTTTTAGTTTGTCAGAAGTTACTTCCTTTTTAACTTCTGATTTCTCATTTTCAGACTTTACAGCTACAAACTTAACAGGTTTTATCTTTGGCTTTTGTTTAACAACTACAGGCTTAATATCTACAATTCCTTTATCATTCTTATCCTCTCCATAACCTAAGCCCTCCTTCCAGTTTTCACTACTTAACAGATTCTGAGTTGTTCTGCCAGAGTCAGTCCAAGTCCTGATAACCACTTTTTCCTTTTCTAACTCAGCTTTTAGAGATTCATTCATTTTTAGCACTTCATCTCTAACATAAAAAGCATCATCTCTATCTTTCTGAGTTTGATGGAACATAACTAACTCCTTTTCTAAGAAATCATTTCTTTTCTTAAAATCCAGTTTTTCAGAAGTTAATCTTTCACATGTTAAAGTTTGATCTCTATAACTTATACACATGGTTTTAAGATATTTTCTCAACTCATTAATATCATCAGTATGAAAAGCATAAGTAGTTTGAGGTACCTTTGATTCAGCAGCTTCAGAACTGCTTTCAGCACTTGCTTTATCAGCATTTACCATTAAGGCATAATTCTCCTCACTTTCAGAATCTGAGGTGTCTGTCCAGCTTTTCTTCTTTATGACAAGAGCCTTGCCTTTGTCACTCTTCACTTTCTTGCAATCAGGAGATATGTGGCCTTTCTCACCACAGTTGTAGCATTAGACATTTGTATAATCTCCTCTGTCAGACTTTCCTCCTCTGCCCTCAGATTTTCTGAAATTCTTCTTATCAGAACTTGTGCCTTTCCTGGAAAACTTATTTCCCTTCCTGAACTTCCTGTATGTAATCTTTGTGATCCCTTTCACCATAAGAGCACACAGCTTCATCATCTCCTCATCAGCATCCGTCTCAGGCAAGCTTTCAGATTCTGAGTCATCATCACTTTCAGAACTTGATGACTCAGTATCAGACTTTGTGAAGAGAGCTTTCCCCTTGTCTTTCCTTGAGGTAGCTGCCTTGGGGGATTCTTCTTCAGCCTTAAGAGCAACTGTCTTTGACTTTCCTCCTTTCCTCTTGCTTCTTTGTTCCATCTCAAGTTCATGAGTCTTGAGCATTCCATAAATTTCATTAAGAGTTGTTTCATCAAGATTGTAGTTGTCTCTTATTGTTGTTGCCTTCAAATCCCAGCATTCAGGAAGAGCTAACAGGAATTTAAGGTTTGAATCTTCAAGATCATACTCCTTATCAACCAATGACAGATCATTCAAGAGTTTGACAAATATATCATATAAATCAGTCAATGACTCATTAGCCTTTGAGTCAAAATGTTCATACTCTTGAGTGAGTATTGTCTTCCTGTTCTTCTTAATCGTATCAGTTCCTAGACACCTTGTTTCCAGGGCATCCCATATCTCCTTTGCAGTCTTGCAGTTTATTACCCTGTTTGACATTACATTATCAATGACACTATGCAGTAAGTGTCGTACCTTAGCATCCTTAGTAATTGATGCGATATCTTCAGCAGTGTAATCACTCTTCTCCTTTGGTACAGTCTTTGCTTCTTCACCTGCAACTGCAACCGCGAGCTTGGTTGGTTTGTGAGGCCCTTCCTTGATTCTATCAAGATATTCTGGATCTGTCGCTTCCAGGAACATGATCATCCTCACCTTCCATATGGGATATTCAGATGGTCTCAATATGGGAACTCTGATAGTCTCATATCGGCTTTGAATTTGTGTCTTTGGAGGTTCTTCAGTTTGGTGGGCTTAGTTAGAGTTTCTGTTTCAGACATGATTGTGTTTGGATCTTAAACTGTTTGTGCATTAACAGATAGGCTCTGATACCACTTGTTAGGTCACACACACACTGTAGAGGGGGTGAATATAGTGTATAGTACAATCAAATCGAACTTTAATAACTCAAGTAACAGAAAACAAACTTTATTGAAACAATAAACTTTGTTACAATATGGAACTGTTCTCTCTCATTGATGAACAAATATCACGAGAGCTGCTAGGGTTACAAAGAATAATCTTCTCGATTGTGATAACACTTATAGTGTAAACCCTATGTCTGTGTTTATATACTACACAGTTACAAGATAATCGCTAATTGATATGGAATATAATTCTGCTTCCTAAAATATATCAATCAGATATCTTTTCTTCCAAGTATTCTATTCTTCATAGAATTCCTTCTTCATGCATATCTCTTCTTATGTGTGTCTCGATCTTCTATCCTTTAATCAGCTGATTTCCTTATCTAAACGTCCTTCAGTACTTAAGTTCTGATATCCATCTTCTGATGATTATCTCCTGATAATATAAGTACTGATATCCTTAAGTCCTGACTTCCAGTAAGTACTGATTTATCCTGTTTAAGTAAGATCTGAAAACTAAACATAAACCACATTAGCCATGACATTATCAAATATATCTAATAGATATTATTATTGAAACAAGCTCTCAACCAAGAGCACAGGCCAAGAGGGTTAGGGACACAAGCTCACCCCAAACTCATGCTAGAAAGAATAAATCCAAAACACTTGGGGTTACACAGGGTGCACACACTGTACAAACTGTAGTCAAAGACTGAGTTACAACACCTTCTCAAAGTCAGATTGACATGGCTCCTATAAATGTGGAATCACAACCAAAATCTTTAGTTATGGAAACACCTCACACACAAAACTCACCCAAAAATTCTCTGAATATGGACATAATTCACACATCAATTCCTGATTCTCCATCTTTAACTCTCATGGAGAAGCCAAAATATACAACAAGTTAGCATCATCTTTTAAATGATTTGTTGGCTCACTTTCCATTTTTTTCTGATTCTACTGAGAAATCTGTGCAAAATCTCAAATCAATCACCACAGATTCTACAGTAGTCTCTACTCCAAACTCTGTCATTTCTACTATCTCAACATATATTGTTCATCCACTGACTAGTGATTGTATCTCGATGGATGTGCTTAACAACAATCATCTGTTGACACTTTCAACTACTGCATCGACGGATGTTTCTCATCCGTTGACAATCACTGCATAACTTGAAAGCTCAACTGTTGTCACAAGTGCATATGATTTAGTAGTTGTACAATCACTCTTTGGATTGAGGGAAGGGAGTGAACAGAATGAAAGGCTAAGTTGCTCTCAGGCAAAAGGAGAGGAAAAGAGTGAAAACATGCAAGCTATTTCTTCCATCTTGGAAAAAGTGAGTGAGTGGAGTCCCACCTTAGTAGGTGAAGGTGAGGGTGTGAGGGTGGGAAGCCAAAGGGAGCCCTTGATGCAAGAAAAGAGAGATTAAGAGAGAAAGACAGGTACAGAAGAATGGGAAGAGCCCATTGTTAGTGATGTTAGGTCACACAACACTATAGAAGGGGGTTGAATATAGTGTTTATACAATCAAATTGATCTCAAACACAAGTATGTAACAGTAATCAAGTATATTCAATATAATAAACTCTATTACAATAGAACATTTATTCTCTCTCAGTGATGAACAATATCACTAAGAGCTGCTAGGTTACAAAGTATATTCTTTCTTGTGAATGATAACACTTATAGTGTAAACCCTAAGCTGTGTTTATATAGTACATAGTTACAGGGTATCTTCTAATTGATATGGAATTTAATTCTGTCTCCTAAAATATATCAATCAGATATTATCTTCTACAAGTCTTCTAGTCTTCTAACTCTTCATGCATATCTTCTATTGTTTTATTCATGATCCTTTCCTGTAAATCAGCTGCATTTCTTATCTGAAGTATCCGCACTTAAGTCTTGATATAAATCCTGACAGCCTTAAGTTTTGATATAAGTTCTGACTTTAGTAAGTTCTGATTTCCAGTAAGTCCTGATATTAAGTTCTGAAACTAAACACAATAGATTAGACATGACATCAAAAATATATCTAACAATCTCCCCCAACTTGTAAATTTTGAAAAATATTCAAGTTAATAGATTTGATGATGTCAAAAACATTTAAGTACAAATGTAATGAGAGTTTATTTAGACAACTAACTACAACTTACAATCCTTGTAGCTTTTACCAATTTTACTAAGTCAATCTGAATCCAAAGTGATTCTTGACTAAGTTTGATATCAGCTTCTCTTCTGCATTCCTTAGGACTGGAGATAGTGTAGCCTTGACTTCCTTCATTTCTTCATCTTGACTTCCAATCTGGTAGATTGCAGTCCTAAGTGCTGAGATATGATTTCTTTCTAAACCATCACCAAGTCTGATTACTCTTGGATGAGATGAGTCTTCATTATAACACATAAATTATCTTTCAGAATAACTTCAAGTTTAGCATAATCCTTCTTTATTGGAATTTCACTTCCATCATCTTCAACTATATTTGGAATCAATTCTGTAATCCTTAATCCAAAAATTCTTGCTTTATCCCTTATGGTCTTTATTATGAAATTTGACCATCTCTTAGTAATCTCAGACTTTATCTCCAAAAGATAATGAAAGAATTGAAGTTCTTTTAAAGATTTGTTCAGCACATCTGATTCTGACATTCTGTATGTTCTTCCATCTTCAAGAAACAGAATCAGTTTTTCTTTGACATTACTTTTATCATGAGCATCAAGTACCACTTGAACATATATAACCTTATCAAGGTATTTCTGTGTAACTTCTTCAAGAGGTTTTTCAGTCAATAAGAATGGATCTCTAGTAAGTACTTCAACTCATGTCTTGATCTTGGCTTCTTCAGAACCTAATCCAGCTCTGTCTCTTGCTTCTCTGGCTTTCAATCCAACAGTCATGAAATCAGATAGCAGCTGGCTTTTCTTAGGATCTGATGGATTAACATTCTTCCTTAGGAGTTTTCTCTTATCAGTAACTGTTAATTTGTTCAAATCAACTTGAGCACTGACAGAGGTTGATGTCTTGGTGACTTGATCAGAATCTGTTGTTTCTTCTGTAGCTTGTTATTCTTCACTCTGAACAGCTTGAGCTATGTCAGAGGTTGTCTTAGATTCTTCAGTTATCTTCCTTCTTTTCAGAGTTTCAACAGTTTCATCTTCAGCAGCTGTATCATCAAAAACTTGAACCATTTTGCACACTGGTTTCATCAGGATTTGAGGAATCTTCATCTCCTGTGTCTTTGTTGGTTCATCAATCTTTCCTTTCCTTTTATCCTTGGGATCAATTTTAACTTGTGATCTTGTCGTGGGCTTTGAAGCCTCAGAGCTTTCCTTGATCACAATGCCTTTTGCCTTAGGCCTTGGAGGTTTCTTTGCATTAGAAGCTATAGACTTAAGATTTGTCTTCTCAGCTGCAAATCTAGCTTCTTCCTCCTTTAAAGTCTCTAAATCCATTCCAAGATTATGCTTGAGAAATAATCTTCTGGAAATTTCTTTATAAAGTGTCTGAATCTTGGGATCGTTATAATAGACTGTAGTCTCCCTTCCCTTGAGCTTCAGAGTTTGTAAAAACTTCTGAGAGTCTTGACTATCACCTTTAATGAGAAGATCAGAACTTGATATCAGACTTTGATCATCAGAACTTGCTTTCAGAGTTTGAGCATTTATAACTTCAGAACTTGTCTTGTTTTACGTAGAAGATTTGCTAGAGTCAGAAATTAGTTTCCTTGAAGAAACTTTGCTGCTTTGCCCTTGACCTTGACCCTTGCTCTTGCTAGGGTTTCCCTGGTCATCTGCTTTATCGTCCTTCTTTTTCAGTACTTGACTAGTTTAGCATTTGGACTTCACTACCTTCTCCCCCTTTTTGGCATCATCTGGTAGGAGTAGAGATAGAAGAAGTTCTACTGAAGATTGGATTTCAGTCAGTTGATCTTGCTGAGAGGCTTGATTCTGCAGGACCTCAGTCAGTTGGGCCTGTTGCTTTTCTTGAACCTTCTCAATAGCCTCTACTTTCTCATGAATAGGTCTGATAAACCTGTTCTTGTCCAGCTTGATCATCAGGTCCATCTTATCAGCATTTTCCTGTAGCTTATCAACCTTAGCATGAGTAATGGAGTGTTGACCTTGAAGGCTTTTAGTACTGAGAGCTGTGACTTTAAGTTGAGCTTTAAAGTCAAAATTTGTCATCAACTCATCAGCTTTAGCAATATGATCTGATAGAACTTTTGAGCTTGGAATTAAGTTAGATTTATTCCACATCTTGGTCCATTCAACTCCTCTATGAGTTTCTTCCCATGAAACATGAGCTTCTTGTTCAACATATTTCAACAGTTCCTCCTTTCCAAGAATTGGAGCTGGAGTGTTGACTGGGGCACTGTCTCCAGAACTTGAGTTAAGCTCATCATCTTCTGACAGCGCAAGTGTGTGTGTGGTTGTTGGAGATTCTGGTACAACTTCATCTGTTTCCACATCCAAAATTGGAGTGTTTGGAACTTCAGTATTTATTGGAGAAACATATGGAGTTATCACTTGTCCTTGTGGTGCTTCCAGAAACAGGACGGATGGAATGATCAGCCTATGAAGGTCAATTTCAGGACTTAATCCTGAATCTTCAACTTGAACAGTTTCTTGGATAGGAGAGACAGGAGGTGTGATCACTATGTCTGGAACAATGTTTTTAGATAATGGTGGAGGTGGTAAGGCTTCAATTATTATTGGTCCTATTGAGATCAGAGATTCCTAATCCCCTTCCTCAGCTTCCTGAGCATCATCAGATAGAGGTTGTGCCATATGCCTTCTTGCTCTCATTTTCTTTGATCTCCTGGATTGTGGAGGAGTTGCTTGAGCAGCATTAGAACTTGAAGTTCTTTTCCTCTTTGCAATACTAGAACCCTCAGCTTCAGTTTCCTTCTGAGAAATATCTTTTTCAGCTGCTACCTCCTTCTGAAAAATTTCTTTTTCAGCTTCTACTGTCACAGGTTTTGATGCATAAACCTGGACTTGCTCCTCTTCTTCATCAGACTCATCCCTTAGTATCATCCTTCTTCTCCTTGGTGGAGATTTAGGAACAAATTTTGCTCTTGAAGGTTTGGGTCTAGATGTTGTAGCAGATGGTTGTGGTTGAGAAGATTGAACAGGTTGGAAATAAGTTCTGATGGTAGGTTATGGTTGAGGTTGAGAAGATTGAGCTAGTTGAGTATTGGTAGTAGGTGCTGATGGAGGTTGAACTGGTGCTACATCAGGATATATGGTACTGTATGTGAGAGGATCAGGATTTACTAAGAACTGTTTTACTGATTGGGGAATTTGGAGGGGTCTTAGTACATTCTTCTTATTATCAGTAGATAATAAGTCAGTAAAAGCCCTTTTGTGTAGCTTAAAGGGTTCAATCAACTCACTAAAGGTGTGTGGTGTATCGGGATAACAAAAATAATAAATAAGTTGACAAAATCTAGTAAAATAGACTATATTTCTATCTTCTTTTATCCTATCACCAATAAACCCTAAAACAACACTTGTATAATCAAAATGTGTTTGATTCAAAAGGGCATACCCGATTTGCTGACTCATTATAGGTATAACATCAAAGTTTGAGCACTTGTTGGAAAAAGCTTTTGTAATGCAGTCAAAGAAAAAACTCCACTCCCTCCTGATGTGGGGTCTCTTCAATTGTCCCAGCTTTTCCAAAGACTTTTCATAGCCTAGATTTTCCATCATTTGTTGAAGAGCTCGCTCCTCAACTGGTGAGTTGAAGGTGCAATTTTCTGGAAAATGTAGTGCTTATCGAACAGTTGACAAGGTCACCACATGCTCATCCTCCCCTGTTGTAAAGATAATACTTGGGGACCCAGCTTTTCCACCATCATCATAAACAACAGACCATCAAAACTCCAGAATCTACTTGCCTGAGAGAGCCTGGGGTTGGGTCAGTGCATAGCCTATTTCACTTCGAGCAAGAAAGTCTTGGACAAAATGAAGTTCTGAAGGAGCCTCGTCCTTAGAAAGAATAACCATGTAGTTATTAGGAACAAACTTGGCTCCATCATAGATTAGATCTATGGGTGCCATTTCTGTAAAGAAATAAGTGAGAAAATGTGTGTTCACAAGATGTTTGTTAAAATGCCTGTAAGAAAGTCCGTGAGAAAATAGAGAGTAAAAGAGAGAGAGAGAGTAAAAGAAATAAGAGATTAAGTAAGAGAGAAAGTAAAAGATTTGGGTAATCTTTTTGTCCCTAATATTTATACTCTTTCCACTCAATGGCTCTTTTTGCAAGTAAAACAGACACTTTACACCTGTCATCCAGTAAATAGTCAAAGCAGTAGTTAGTGGCACGGGAAATAAGCAGTAATTATTACACACATGCATATACAAAAACCAACACGCAACCCATTAACCAAATGATTATCACTGTTTTTATCTCACATAATTATTTTATGACAAAATATAACCGTTACAGTAATACAAAAAAATAAGCCAAGTAATTAAATAATGCCACGTAAGCATCAGAGTTTCCATCAGGATTTGCATCAGAACTTGACTATTATCAGAATTTAACGGTCATTAGAACATGGCTTTTGTACTCAAAAAGCGAATGAATGTATCTGTGATTCTTTACACAAATACTGACTGGTTTCTTCAGAGTTTAATCATCAGAACTTGTCCTTAAAATTTATGCAAATAATACTTAACTGTTTGTCAAAAACAACTTAATCACCACAGTAATTTTCATCATTCATATGGAGTGAGAGTGTCTGCATTTGCAAAAGATCAGATAATGATTAAAGTCTGATAAATTTCAGATATCTTAGAAATAAGGCATAACTAAGAAAAATGCTTAAAATCTGTCTTTAATTTTGAAGTCTACTGTAGAATAAATTTATGCAAGAGTCCACCTCAACTGTTTGTGCTCATTTTATGCATCTTTTGACATTCTTTTTAGAGTGGCTTCTCAGTGTAAATGAATCACAACTGCTATCAGAATTTATGCTATTATCAGAGTATTTCTCCAGTAATCAGAGAATGTGAAAAGTCACCAAGAAAAATTTATATGCTAATCTAATGCATATAACTTAATACCAGCAATGCACTTGGGTCTTCCCTTTCACATATTTACTCTAGATCTCAAAGGAGTACCTGACTTCAATTTTTTTCTTTTATTTTCTTCAGATAAGTGAGGCTTATCAAGCATGTAGTTCATCCTTAAGATTTACTGACATCAGAATTTGACCGATAAGAAGCAAAAATCTAGTTTGTGACTTAGTAATAAGATACACAAAGTAAATTTGACTAAGATTAAGATAAGAGTTTTCCTGTGTTATGGATTTCCACAAAAATAACTAATTCAAACATGAGATACACAGTTTGTTAAAGACTACTAAGTCAACACCTAACAAATAATCCTCATTGGATTGAATAGTCACAGAACATTCAAAACACTATCAGAGTATAAAGAATCACATCAGACAACAATCAGTATTTAATATAATACAATTTAAGCACAAATTATATGAAGATAAGACAATCTGTAAACACTGATCATAAAGTCTGATGCATGAGAACAAAAATTAAATAGATTTTGAGAAAGAACCCGAAACCATTCCAAGTTTATTTACCAGTCTTGTAAAAGTAGCTTCACATAGTGGTTTTGTGAAGATATCTGCTAGTTGTTGATCTATTGGAATAAAATGCAATTCCACTGTACCTTCCATCACATGTTCCCTTATGAAATGGTACCTAATGCTGATGTGCTTTGTAATTAAGTGTTGAACTAGATTACCTGTCATAGCAATAGCACTTTGATTATCACAGTAAATGGGTATTTTAGAAAATTCTAACCCATAGTCCAGTAACTGATTCTTCATCCAAAGAATCTGTGCATAACAGCTTCCTGCAGCAATATATTCTTCTTCTGCAATTGATGTGGAAATTGATTTATTTTTTTTGCTAAACGAAGAAACCAATCTGCCTCCAAAAAATTGGCAGCTTCCACTAGTTCTTTTCCTGTCTATTTTGCATCCTGCAAAATCTACATCTGAGTAACCTATTAGCTTAAAGTCTGATTCTCTAGGATACCACAATCCTAGATCAGCTGTACCCTTGAGGTACTTGAAAAGTCTTTTCACATCTATTAAATGAGGTTCTCTTGGATCATCCTGAAATATTGCACAAAGGCAGGTGGCATACATGATATTAGGTCTACTTGCAGTTAAATAGAGTAAAGAGCCAATCATACCTCTGTAGTTAGTAATATCTACTGACTCCAGTATCTTTATCTAACTTGGTTGTAGTGGCCATGGGAGTGGATGCAGTTGTGCATTCCAAATTTCTTGAGTAAATTTCTAGTGTACTTGGATTGATTTATGAAAGTACCTTCTTCATTTTGCTTGACTTGAAGTCCCAGAAAATAGCTAAGTTATCCCATCATACTCATTTGATATCTTGACTGTATTAGCTTTGCAAACCTTTCACAGAGTTTGGCATTTGTAGAACCAAAGATGATATCATCAACATATATCTGTACCAAAAGTGAGTCCTTTCCATGGTTGAGGTAGAACAATGTTTTATCAATTATGCCTCTGTTAAATCCACTTTCCAGAAGGAATTGAGGTAAAGTCTCATATCATGCTCTTGGAGCTTGCTTAAGGCCATAAAGTGTTTTATCAAGTCTGTAGACATGATTAGGAAATTTTGGATCTACAAATCCTGGAGGTTGTTCAACATATACCTCTTCCTCCAATTCTCCATTGAGAAAAGCACTTTTCACATCCATTTGAAAACTTTAAACTTCTTGTGAGCAGCATAAGCCAAAAAGATTCTTATGGCTTCCAATCTAGCAACTGGAGCAAATGTTTCATCATAATCAATACCCTCCTGTTGAGAGTAAAATTAGCAACCAGCCTTACTTTGTTTTTTGTAATTATGCCATCACTGTCAGTTTTGTTTCTGTACACCCATTTTGTGCCAATAATGGATCTGTTCTTTGGCCTTGGCACTAGGGTCCAGACTTTATTTCTTTCAAATTCATTTAACTCTTCCTGCATTGCTTGCACCCAATCAGCTTCTTGAAGAGCTTCTTCAACTTTCTTTGGTTCAGTCTGAGATAGAAAGGAATGATAGAGATATTCATTTGATGTTGCTGTTCTAGTTCTGACACCTGCTTCAGGATCTCCAATTATTAAGTCAGGTGTATGTGCTTTAGTCCACTTCCTTGCAGATGGAAGTTGATCTCTAGAACTGGATCCTCCCCCATGATCCATGCTGTCTCCATCAGCATTTTCTGATGCTCCCCCTGAAGTTATGCTCTCTGAAATTTCAGAATTTGAGTTGGATTCTTCAGGAATTGAAGAATCAGAGTTTCCAGAAGTATCAGAGTTTGGCTCATCAGAACTTGATGAATCGGAGCTTGAAGAACTATTGATAGATTCTGATGCTTCTTGTGAGTCTTGAGATGTGGTAGGATCATTAGCTTGCTCCCCCTGAACAGGTGCATTTTCTCTTGGAGTAGTTACCACAGTTTCAATGACATCAGAATTTAACCCATCAGAACTTACAGGATCAGGATTTAGGTCATCAGAATTTACAGAATCAGAATTTAAATCTTCATTTTCAAATCTCAGCTGATCATGATCATTGCAATCTTCAAGTCCAGTAATATTTTTATCATCAAAAGATACATTGATAGATTCCATGACAACCCTTGTTCATAAATTATAGACTCTGAAGGCTTTTGTGGAAAGTGGATATCCAACAAAAATTACTTTATCAGCTTTTAGAACAAATTTTGACAGCTGGTCAGGATGAGTCTTAAGAACAAAACACTTGCATCCAAATACATGAAAGTATTTCAGGTTTGGCTTCTTTTTCTTCACCATCTCATATGGTGTTTTTCCATGCTTGTTTATAAGTGTAGCATTCTGTGTAAAACAAGCAGTCTGCACAACGTCAACCCAAAATTCGGTTGGTAGCTTTGCTTCATCAAGCATAATTCGTGCAACTTCAATGAGAGTCATATTCTTTCTTTCGACAGCTCTATTTTGCTGTGGAGTTATAGGTGCAGACAATTCCTGATTTATTCCATGCTCTTTGCAGAACTCTTCCATGACTGAATTCGTGAACTCAGTGCCATTATCACTTTTTATTATTTTAACAGAATCTTTGACCAACTTATCCAGCTGTCTGACATGACCAGTTAAAGTAGATGCAGTTTCATTCTTCTTGTGCAAGAAATACACCCAAATGTATCTTGTGAACTCATCCACTATAACCATAACATATTTCTTCTTTGCAATAGACATGAAATTGACTAGACCAGATAGATCAACATGCAGTAAGTGATAAGGCTCAAGAATTGAGGATTTAGTTTTGCTCTTGAATGGAGATTTTCTTTGTTTTGCCTTTTGACATGAATCACAAAGGCCATCAGGAGCAAATACTGATTTTGGCAGTCCTCTCACAAGATCTTTCTTTACTAGCTCATTTATGTTGTTGAAATTTAAATGAGAGAGTCTCTTGTGCCAATTCCAGCTTTCTTCAATTGATGCTCTGCTTAACAGACAGATTGCAGAACCATCAGAGTTTGTTGAAAGTATGGCTTCATATATGTTACCATGTCTGTAACCTTTCAGAACCACTTTGCCTGTAGAATTACTTACAACTTCACATTGTTCTTCAAAGAAATCCACATGATAACCTCTGTCACAGATTTGACTCACACTTAGCAGATTGTGTTTAAGTCCTGAGACAAGAGCTACTTATTTAATTATGACATTCCCATATCCCAGAGTCTTTCCCATATTGCCATCTCCATAAGAAACTCCTGGGCAAGCTTTCTCCACAAAGTCTGATAGCAGGGCTTTATTTCCAGTCATATGTCATGAACATCCACTGTCCAGAACTAGGATGTTTTTCCTGTTGCCCTGCAATCACAAAGACCACTATTGGTTAGTTTTAAGGACCCAGACTTGCTAGAATCCTTTGGCCTTTTTAAGTTTGTTAGCATTTGCAGCGGACTTAATTTTAGAGTTTATGCTAACTTGCTTCTTATCAGACTTTATATCAGACTTTGCATCAGAATTTACAGTAGAAGGAATTACACTAACTTTCTTCAAAGAAGGTTTTATTTGATAATAATCATAGTACAAATTATGATATTCGTATAAATATAATGCCATAAACTACCACAATGAAAACAAAGATTTGGTGGTTTAAACCTAACAGACTGACTCTTAACTCCTGATCTAGGAGTTAAAGAGTTTATATCTTTATTTTTCCAGCAAAAAGAAGCAAGATGGTTAGAGTTTCCACAGTTATAGCATTTCTTTCTAGGAGAAATAGGAACAGACATATAATTATTGCTTTTATTGACACCTTCCTTTCCATTCCTATTTTTCCTAGTTTCCTTTACCTTGTTCACATTTCTAATCTCTTTCAGCTTATGCTTAAGCTGCTTCTTGGTCATTAAACCTATGTTTACTGAAGCTGGTTTATCCTATTTTAATTTGTCAGAAGTTGACTTTTCTTTGACTTCTGTCTTAGAGTCTTTCATCTTTTCAGAATCAGACACATCAGTTTTTGCTACAAATTTAATAGGATTAACTTTAGGCTTTTCAGCTTTCTTGGTAAAGTTTGGTTTATATGACATAGTTTCCTTTTCTTCTTTATCATCTAGGTAACCTAGACCTTCTTTCCAATTTCCATTTTCTAAGATTTTATGAGTTGTTCTTCCAGAGTTAGTCCAAGTTTTGATTATCTCCTTTTCCTTTTCCAGTTCAGATTTAAGAGATTTATTCAATTTTAGCACTTCTTCTCTAACATACAAAGCCTCATATCTTTCTTTCTGAGTTTGATGGAACATAAATAACTCTTTTTCTAAATAGTCATTTCTGTTTCTAAGAGCAAGACTTTCAGATGTTAATCTTTCATTTGTTAAAGTCTGATCTCTATAACTAATGAACATGGTTTTCAAATATAATCTTAGCTCAGAAATATCATCAGTATGAAAAGCAAGAGTTGATTGAGGTACCTTTAATTAAGCAGCATCAGTACTGCTATCAGCATTTTCCATCAAGGCATAATTCACCTCATTTTCAGAATCTGAAGTGTCTACCCAATTTTTCTTCTTTGTGATAAGTGCCTGTCCTTTATCACCTTTTCTTTTCTTGCAGACAGGAGAGATGTGGCCTCTTTCACCACAATTGTAGCATTTGACATTTGACTTGTCTCCTCTGTCAGACTTTCCTCCTTTGCCTTCAGACTTTCTGAACCCTTTCTTTTCAGAACTTCCACCTTTCCTTGAAAACTTCTTGCCCTTTCTGAATTTCTTGTAGGCTATCTTTGTGATACCCTTCACCATAAGAGCACACAGTTGCATCATCTCTGCATCAATATCAACTTCAGATAAATTTTCAGATTCTGAATCATCATCATAAGAATATGATGACTCTGAATCAGACTGTATGATGATAGCCTTTCCTTTGCCGCTCTTTGAGACAACCACTTTAGTAGATTCATCCTCAGCTTTAAGAGCAACTGCCTTTGACTTTCTTCCATGCCTTTTGCTCCTTTGATCCATCTCAAGTTCACGAGTCTTGAGCATACCATAAATTTCATCATGAGTAGTTTTAGCAAGGTCATAGTTGTCTCTTATGGTAGTATACTTCAAATCCCATTTTTCAGGAAGAGCTAAAAGGAATTTTAGATTTGAATCTTCAAGATCATATTCCTTGTCCACCAATGACAGATCATTCAAGAGTTTGGAAAACCTATCATATAAATCAGTTAATGACTCATCAGCTTTTGAGTCAAAGTGCTCATACTCTTGAGTGAGTATAGTCTTCCTGTTCTTCTTGATTGCATCAGTTCCCTGACATCTTGTCTCCAAAGCATCCCATTTCTCCTTTGCAGTCTTGCATCCAATTACCCTGTTTGACATGACATTGTCAACTACACTATGAAGCAGATGCCTTACCCTTGCATCCTTGGCAATAGATGAGATGTCTTCAGTTGTGTACTCACTTTTCTCCTTTGGTATCATCTTTGCTGGTTGATCAGCAACTGCAACAGAAAGCTTGGTAGGCTTATATGGTCCATCATTGATTCTATCAAGGTATTCTGGATCTCACTGTTTGTAAATCAACCAGAGAGGCTCTGATACCACTTGTTAGGTCACACAACACTATAGAAGGGGGTTGAATATAGTGTTTATGCAATCAAATTGATTTCAAACATAAGTATGTAACAGTAATCAAGTATATTCAATATAATAAACTCTGTTACAATAGAACAGTTATTCTCTGTCAGTGATGAACAATATCACTAAGAGCTGCTAGGTTACAATGTATAATCTTTCTCGTGAATGATAACAGTTATAGTGTAAACCCTAAGCTGTGTTTATATAGTACACAGTTATAAGATATCTTCTAATTGATATGGAATATAATTCTGTCTCCTAAAATATATCAATCGGATATTATCTTCTACAAGTCTTCTAGTCTTCTAACTCTTCATGCATATCTTCTATTGTTTTAGTCACGATCCTTTCCTGTAAATCAGCTGCATTCCTTATCTAAAGTATCCGTACTTAAGTCCTGATATAAATCCTGACGGCCTTAAATTTTGATATAAGTTCTGACTTCAGTAAGTTCAGATTTCCAGTAAGTCCTTGTGACATCCGGGATATCGCGTGTAATTATTTTTATCAATAAATAATTTTTATATGATTACTATGTGATTTTTGGTGAATTATCTAATGATTAGTGTGGATATGTGAATGCTTATATGTGATACAATATAAGTATGTTAATTTTTTTATGACCAGAATAAAATATAGATAATGACGGTATTTTTCTGGTAACTTTTAGAGTATTATATGATTTTATATTGATTTATGAATTTATTAATTATTTTCTGAATAATTATAAAATTATTTTATAAAGTCGGGAGTCGTCCAACCTCGACCATTTTTACGTTTTTACAACCCGAAACTCTTTCGAAAACTCCTTCCCAACCTAATCTGGTAATTCTGGACATTTTCCGTGTTTTGACTTTTTCGATCCGGATTACGGTTTGACCCGTCCGCGGCTCGGCACAAGATTTTCGATACGATAATCATTTCGGTAAATCATCGAAACCCGTATTCAAAAGACGGGATATTATTACGTTACTTTCATATTAAGTATTTTATAGAAGCCCGGTTTGGATAATTATCCAATACGGGTATTAAATCTGATCATTTTTGCAGTTACTTAGCGACTAAGTAACTAATTTAACGATCGAAAACGATCCAAAACAAACCAATATTCCAAAAATATATATAGCCCTTTTATCATTTCATTTTATTCGTAATCACCATCAGTCAGTAAAACCCCGTAAAATACAGAGAAAATGTCGAATTGATATTGCGTTCTTGAGAATCAAACGTACGAACGAAGGCGTTATCGAACTCCGATTTGGGCGTGCAACATATCAAAACGAAGCTCTCGAAAAGTACTTTCATAATCAATCATCCGTTTTTATGCAGGACCCAAGGTATTTTTCTGATTTAATTATTTTATTTCGAATTATTTATGAATTAAATTATGAAAATTTGTTCTTAATGTTGTTGATATGATTTGATGATTCCATCATGTAGATATTATTTTTCTGGTCAATTTGATATATTATATGTCAAAAACCGAGTTCAATAACATGTCCAAATGATGGTTTGATTCTCGAATTTGTAAATTAGGGTTTATGAACTATGAATGTTCTTAATTGATTTTAGGAGTTTTTAATCTAGGGGTTATTGATGTAAATTGATGACACCATGTTATAGATCGTTTAAAAACCCCTCGATTCGTATATCTGAAGTTAACAAACGATTCACGGTTCGTCCTAATCGAACCTCGCCGGAAAACGTTGCGCGCCGGCGTCGTGATTTTCGATCAGCTTTTCTGGAAAACTCGGTACTTGTTTGCTTAAACTAATTATGGGAAAATGTTTCTAGAAGTGAGGAGACTGTTTCTTGTGATTTTTGTTCGATTCTGAGCCGTTTTGAGGCCGCCGAAAAAGCTCTATGGCGGCGGCCAAGGAGTTCCGGCTGGCCAGGGCGGGGAAGACGGCGGAAGGGGGAAAATTACCATTTCCACCCCTACAGTTTTCTAAACTTTCAATTTATGTACTCTGGTTTCCAAAATTTACGAAGACAGGATTTCTGTTTACTTTATTTTAAAAATGATAAAAATAAAAAAAATGGTGTATTTAATTATTTTAAATTCAGAAAATTATTTTATTTATTTATTTATTCAAAAATAAATCAAAATTATTTTATTAATTAATTTAATTTAGTTTTTAATTATTTTAATTAATCGATTAATTAATTATTAATTGATTATTTAATTTAATTAATTATTAATTAATTTTAGTTGATTTAATAATTATATTTAATTAATTAAAATTGATTTAAAAATTTCGAAAAATAGTTTCGAGCTGTAAAATATTATTTTAAAATATTTTTAAGGCTCGATAATTATTATAAAATTATTTTAAAGTCAGATTCGGGTGTTCAAACCCTTTTATTTAATTATAAAATGATTCGGAGTCCCGTTTTAATTCCGAAAAATGTTCAAAAATTCGTAATAAATACTTGGAAAATCATTTTAACCCCGAATCTTCTTTGAAAAATTATTTTGATCGAATACCTTACGTGTTATGTGCTACGTGTTCATTGATTGATGCGTTATATGCCTATATGGTTATGGTTTGACTCTTTTATTCATAACTTTCAATTTGTACATTGGATTTGGGTAAAACGAAGGGTAGATGAAAGCGCATGACGCCTATATGACGATTAGAATAATATGAGTATGCATAAATGATAAATACTTATGATGCCTAGCAGAGTCAGCGAGGCATATAAAAGGAAATCAGTGATCCATAAATAGAAGCAAGGCATAGAAAGAGAAGGAAATTGGTTGATGAGTAAAACTATTAGATGAGTACAAGTAAAGTGGAAATCATCCGTGATAAGGCAAGTACTTCTGAACCTTTTTCAAGATATATTGCAAATATTTTCGAACTGTTTCATAATATGTCGCTATTATTCAAAATAACTCCCATTTTATACTGCAAGCACTTTAAACTATTTAACCTTGAACCCTGATTCTTATTGATCTTGAGCCATAAGCCTTATTCTTCATAAACCATTGATTATTGAATTCCCAGATACGAGCCATATACATACGATACTACTCCACAAATACATATCTACCATATACTGATTCTGATATTGAATTTCTTAATATACCAACCCTTATCCCTTGTTTAACAGAAGACCAATTCTTGGAACCGTTGGACCCTTGGTCTTCTACTTTCTGATTCTTTCCTTGATTGAAAGCCAATTTTTTTGAATTCCCTGTTATGCCTTTATGGTGTTATGAATCACCCTATGCTCCAAGTTAAATGTTGTTTACGATTCAGCTTATTGATTTATATTGGTTATCATATTGAATTGTTTTAGAATTGGATGGTTTATAAATATGGAGCAGATTCATGGTCAGACCAGATTCGTGGTCATAGTAGGCCAATACGTGCCTTGGATCCAGTATATAGAGCAAAACTGGGAGCCTTGCTCGGGGTTAATGCGTGACTGATCAGCAGCCTAACCTTGGTTTTTAAAATAAAAAGTGAATATCCAATTCTAAACATTGCTTATTCAGAAACTTGATTCTTCAGAATTATTTCAATTGTTGATTGTTCAACCTCAATTGCTGCTACTATTACTTGCTTAGCTAGTAAGCTCACTCTTACAAAATTTTTAAATTTTCAACAGTTAAAAAGGAAGTTGTCGGTAACGAGGATTCCCTGTCTAGTGTGCGAGCTAGGATTTCCGGTTGAGTTGGATCAAATTAGCAGAAGCTTTATATTATAGATGAGTTGTGTAAGATTGTAAGTACGATATCCGTAGCTATTGTAAGTTGAATTAGTTGGAACTTGGTACGATGTAATAAAAGTTAAGATTATGGCTTGTTTTCATACTTTAACCTGTTGCGATTCGTGGTTGTATAAAGAAGGGTCAATGCATATAATACTTTATATACATGTTTAACTATTATGGTGTATGTTATGAGCCCCAAACTTCTGACCCGGGTTTGGAGGGCGTCACAGTCCTGATATTAAGTTCTGAAACTAAATATAATAGATTAGACATGACATCACAAATATATCTAACAAGTGAGTTAAGGGATGTCAATGAGGCTGAAAAGAAACAATTATTTTAACAAGATTATCAAGTTGTCTTAGACTCTGTTTCTTATGAAGTTGAGGCATTTACTCACCCTATTCCAGCTTATCAAGTTTTAATTTAACAGGACAATATGGCTGCTGAGAGAATTCTCAACTTGGTGCGCACAATTGCTTTTATGCAAAGGGGCAAGGATGCAATCACTGCCATGCCCTCCATAACTGGTGATGAATTTGACTATCCAACTGGTGGTTCTGAGGAGTTTGGGGATGAAGATGATGATGAAAAATATTTCATGCATATAGGGGGAGAAGCAGGCCCTGCCTCAAGTACAAACACTTCATCTTGGATGTTTAGCAAAGACTGTGAGGAGTACCATTTCAAATCAACTCTCTTTCACATCATTCAACAAACTCAGACAACCCTTCAAGCTACTACAAATGCCAACACCAAGAGACTTCTTCAAGCACACCTAGAATCTCTTCAACTGCACCAAATTCAATCTCTAAAGCAAAATTAAAATATAACTGAGCTCAAGACAGAAATTGGTCAAGTCAAAAAGGATATTACTACAAGATTGGAGGTTAACTTTCCTAATACAACAATGCCAGATATCAACAGACAACTTAGGAAAAAATCTGATCTAGCCAACAAAGTGGACTCCTTGGACACCAGGCTCAAGACCCTGGAAACATCTATTACTCAAATCCACCTCCATCAAGCTCAACAAACTTTACTTTTTCAGAAACCGGTGGATGTACAAGCCTCAACCTCCACTCAACTTGTTGCTAACAAATGGGGGAGAAAGACTCTATTATTTCAGTTATCCAAGGGGAGTCAACAAGTGAGGGGGAGAAAGTGCTCAACATACAAGTTAGCAAGGTGATTGTTCCAGCAATTGCTTTCACTAAGCCACCAGCCTATGATAGTATTGATCTGATCAAGATAGCAGCAACTAAGTTGGAGTCAAATGACAAATTAAAAAAGCTTGATGTAGCAGCAGTTGAGTTAGAGCTAAATAAAAAATGGAAGAAGCTTGATGATATGATAAATATTTATATATATTTTATATGATTATATTCCTCATATTTATTATATTTTACATTAATATGGATTTTTATTAATTAGATTTTATTGTTTTATTGTAGGAAGCAAGGAAATTCTAAACTTAGATGCATTGGAAAATTAGAGTTTAATTTGGAGATTTATTAGAAGGAAATTTGGATTTGTTGGACTGCATGCGCGCAATTCACTGTTTGGTCCATATCTTGAGTTCTAGAAGTCAGAATTGGATGATTTAACAGCTCACATGAAGCTAGCGGAATTTTCTTTCATTCTACAGAGGTCCAAGTATCAAATTAAAACTGGATCGGCCCAGAATTATTGAAGAAAAGTCAGCTGCGAATATTTCTTTAGAAACCCAATCAGTTTAGGAAACGTACTTGTATATTCCTAGAAGCATTAAAAGAATTATATTATATACATATAGAGATAGACAGATGAAGAGGATATAACTACTTTTCTTCTTGTAAAAGACTGGAGGTTTTTCTTCTCTATTCTCATTAATATAAATTATGTTTTCTTATTATATTATGTGTTTTGTTAATCTAGTTATGAGTGAGTAGATTCTTAATCTAGGGTTAAGTTGAACCCTAGTTATGATTGATGCATGATTTTCCCAATTCCCCTAATTTAGTTATATTACATGCTCTTGCTTATTGAGTTGTGCTTAATTAACAATTACATGTCAGACGTGATTATGTGTATTGTTTGAACCCAATATCTATTTATCAGCAAAAGTTGGATTTATGTGGTGTTGATTTATCCAATAAGGACATGAACTTCTCCATGAAAATAGGTAGAACGAATTGTTAAAAAGTTAAGATGTTGTGTTTAATATCTTTAAATTGCATGATACCATTAAAATAGGCTTGATTGTATTTTAGAGAAGCCATTAATACTCGAGAGAGGTTATTGGTATTTTATAGGGTGCGTCTTTCCTCTTGAGTAGTATATGATTGATTGGGGTGGGAAATCATAATTGTATTGATTCATGCCAGTGGGGATACTTAACCATGGATGTTTTTAGTTATTTGATTAATACACCGTATTTGGTTTAGTATAATTTTAGATCAATCTCTCAATTTCAATTGTATTACTTGCTTAGTTAAATCGAGTCAAGAATTACTAGTGATTGGTACATTTGTCTCTGTGGGATCGACTATGACTTACCCTACTATATAGTTAGAAGGATTTGTTAGGAACTATTATTTGATAGGAACATGATAGCCTTGTCAAATTTTTGGCGTCGTTGTCGTGGACAAAGCAGTATTAGATTAGTAAATTTTTGAGTTAGTTTAGCTAAGTCTTTTAGTCGTGTGCTTCGGCTATTATTCCCTTGTTATGTGATATTGGTTTTTAGTTTTCTTGTTGCATGCAAACCCGAAGTTCAGGTACAGAAAACTTGATTGCTTTTGATTCTGAAATTGAAGCTACAACAAGAAGACAAGCGGGTGCACGAAGAAAATAGAAAGACAAGAAAGTTATGGGTGAACCAGCTAAAGCTCCCAATGAGCAGGGTATGCCAGATACCAAGGACGTACTCTCTTGTATTCTCAGACCAATAGTCACTGCTACCCACTTTGAAATCAAGCCTCAATTCAACCAATTCATCTTCAATGATCCTTTCGTAGGATTGTCCACTAAAAATCCTGTGGATCATCTCAAGAGTTTTCTGGAGAAGTGTGATAGGATAAAGTTGACTATTGTTAGTGATGATGCGATAAACCTGTGATTATTTCCATTCTCTCTTCGAGATGTAGCAAAGGATTAGTTGACAGATGAAGTGACAAACAAGTTCACTACTTGGGATGGTTTAGCAAAGGCCTTTCTAATTAAATTTTCCAGTCAGAAGAAGACTATAAAGCTCAGGAATGACATATCTAACTTTCATCAAGATGATGAGGAGTCTCTTCATGATGCGTGGAAAAGATACAAAAGGCTTCAGAGACAATATCCTCACCATGGCATTCCTGACTGGTTATTGATCTAGACATTCTACAATGGGTTAACACAAGAATTACAAATTTTTGTTGATGCTGCTTCTGGTGGATCTATTATTAAGAAGAACACTGAGGATGCGAAAGCTTTGTTAGATGATATGGCATCCAATGATAACTATCCATACAGTGATAAAAATCATCCTAAGAAGGGAGGTAAGTATGATGTTGATGCTCTAACCATGTTGAATACTACTATGCAAAAAATGGTTAAGAAGATTGAGCAATTGGATTCTAGAACATCATCTACAGTTGCCTCATGCGAGATTTTTGGTGTAGTTGGACACACTTAAAATATTTGTCAGTTCAATCCCTTTGGATTAGCAATGGTACAAGAAAATGTCCTTTGCAACCAAAATTAAAGGCAACCGTATAATCCTTACTCTAACACATACAATCCAGGTTGGAGAGATCATCCTAATTTATCATACAGAAATACTCAGGATCAAGCTCAACTTCAACCACCTCAGCCACAAAAATCTAACTTGGAAAATCTTTTGGAAGGATTTATCTCTACACAGTTGAAGAAGAATGAAGAATTTGTTGCAAGTATCAATGAGATGATTTTGCAAGATGGCATTGCATTCTGCCGTTAATTAGATAGTAGAACTTTTTTCAATCTTTCTCTTCTTTGACAATATATCTTTGAGAAATTTTGCGTATGAAGGCATCTCCGATATAACATCCAAGAATGGAATATAGATATGTAGCTTTTGCAAAATTCCAAGAAACTTACCATACTTCTTCTATAGCGTAGCTTACGCCAACTTTTGTGGAAAATGAACAGGTGGCACGTATGGTTTAATAAGAGCAACAATACGTTCCTTCTAATCTTCTTCCACTGCCTCTTTTTTGATCACTTTTTCAGCTATAATGTCATCTTCATGATTTTCAACATTCACAATAGTTGTGATCAACGTGAAATCCGGTTCTTGCAATTCTCTTCCGCTCCTAGTAGTTATAACATTGATATGGCCCATTGGTGGTTGCTCAGTTTGGCCAGGAAGTTGTCCTGAAGACTTGTTAAGTTGGCTCAACTGCTGAGCAATTTGAGTAATTGAATTTTCCATCAACTTGTTGCAAGTATCAATGAGATGAAGGCTCACAACAAGTTGATGGAAAATTCAATTACTCAAATTGCTCAGCAGTTGAGCCAACTTAACAAGTCTTCAGGACAACTTCCTGGCCAAACTGAGCAACCACCAATGGGCCATATCAATGCTATAACTACTAGGAGCGGAAGAGAATTGCAAGAACCGGATTTCACGTTGATCACAACTATTGTGAATGTTGAAAATCATGAAGATGACATTATAGCTGAAAAAGTGATCGAAAAAGAGGCAGTGGAAGAAGATTAGAAGGAACCTATTATTGCTCTTATTAAACCATACGTGCCACCTGTTCATTTTCCACAAAGGTTGGCGTAAGCTACTCTATAGAAGAAGTATGGTAAGTTTCTTGGAATTTTGCAAAAGCTACATATCTATATTCCATTCTTGGATGTTATATCGGAGATGCCTTCATACGCAAAATTTCTCAAAGATATATTGTCAAAGAAGAGAAAGATTGAAAAAATATCTACTATCTCATTAACGGCAGAATGCAATGCCATCTTGCAAAATCATCTTCCTAAAAAGTTAGTGGATCCAGGTAGCTACTCCATTCCTGTCAAATTAGGGGATGTTGAAATCAAAAGAGCTTTGTCTGATCTTGGAGCAAGTATCAGTCTAATGCAATTATCAATCTATAAAAAGCTTCATATGGGTGAATTGAAACCCACACATTCTCTTTACAGCTGGCAGACATAACCGTAAAATATCCTCTTGGTGTACTTGAAGATGTTCCCGTTAAGGTAGGGAAATTTTATGTTCCATGTGATTTTATTGTCATGAAGATGGAAGAAGATGCAAATTGTGGCGCCCCAAAATTCGGGGTCGGGAATCTCAGAGGCCACGCCATCTAAACCACTATAAACCACATACCTCACACCACAAGATATAAATACTCACACTTTACGACCCCACACTTATCATACACACACACACACTTACAGGTTATTGTCCTGGAAACGAACCATTCATTACTAGAGTAGATTAAACCGCAAAGTGATAATTATTACAACCCAAAAGTAATTAAGTTTTATCGGGGAATAACCTTTAAGTAAGGCTAGTCCGTCGGCCAAATATACAATTCTTATTTATTACCTTACATAAGTCATACTAATAAATAAGCCGAACTAAAAACAACTGAAACCCAATCCAGCTTATTCGGACTACCTGGGTACAAAACCAAACAATCTACAGAACAGCTGGCCATTTCCTACCCATTTCCTGGCTGTGGTTCTCATGGTAGGCATCTTGATTCACTGTTGTGTTGTGTCATTTAAAAGAAAGCAAGAGTGAGCTATAGTGCTCAGCATAATAATGTACAGTATGAAAATGACTGTATGATAAACTTACGTAAAACATCATATATGATAATTACATTTTATTCGAAAATAGTTTCCCTTAGTGATACACGCCTTTTATGAAAACAATCATTTAGTGGATTTTATTAACCCGCGAATACCTTAATAGTAAACCCAGCACCTAGGCTTGGGTTACGGTATTGCATCACAATTCCAATTGGAAGCATAGGACATTTGTTGGAGCCACCACATACGATGATCAGTCGTACTAGATAAAAGTAACCTTTTCTTACTAGTAGAATGATAACACCTTCGTATCCTGGTTATCACCCTTGCCACATACGGGCTATGTGTCCTCATTTTGGGTATACACACACTTCGCAGGTCCTTAAGTACAGGTTGTACCGTCTCCTACGGTACTGGTAGTCTATCCAATACACGAAGTACTTGGATCCTACCCCTCCCTTATCCTTTAGGAGATCCTATCATATCCCGAGAACTCGAACCACATCAAAGTTCCCCCAAGTGTTTTGCTTGTTGATAGTCATAGCTTTACTTCATATATATATATATATACGTACTTCCGAAAGTTTTCGGAGGAAGTACTAAGGATGTGAGTTGACCGTTGTCAACAGATAATTAAATAAGGGGGGAGTTTCTCTTTGAAACTATATTCAAAATATAAAAATAAGTCGAGATAATATTCTCCGACGATCTGAAATTATTCGAATGATTTTCCAAAAAATCAGAAAATATTTTAAATCAGGTTCTATGATTTTAATTCATAAATAAACCCTTTAATAAATAATAATTAATTAAATGATAATCGATAAATAATTAAACCTCGAATGAGTTTACTCTTTAAAAGAATATTTAAAATAATATTCCTCAACTAGTTTATGTCTACGCAATTAATAATCTTTAATGTTTAATCAGGTTTGAAATAAATAATCGTTGGAGTATACTTCTCCCATAATAAAGGAATAGGTATAAGATTTTTATTATTCGAATAATAAAATATAGTTGAGGGAATATAATCGTTGGGAAATCGTTTTATTAAAAGTTCGAGGTATTTTAATGTTTCGTAAGTGGACGTTGAGTCCCTTTAAAATGTACTATTATGGACTTGTAATCATCCCATAATATCACTGGAATGATTCCCGGGTTTTCATCTTAAAATCCCGACCGACTCTCGGTCTTATAATCATACGTCACGCTTAAAGCGAAATTAAATATTTTACGATATATACTTATCGTACAAATTGCGAAAAGTTCAATTACTATGTATCGTGGCAAGCATGGTATTTATGCAATGATAATAAAACAATCCTTTCATAACACAACATTAAAAATGGAGTTGGGTTCGTAAACTTTCCTGGGTATCTCTAGTTGGAGGATGCTCTAGGTTCCGCTCAGAAATCTGTAATCATGAACACAATTCATTTTGTTAGGTCCCGTTCTAATTTACGACTACCCGCACTCATGCGCTAATAATTATGCACCCTCTCAACTTACATTACCCTTATTATTCCTTTAAGTCCTTATTCACATCTTGGTCGCTTCCTTTTTCAAAGTATCTTAAGTTCATTTTTATTTTCGTCGACGGCTCCGCTTATGGATTCTACGGTTTCTAATCGTGCAGTCTCGGCTCTGATATTTTTATAAAATTGAAAAATTATTATTCTTACTTGAAATTTTTATGGCAGTTAGGAAACTTAATATGCTACTTCCTGTAAAAATTTCATCCTTTATGAACCTTCTTAAGTCGATCCTTTATATTTTCAAAGGTCGTAATTCGTAACAGTTTTTGTCACGTAAATCACTTTTAGTAAAACGGCCATAACCTTTGATTCGTAAATCGGAATCAAGCGATTGAAGCGCCTAAATGATCCTTATAACATTTTTCTATCATAAAAAAGGGTTAATTTTAAAGAAACTATAGTTTACATCTTCGGGACTTTCTGCAGAAACTTAAAGTTACGTTTTGTTCGTTTTAGCGAGATTACGTTTACGATCGGAGTTTCGTTTATGCCTTAAATCTTTACACTACTACCAACAATCATCATATCATCATCAACACACTAACTCCTCTCAAGAACATCATGTTCTTGAGGTAACAAAAATCAACCTTAAATCTACTTAACTAAACATCAAGATCTCAAAAATATCACAACTAAAACTAGGTTTACAACTACATACTAAAAAGATCTAAATTTTTATCTTTCTTGAAAGCTTGAGATGTGTTCTTGATGATGGTGAAGTTTTGGGAGAGATTGGTATGGTTTTTGGAACCTAAAACCACCATTGAAATCAAGAAACCAAAGAAGAGTTAATATTCATACTATTTATTAGCAACTTTCTTGATTTTATTGCACCCATCAAACCTTAATAGAAAGGGATCAAAGATTTATCTTACCTTAGTTTGGTTGTTAGGAAGCTTTAGAAGTAATGAGAGGATTTATCCATGGCTAGAACTTGAAGATTTGAATTTGATTTCCTTGGTTTTGAAGAAGAAGCCGAATGAAGCTTCTTTGGGAGAGAGGGAGTGTTTTTATGCTTGCTCCTTGGTTGCTTCTAGGAAATGATGTTGGTGATATCTTATATTGATTTGATATACTTCTAGTTTAGGATCCTAGGTTTATTCTTGTTGCCAAATCCATGGACAAATCTACTAGCTTGTGGTAGATTACAAGCTAAGCCACTTGCTTAGCTTCCTTAGCTTACTATTCCATTAGCCTTGGTTGATCATCCCATCTCTACCTCACTATTTTAGTTAGTGCGTTACGTTTATTTAATCGTTTACGCGTTCGCTCGGTTGCATAAACGTTTTCGTAATACTTCCTCGTAAATGGTTCGCGACGTAATTCCTTTCGTATTTATTCCTTATATTTTGAATTATCATACTTGGGTATAATTCTGTAGGGTTTTATATTCGTAATTATATTATGATTCCCGTAATCCTCGGTGATTCGTAAATATGGTCGTTTTTCAAAGTTCGTGTTCTTCGAAAACTAATAGCGTTTACATACACTTATTTGGTACGTATAATCATAATATCAACTCTGAAACTTATTTTCTCATGCACTACATAGTGTGGGCTCAAAAGTTTTTCCCGTCCGTCAGGGTTACTATTCGTTAAATGTTTTACAAGGTCTCAAAAATTCGAGTTATTACGGTCTTCCCTTCTAACAAGGATTCCGGCCCAGAATCAATTAGAAAATAAGTGGGGGTATCTATTCCTCATTGCGTCTTCAAGTTCCCAAGTTGACTCTTCAACATTTTGATTCCTCCATAAGATTCTAACCAGCTTCACAGTCTTGTTCCTCAGCGCTTGTTCTTTTTGGTCCATTATCCTTACTGGCTGCTCGATGTAGGTCAGGTCTGGTTATAAATCTACCTGCTCGTATTCTATTACGTGTCGTACATCTGCATGATACTTCCTTAACATGGACACATGGAACACGTTGTGCACTTGTTGCAGATTAGGAGGCAAGGCGAGCTCGTAAGCTAGAGGTCCTATTCTCCTCAAAATTTCAAAGGGTCCTATGAATCTGGGACTCAGCTTCCCTTTCTTCCCAAATCTCATCACTCCTTTCCACGGAGATACCTTCAATAGCACTGATTCTCCTACTTCATAATCCCTATCCTTCTTGGTCTGATCGGCGTACTTCTTTTGTCTGTCCAGAGCTGCTACCAGTCTTTTCGAGATGAGTCCCACCATTTCCTTGGTCTGTTGGACCAACTCTGGTCCTATTATCTTGTGTTCTCCAACGTCATCCCAACATAGGGGAGAGCGCCATCTCCTTCCATAAAAATCTTCATACGGAGGCATTCTTATACTAGCGTGATAGCTATTGTTGTAGGCAAATTCGATAAGGGGTAAGTGATCATTCTAATTTCCTTTAAAATCAATGGCACATACTCGCAACATATCTTCTAGGGTCTGAATAGTCCTTTCGCTTTGTCCATCAGTCTGGGGGTGGTAAGCGGTACTCATGTTTAGTCCGGTGCCTATGCATTCTTCGAAGCTTCTCCAAAATCGGGATTTAAACCTTGGGTCTCTATCTGACACTATGAATACAGGAACGCCATGTCTTACTACAATTTCTTTCAAGTAAATGTCCACCAACTTGTCTACGGTGTACCTTTCGTTGATTGGTAGGAAGTGTGCCGACTTGGTCAATCTATCTATGATAACCCATATGGCGTCGTGATTGGTCTTTGTCCTTGGTAGGCCTGTCACAAAATCTATGGCTATATGCTCCCATTTCCATTTCGGAATTTCCAGGGGCCGTAATAGTCCATTAGGTCGCTGATGTTCAACCTTCACTCTCTGGCATGTCAAGCACTTGTTGACCCACTCTTCTACTTCTCTCTTCATGTTAGGCCACCAATAATATTCCTTAAGGTCACGGTACATCTTCGTACTTCCTGGGTGGATTGAATATCTGGAGCTGTGCCCCTCGTGCAGCAGCTCGTCCTTTAACTCTTGCACATTTGGTATCCAAATTTGGGATGCATACCTCATGATCCCTTTCTCGTCCTTCTCGCATCTCACTTCCTCACCGGTCAATGTTCCTCTTTCTTCGCTCATCTTCTTTTCCTGACATACTCGTATCTTTTCAGTCAGTTCCGGCACTAGCTTAATCTCAAATAATCCTTCCGTTCCTTAACCGGTCAATCTCACGTCGATTTCCATTTTCTCAAATTCTTTAATTAACTCCTCTGATGTCATTATCATCTTGAGTCTTTCCTTCCTACTAAGGGCGTCAGCCACCACATTGGCTTTACCCGGGTGATACAAAATTTCACAGTCGTAGTCCTTAATCAACTCTAACCATCTCCTCTGTCTCATGTTCAGTTCCTTCTGAGTGAAAATATATTTGAGGCTTTTATGGTCTGTGTAGATCTCGTATTTCTCACCGTATAGGTAGTGTCTCCAAATTTTCAGGGCAAACACTATGGCTGCTAATTCTAGATCATGTGTCGGGTATCTGCTCTCATACTCCTTCAATTGCCGAGAGGCATATGCTATAACTTTACCGTGCTGCATCAATACACATCCTAATCCTTTAAGCGATGCGTCACTGTATATCACAAACTCTCCCTTTCCATCGGGAAGAGCGAGCACTGGTGCTGACACCAGCCTCCTTTTCAGTTCCTGAAAGTTTTCCTCATATTTCTCTGTCCATACAAACTTTTCTGTCTTCTGGGTAAGTCTAGTCAGTGGACCAGCTATCTTAGCAAAGTCTTGCACGAATCTTCGGTAATATCCCGCTAAACCCACAAAACTCCTAACCTCTGTTGGGGTAGTTGGTCTTTCCTAGTTGGATACCGCCTCTATTTTGGTGGGGTCAACTAAAACTCCTTTGCTACTCACCACATGTCCTAAACACTGAACTTCTCTTAACCAAAACTCGCACTTCGAGAACTTGGCATACAATTTCTCGTTCCTCAAGATTTCTAAGACTATCCTTAAATGTTCTGCATGTTCTTGCTTTGTCTTTGAGTAGATTAGAATATCATCTATAAAAACTATCAGGCACATATCTAGGTACTTTTTGAAAACTCTGTTCATCAAATCCATAAAGGCTGCGGGTCCATTGGTTAGCCCAAACGACATGACTAAGAACTCATAGTGTCCATACCTAGTGCGAAAAGCAGTCTTCGATATCTCTGCCGGTTTGATTTTCAACTGGTGTGTGTCCTCAAATCTATTTTGGAAAAATGTACAGCTCCCTTGAGTTGATCTAATAGGTCATCAATCCTAGGGAGAGGGTACCTATTCTTAATAGTTAGCTTATTCAGCTCTCGATAGTCTATGCATAACCTCATACTGCCGTCCTTTTTATTTACGAACAGTACTGGCGCTCCCCATGGCGACACACTGGGTCTTATCATTCCATTATCTAATAACTCTTGCAGTTGAGAAGCTAGTTCCTTCATCTCAACTGGGGCTAGCCTATATGGGGCCTTGGATACTGGTTCCGTTCCCAGCTAATTCTATACCAAATTCTATTTCCCTGTCAGGTGGCAACCCTGGTAAGTTCTCTGGAAATGCATCCTCGAATTCGTTCACTACGGGTATGTCCTGTATATTAGGGACTCCCTTCTTGGTATCTACCACATAAGACAAATAGGCCTCGTTACCTTTCCTTGATAATCTTTTTGCCTGTAGAATGGTTATAAATTTCTGGTTCTATCATTGACCTTTAAACACTACTTCTTTTCCATTTTGCACTCTTATCTTTATCCTCTTCCATTCACAATCTATTTGCGCTCCATTACTGGATAACCAATCCATTCCTAAGATTACATCAAATTCTCCTAACGCAAATGGGATTAGGTCAACCTCGAAGACCTTCCCTTCTAATTTCAACTTGCACTTAGGGTGTACTTGATTCACATGAATTATTTCTTTGTTTGCTATTTCCACTTGTAATATCTCACGTAAGGGTATGGCGTTAAGTTTTAACTTTTTAGAAAAATCTTGAGATATAAATGACTTGGTTGCTCCAGAATCAAATAAAAAATTTGCATGCTCGGAATTTAACAGAAGGGTACCTGTTATCACGTCAGTGTTTCAGACAACATCCTAAACGGTCATGTTGAAGGTCCTAGCAGCTGGGGGTCGCTTGGATGCAGCTCTGCTCATCCCTGAGACTGGGGGCTTCAACATCGGGCAATCCTTCCTCATATGCCCTACTTTCCCATATTGGAAACATGTCTTGCTGTATTGGGGATAGTTGTTGGCAAGGTGTCCGGGTTGGTCGCACCTGTAACATTTCAGAGGGGCTCTTGCCTGAGTGCACACCCCAATGTGTCTTTTTCCACATGTCTGACATTCTAGTATTGGGGCACGTGGTTGGCTATGAAATGTTGCCCTAGATTGTCCGCCGCCCTGGCCAACACTCTCACTTTGGGCCTTTCTGAATCCGGGGCCTCGCGCAGGTTGGGACATCACTCCCCCGACGAACCTTCTTGGAAGGCTCCTATTCCCGGTTTCTACTCCTCTTCCTCCGCCTTGGTTTCCTATCTCTCTCTTCCTATTTTCCTTTTCCTTCACACTCTGCTCACTGCCAGCTTCAACAATCGAGGCTTTCTGCACTAAGGTGGCATAATCTGTCAGCTCTAGTACCACCACTCGGTTTTGGATCCACTGTTTCAGACCAAACTGAAATTTTCGCGCTTTCTTCTCTTCGGTATTCACAAATTCAGGCACAAATCGTGATAGCTCAGTAAACTTGGCCTCATACTATGCCACAGTCATCCTATCCTGTTTCAACTCCAGAAACTTAATCTCCATCTGGGTTTTCATAAACCTGGGGAAATACTTTTCAAAGAACAGTCGGGTAAACCTATCCCATTGAATCACAGTATCAATGTCTAGGTTTTGTTTGGACTCCCACCAATGATTAGCTTCTCCTTTCAGCATGTAAAAAGTGAAAATGGTCTTGTGTCGTTCCTCTACACCTAGTATCTCGAAGGACTTTTCTATCTCTTTGAGCCAGGCCCGTACCTCAACGGGGTCGGCAGATCCTAGAAATTCTGGGGGTTTGAGAGATTTGAAGGCCCTAAAGGCAGTGGCTGCAGTCTGTTGGGCAGCATGTGGTTGTGGTGGAATAGGCTGTTGGTTCAGATTTGCTCTTAACAGTTCCATAAACTCATTCATGGGGTTCCCTCCCTGATGGGTATCCTTAGCCTCTTCTTCTACATATTCTTCCTCATCATATTCATTATAGTCTAGGTCCCCTTCACTTTCTTCATTCACTACAGGGTCAGGTTCATTCCGTTGTTAGTTAACAGATTCTGCGGGTTGTGCCCTGGTTCCTCTTCTATGGGGTGACATTGTTCTGATAAGGAAAATCTGTCAATATAGTTGCAATGTTTTACAATTGGATTAATTTATTCATATGCGAGCATGTTATTTACTATTTAGCATATTTTTATTAGGTGCAATAATATGGAAATCCATTTCTAAATAACTGCTATATATATATATATATATATATATATATAAGAGGGTCTCCCACTTATATCTGGGGGACAAAACAACTAGCCGAGTTCATACATGCCTGATTATAATACATCATTACTTATCCTAAATACTGAAATGTAAATACATAAGCCGTATACCCTGAAGGGCTAGGAACGCTATCTACTACTAGCTATCCTATCAAAATTGGTGACAAGTCACCCAACCTTCTTTAAGGTCTATAAATAGTCACTAGTCCTTCAGTCACTGTCACTGCGCGTGAGGTCACGCACCCTCCTCATCGCTCCTGTCAACATCAGCTCTGCATCAACTACCGGGATGTATCCTCCAATCGATATTATCCTCATCTGAACCCGGGTATGGAGCTCGATCCCATCAATCTCTCTACGGGCTATGGCTGGGGAAGTAGCTATGAAATCCCCTGGGTATCCTAGTCGGATGGCTCTCTCAGCTGTCAGTGCCTGGCGTAACTCCGCAATACAGGCAGATGCTGTAGTGATCTCAGCGTTAAGCTGAGCCACCATACAGTCATGTACAACTACATGTATGGTCTCCGGGAGTGGTAGAGGTGAGTCAGGGTTACTAGAGGATATGTCATAAGCCTCGTAGACCTGTGCACATATCCCATCCTCCTCATTATCATCAGTATAGGGTGAAGGGCTCTGCATCCCTGAGGGTGGTGTAGGAGAGCGAATAGTCGGGTGAGGGTACATCTCTACATCCCTCATGCCTACGCCATCTCCCTGGGTCATCTCAACGTCATCAACTAGGGGGATATGAAGGTTAGTCTCCTCCTCCGGGACATTCTTAGTAGGGTCATCATCTGAGTTATCAATGGGTGGGTCCTCTGGCTCGGGAGTAGGGTCATGCTCAGGAACCATAACATCATCAACAGGGTCAACCTCCCTCATAGGCTCCACTGGTACCTGACACAATAGGCAAGGTGTTACTAACTTAGAGTCGGAATTCCCTTGAGGGTAATACTGTCAAGACTACCCGTGTAGCCCGACAACGAACTTGACTTGAGCTCTAATTGATTAATTTATTATTCCTATATCTACGTATTTTATACCCTATCATTTCAAAGATTTGATAACCTAAGGCTTTGATACCATTTCTATGGCGCCCCAAAATCCGGGGTCGGGAATCTCGGAGGTCATGCCATCTAAACCACTATAAACCACATACCTCACACCACAAGATATAAATACTCACACTTTATGACCCCACACTTATCACACACACACACTTACAGGTTATTGTCTTGGAAATGAATCATTCATTACTAGAGTAGATTAAACCGCAAAGTGATAATTATTACAACCCAAAAGTAATTAAGTCTTACTGGGGAATAACCTTTAAGTAAGGCTAGTCCGTCGGCCAAATATACATTTCTTATTTATTACCTTACATAAGTCATACTTATAAATAAGTCGAACTAAAAACAACTGAAAACCAATCCAGCTTATTCGGACTACCTGCGGTACAACACCAAACAATCTACAGAACAGCTAGCCATTTCCTACCCATTTCCTGGATGTGGTTCTCATGGTAGGCATGTAGATTCACTGTTGTGTTGTGTCATTTAAAAGAAAGCAAGAGTGAGCTATAGTGCCCAACATAATAATGTACAGTATGAAAATGACTGTATGATAAACTTACGTAAAACATCATATATGATAATTACATTTTATTCAAAAATAGTTTCCCTTGGTGATACACACCTTTTATGAAAACAATCCTTTAGTGGATTTTATTAACATGCGAATACCTTAATAGTAAACCCAACACCTAGGCTTGGGTTACGGTATTGCATCACAATTCCAATTGGAAGCATAGGACATTCGTTGGAGCCACCGCATACGATGATCAGTCATACTACGATAAAAGTAACCTTTTCTACTAGTAGAAGGATGATACCTTCGTATCCTGGTTATCACCCTTGCCATATACGGGCTATGTGTCCTCATTTCGGATATACACACACTTCACAGGTCCTTAAGTACAGGTTGTACCATCTCTTACGGTACCAGTAGTCTATCTAATACATGAAGTACTTGGATCCTACCCCTCCCTTGTCCTTTAGGAGATCCTATCATATCCCGAGAACTCGAACCACATCAATATTCCCCCAAGTGTTTTGCTTGTTAGAAGGCATATCTTTACTTCATATATATATACATACTTCCGAAAGTTTTCGGAGGAAGTACTAAGGGTGTGAGTTGACCGTTGTCAACAGATAATTAAATAAGGGGGGGGGAGTTTCCCTTTGAAACTATATTCAAAATATAAAAATAAGTCGAGATAATATTCTCCGACGATCTGAAATTATTCGAATTATTTTCCGAAAATCAGAAAGTATTTTAAATCAGGTTCTATGATTTTAAATCATAAATAAACCCTTTAATAAATAATAATTAATTAAATGATAATCGATAAATAATTAACCTCGAATGAGTTTACTCTTTAAAAGGATATTTAAAATAATATTCCTCAACTAGTTTATGTCTACACAATTAATAATCTTTAATGTTTAATCAGGTTTGAAATAAATAATCGTTGGAGTATACTTCTCCCATAATAAAGGAATAGGTATAAGATATTTATTATTCAAATAATAAAATATAGTTGAGGGAATATGATCGTTGAGAAATCGTTTTATTAAAAGTTTGAGGTATTTTAATGTTTCGTAAGTGGACGTTGAGTCCCTTTAAAGTGTACTATTATGGACTTGTAATCGTCCCATAATATCACCGGAATGATTCCCGGGTTTTAATCTTAAAATCCCGCCCGACTCTCGGTCTTATAATCATATGTCACGCTTAAAGCGGAATTAAATATTTTACGATATATACTTATTGTACAACATCGCTACATTTTGCGAAAAGTTCAATTACTACGTATCATGGCAAGCATGGTATTTATGTAATGATAATAAAATAATACTTTCACAACATAACAGTAAAAATGGAGCTGGGTTCATAAACTTTCCTGGGTATCTCGAGGTGGAGGATGCTATAGGTTCCGCTCGGAAATCTATAATCATGAACACAATTTATTTCGTTAGGTCCCGTTCTAATTTACGGCTACCCGCACTCATGCACTAATTATTATGTACCCTCTCAACTTAAATTACCCTTATTATTCCTTTAAGTCCTTATTCACATTATGGTCGCTTCCTTTTTCAAAGTATCTTAAGTTCATTTTCATTTTCATCGTCGGCTCCGCTTATGGATTCTACGGTTTCTAATCGCGCGGTCTCGGTTCCGATATTTTTATAAAATTGAAAAATCATTATTCTTACTTGAAATTTTTATGGAAGTTAGGAAACTCAATATTCTACTCTCTGTAAACATTTCATGATTTATGAACCTTCTTAAGTCCATCCTTTATATTTTTAAAGTTCGTAATTCGTAGCAGTTTTTGTCGCGTAAATCACTTTTAGTAAAACGGCCATATCGTTTGATCCGTAAATCGGAATCAAGCGGTTCAAGCGCCTAAATGATCCTTATAACATTGTCTATCATAAAAATGGGTTAATTTTCAATAAACTACCGTCATATTCGGGACTTTCTGCAGAAACGTAAAGTTACGTTTTGTTCATTTTAGCGAGATTACGTTTAAGATCGGAGTTTCGTTTATGCCTTAAATCTTTACACTACCACCAACAATCATCATATCATAATCAACATACTAACTCCTCTAAAGAACATCATATTATTGAGGCAACAACAATCAACCTTAAATCTACTAAACTAAACATCAAGATCTCAACAATATCACCACTAAAACTAGGTTTAAAACTACATACTAAAAGGAACTTGAAATTGAATCTTAAATAAATTTGGGTCAAAGATTTTTACCATTATTGAAAGCTTGAGATGTGTTATTGATGATGGTGAAGTCTTGGGAGTGCTTGGTATGGGTTTTGGAACCTTAAACCACCATTGAAATCAAGAAACCAAAGAAGAGTTACCATTCATACTATTAATTAGCAACTTTCTTGATTTTAAATCACGCATCAAACCTTAATAGAAAGGGATCAAAGATTTATCTTACCTTAGTTTGGTTGTTAGGAAGCTTGAGAATTAATGGGAGGATTTATCCATGGCTAGAACTTGAAAATTTGAATTTGATTTCCTTGGTTTTGAAGAAGAAGCCGAATGGAGCTTCTTTGGGAGAGAGGGATTGTTTTTATGCTTGCTCCTTGGTTGCTTCTAGGAAATGATGTTGGTGATATCTTATATTAATTTGATATTCTCCTTGTTTAGGATCCTAGGTTTATTCTTGTTGCCAAATCCATGGACAAATCTACTAGCTTGTGGTAGATTACAAGCTAAGCCACTTGCTTAGCTTCCTTAGCTTACTATTCCATTAGCCTTGGTTCATCATCCTATCTCTAGCTCACTATTTGATAAAGTAACCATGGTTACTTTCTTACCATGGTTAGTTAGTGCGTTACATTTATTTAATCGTTTACGCGTTCGCTCGATCGCTTAAATGTTTTCATAATACTTCCTCGTAAATGGTTCGCGACGTAATTCATTTCGTATTTATTCCTTATGTTTTGAATTATCATACTTGGGTATAATTCCGTAGGGTTTTATATTCGTAATTATATTATGATTTCCGTAATCCTCGATGATTCGTAAATATGGTCATTTTTCAAAGTTCGTATTCTTCAAAAACTAATAGCGTTTACATACACTTATTTGGTACGTATAATCATAATATCAACTCCGAAACTCATTTTCTCTTGCACTACATAGTGTGGGTTCAAAAGTTTTTCCCGTTCGTCAGGGTTACTATTCATTAAACATTTTACAAGGTCTCAAAAATTCGAGTTATTACACAAATATTCCTATCATTTTTGGGAGACCTTTCTTAGCTACAGCTGGAGTTACAATTGACATGAAGAATGGAAGAATTTCTTTTCAGGTGGGAGAGGAGAAGATGGAATTTAAGATAAAAAACACAATGGGATATCCGTCTATGGATGAGAAAATCAACATAGTGGATGCACTAGAAGAAGTGATTGATATCAAGGCCAACAATTTATCATGTCAAGATCCACTTCAAACCATTCTTAAGGGTAACTTGGATGAAGAGAATAAGGACTGTACGAGCAACAAGAAACTTCTGGATATAATTCATGTAGCTATGCATGATCGTTCTAATGTGCTACATCATAAGAAAGTTAAAGAGAAAGCTGAAATCTCTCTTGCGAAAGATATCATGAATATAAAACTCAAGGAACCTCCACCATATTTGAAGTATGTACTTTTTAATGATGAATTAGTTCTCTTTAAAGTGTGTCATGACAATGTGTTAAGAAGATGGATTACCGATGATGAAGTAGAAGAGTGTGACTTTAAATCGACAAAGAGAGATAAACACCTTGTAAGCGTTAAGAAAAAAAAAAGAAAAATACAAAGTCTACGAGTGCAAGAATTGATGTGAAGATTGATGGGAAAAATATTCTGGAAGCGAGTAAATTTGATCTCAAGTATCGTTTGAATGGTTTTTCTGATAAGAACTATCCTAATTTTCTCTTGAAACTGCCATGAATTTGATTCAGAAATGTCCGGCTAAACGACGTTAACGACAACGCGTTTTGGGAGGAAACCCATGATTTTTTAAGTTTAATATATTATTATTATTATTATTATTATTATTATGTACTATAATTGTTATTAAATATTTTTATATTTTTATATTTTTAGGAGATTAGTTTATTTTTTGTATTTATTTTAACTCCCGCAAGGTGCCTTGATAAATTTTGTGTGAAGTGTTTGAGGAATAATTAATGTAAGAGGTGCATATTTGAAAAAAGGAAATGAATCGTGATGCAATTTTTTTATCTTCACGGAAGCCGATTTTAATTTTAATAATTTGCATCTTGGTGCGCTGTCCAACCCGCAGTGTGCACACTATTTGTTCAGTTAATAAATTAGGCGTGACATATCTCGTTCTCCGCTGTATAATTATACTACCCACAATACATCAAGCCTCTGCTTATTAATTCTGGTGCGTATATTACAGGTCAACAAATTGCGCGCAGATCCTACCCGCGGTGCCATCTTTCTTCCCGCTGTGGGAGAAGTTTCTGTTTCTTCAGCCAATTATTTGGCGCGTGTTCCTTCCTCCAATCCACGGTGCATCTTGCCTACCTATGGTGCGCTGAGTCTCTGCCATTGATACATCAATTGAATTCACTGAAAATTCAACGCTGCTGGTCCACTTTCTCTTCAGGGTCCTAGTCCAATTTCTGTTCAGGCCCAACTCCACAAGCCCACACTGCCACCTATATGCCACTTGTATGCCACTTGGTTAGCAGCTTCCATCTATACACTAAGCCAGCATATAGTCATCTGCCACGTCATCAACTAGTCAGCAGCCTTGTTACTACCTCGTCAGCATCCACATAGTTGCCAAATCATATGCCATCTATCTGTCATGTCAGCACGAGTCAGCTACATCAGGTCCAATCAGTGCCACGTCAGCTGCTTCAGTGGCTGACTTATAAATTTTTTATAAAAAGTTAAGGAAGGATTTGAACCCCTGCTCTCACAATTGAGGATAGGAGAATTCCCATGTGACACCTCCAACCACTTCGCCTGTCTCACCTTTAAGTTTATTAAATGACTCAATTTTATATATCCTTAAGCTGGGCCTGAAGCTAAAGCATGGGAAGCCCATCCTCTCTCCATTTTTCTTGAACCGAGACTTCGTGCTTATGCACTAGGGGAGAATTTTTAACTTTTCTTTGTATATTTTATATATATTCTTTTTGTATTTTTTTTAGGATTGTATTAAATAGTATAGTCTATTATATTATATATTTTATTCATTGAGGACAATGAACCATTTAAGTGTGGGGATGTGTCTTAATATTTAAAAAGCCAAAAAAAAATTAAAAAATTTGAAAAAAAATTGTATATAATTGCCTTGTCTCAAGAGTATGTTAGCATGGATATGTACATGTTATTCCTAAGGAACTAACAATGAGATTTACAGAAGGGGGGTTGAATGTAAATTTCAAAACTTTTTCAAGTTTTAAGCAGTTTGAAAAGCTAAGTGTATGATGAACAATTGTGTGTGAATTGCTTTGAGCAGGTGCAGACAGATGTATATTCAAGACACAAATATAAAGAACACAAAGGCTTTACAAACTTTTCTGGTGGATATGTTGTTCCACCAGAGATGTGTATTTCAGAAAATCTGTGATACAAAGAATTGATCACAGCTGCTTCCTAGTACAAACTAGATGATTTTCTCTCTATGTTTTTCTAAACAGCTCTGGAAAATTCACATCTAATTTCTAGCTGCTACTTGGTTTATATATCACCAAGTTTATAAGTGAAGACAAAGATAAAATACAATTATAAAATAGTTCTTCACATGTTTCTTCTTCGTTTCTCTATCCAATGCAATCTAAGATAATATGTGAATCTTTGAATACTTCCTTGTTTGCACTAGAATGGAAATGTTGCTTTTTCTTGATTCCTCCAAGAGGCTACCACATTCCAATTGTCTCTGTCAACCCATGTGCCTCTGTCAGCTTATGAATTATCACTATCAACTGCTATGGAACTAAGCAGCTGTTGAAGCTTTCATCCGTTGATGGCTTTATCCGTTGATGCTTTAGTGATATCCGTTGATGCTCTAACAGTTGAAGCTTTATCCGTTGATGCACTCATCCGTTGATGGATGTTATCCGTTGAAGCTTTAGAGACATCCGTTGAAGCTTTGTTTCTCATCCGTTGAAGGCCTTTAATCTATCAGTTGATACTACTTCATTTATACAAAATTACAAGGCATGAAATATTTACAATTAGCCCTCCTATTTGCATATCCACTAGTAGTCAACATGACTTATAATTTCCCACAACTTCTAAGAATTATAACTTAAATGCAGAGACTGAGATGTGCTACAATACTAAACTTATTTCTAAGTAAAGCTACTCCATCAACGGATAGCCAAGATGGTCTTATCCGTTGAGGCTACAAACACTAGATTTCTACTTAAGTGTTTTGTTTAACTTATCATCAAACTAATACACATATTCCTAACAATCTTCCCCTATTTATGTCTACTAGAATTGTAGGCATAAATTCAGGGTTAACTTGATGATAACAAAACACTTAACAAATATATGAGTTGAAATTAAGTAGAAATTCAAAAGTGCTGCAAAACTGTATGTATAGAGATAGAATTGAAGATTTACAATGTTTCCAAGGGGGCTCCTTTAGTCTGAGCAAATCATTTTATTTTCCTTTGTTCCCTTGTTTTCTTCCCCAGCCTCTTGTCATTTTCATCTACTTGAAGTTGGAGTTGTCTGTAGAATTCAGCTTCATCTTCTTCACTGCTATCCAACTTAGATTGCATGTCCTTGAGAGTTTCATTACTGGCAATTTTAAGCTGGTCTTCAACTCTGAAAAATCTTCTGACTCATTTATTGTCTCTGAACTCCATCAACCAATGAGGTGATTTATGAATTGTGATTCCATGCTCTGGATTTTTCCTTATGCTGGCAATCTTGTTGAGAATCTCAGTTTTGGTAGTCCTGGTAAAGCCAGTATCCCTTTGGATAGCTGAGTAGACTCTAACCAAGGTAGAATAGCCCTCACTTAGAATTTTTTGAAGAGGTCAAGTCCTTTCCACATTTCCTTTATATTTGAACACTAGCCTTTCTGGTAGCTTTTTATAGGCACTTATTCCCCTTACTTCCTCCAGCTCATCTAGGAAGAGTTCAATATATGTATGTTCTTTTATGTCACAAATTGAACATAATCATCCTTTGAGGCTTGTGGCTTAGGCCTAGGTTTACATTTCTGAGTGAATTTACTTGAGGTTAGATGAGGTGTTGATTTGGATTTTCATTTCAGTTTCTTTGGTGGTGGAGAGGTAGTTAGGAAGGTAGGCAATTTGATGGTGTCCCAATCAATAGGTTCCTCTTTAGGGATGATTGTTTCACCATGAATGTTTACACTGGGGTCAGCCACAACAGGTTTAGAAAAAGAGGGTAGTGGTTTAGATTTTGATTGGGTTTCCTCAGTGTCATATTCACTCTTCCTTTTTGCCTTGACCTTCTTTCTGTTCCCTTTCTGCCATTCCTTTCTTTCCTCACTCCTTTCCTCCACACTCTCACCAACCATATTCCCCATATCCACATTTATGCTTTCAGTATTGTCTCCTTCACTCTTATCTTCAATTTTCTTCTTTTCTTCAATTTGACTTGACTCTAGCTATTTTTCAAGCTTTGCTTGTGCTCTTTTGTCAGCCTTCAGCTTTTTAGCTTCTTCCTTTAGCCTTTTGGTCTTTTCCCTCTTAGCTATTGAGAATTTGGGATGTCCTTGCATCACACAGATGCTTTTTCCCCCTCTATAGATGATAGCCATATTCATTCTTTCCACTACATCCTTGGTCTCTTTGTGCTTTATGATGTTACCACCCAAAACTTTATCTTCATCAGGCTTTCGAAGAGGAAAATCCACTTCTTTTAGTTGAGCAAAGCTTAAAGGGTTCTTTGTAGAGTCCTTGTTGAATCTAGTGGTTGGCTTGAGTACCATAGGCTTCAGGTTCCTGAAAGAAGTTTCTCCAACCTTATTCCTCCTTACTGGCTTGTGCTCCATTGTGATTGGCTCAACTTTAGTGTTATGTTTCATAGATAAGGATTTTGTAGTTGAAGAGCCAAACACTTGTTGCATCCTTTCATCAATTTTTCTCCTTTGCTCTTTCACCTTCAGCTCAGCTGCTGCTAACTGGATTAGATCAATTCCATCAAGTTTTCCTTTGATTTGAAGTGTTGGAGAAGTAGTGATGGCTGGAACTAGCAATTTTGATATTTGTTTATGTTTAAATGGCTCCCCTTCCCCTTTCCCTTTATTCTCCCCCTTTTTTTATCGTCAAGGAGAGGGGTAAAGCCCTGTGCTTTAGCCAGTTACATGAGAAGACTAGTCTGAGACTGTTGATTTTGAAGAATGGTGACCACAAAGTTTTCAATAGCTTGAACTCTTTCCTCCAATTTGGCCATCTTCTTTTCAGCATCTGATTCTCTTCTCAGTCTCAGTAATAGTTCCTGCATGGTACCAAAGGGCATGATTGAATCCAGCTTCTCAGAATTATAGGACATCAAGTCAGCTATATCCTTCTTGAGCTCATCCACACTCAGATTCTGTCTTAATTGTTGTAGCTTCATGAGATGTAGAGAATCTAGGTGGGCTTGAAGAATAGCCTTGGTACCAGCCTTTGAAGTTTCCTGAATGGCCTTTTGGAAAACTATGACTTGTTTGACTAAGGATACATTGAAATGCCCTGGTGTAGACTCCTTTGTCAATGGCCATTCAGGTAATTCTGGAATAGAACTTGGGCCTTCAGCTCCCCCTAAGTTCATGCTTCCATCAAAAGAATCAGAGTCATCATCATTAGAATTTACCCCAAATTCTTCAGATGACTCACCAGCTGTAAAAGGCATCCTATTGACAGCAGCTTTATCCCTTTGTAGAGATTCTGAAGTATGTACTAGATTTAAGGTCTTTTCTGCCTCCTCATTGCCCTGAATAGCCAACAGTTGATACGCTGATTCAGGATGAGTAAAAGTGTCAGCATCCAAGGAAATGTTATCAATTACAGCTTTGTAATGTTGCTGAAATTATCTTTCCTTTTTAGCATCATCCACAATCATTGACTCACTAGCAATGGCTGGATCCACCCTTATACCTCCTGTACCTGCTTTTCTCTCAATTTCTCTCTTTTCTTGCGTCAGGGGCTCCCCCTGGATGACACTCCTCACACCCTCACTGTAATAACCCCAAAATTTTCAACTTTTTGTAACCCTTGTGAATAGTGTTTTAGCTGAATGAGAAAACTTTTCACGCCACACTATGTAGGGGTTCTGTTATGGATATTCTGGGATATTATTAGTACTCTATGAAGTATATAAGTGTATGTAAAGATCGTCAGAATCCAATTCCGAACACTTTGGTTTTTCCCGGAAATCCACAAGATACGGAGAGAATTGAGTATAAGGTAACAGGATAAAAAGGATTTAAATTAAAGGATTATAATAGAGGATCATAAAAAGGAATATAATGTATTGAGAAAGGTTAAGGGAACCTAAGTAATAAGATCCCGGGTATGATCCTTCAAACGATAAACGAGAACGAAAGTTAAGCGAACCGTATAACAGATCAGCGGTCATTAGGCAAACGATTAGGAAGTTAATCAAAGGGATTAGTGGGAATGATGTCATCCAACCAATAGAAAGAGGACAAGGAAGGGAGGATGACATCATGAGGGTGACACAAGCATGACAAGGGAAGGAAGGAGGTGTGGTTGAATGAGAACCACACAAATTCAAGGGCAAGAAGGTAATTAACTAAAGCAAATACAAAAACCAAGCAACCAAGCCAAGTAAATTCATTCTTCATCAAAAATCAAAAAGAACCAAGGCATTAGTTCTTCATTGCTCACGGCTTTTCACTATTCAAAAGGCAAGAAAAATTCAAAATCAAAGATCCAAGCTTCCTAAATTGGTAAGATAATTCCCTAACCATCTTCATGCTTAGTTAGGACTATATCATGAGTTTAAGCCATTAATTCCTTCTCAATCTTCTTCATTTAATCAAAGAAGAAGACTATGAATAGTGTTTTCAAGTTTTTTAACTTGAAGTTTTCTTGTTTTTCTTGAAGATCCAAGCTTTCCTAAGACTTCTCAAAGCTTCTTAAGGCTTCCTAGCTCCTCCCACCACTTCAAGGAAGGTATACCATCTCCAAACCCTAGATCCCTATGTATTATAAGATGATTTTAATTAGTAGGATGATATTGTAGCTTTTTGTGGTGATTTAGAGTTTGGGATTTGGAATGGTAGTGAAATGGAATGGTAAATGTTGTGGTTTTGATTAAAAGAACTTATGTATGATTAAAGTTAAGTTTAGGCATAAGTATGATTGATTAAATTGAATTGTTTGGGGTTGTTATGATGTGATAAGGATGGATGTTGGTTGTATGTTGGATTTGAGGTTGGTTTGTGGTTGGTTTTGAATGGCTTAAAATTGGGAAATCGCGTAAACATAGCCGTCGTAATGTCCGATTTTCTTTGGACTGTTTTTGTGCATAGCATTAGGACCCGAGAACCCCCTGCTAGATTATGACCACTGCCATAATTAGATAGCTCATGTTACGAGCTTCGTTTTGATATGTAGTTCGTTCGATTCCGATGCACGGTTTAGGAGAAACGACCGTTTCAAGTAACGGCGTTTCGCGAATGAAACTTTTTCCCTCGCCTTACTTTGAAACATAGGTTAAAGACCAAAAAGGGTTAATTAATGTATGAAACATTTATGGTAAGTGTGTTAGGCAGTTGGTAAGACACTCGCGAAGGAATCGCTTTAAAACTCGTAAAGGTTAAATTATTAAAAATGGTGGAGCCGAGGGTACCCGAGTGACTTAAGCAAATCAGTGAGCGCAAAACAAGCGTTAGAGTCTAAGTTAGTTAAAGTATAGATTTACAAGTGATTTTGGTTTAATTCCAACTTACTTGTTGTTTATAGGTTACCAGACTCGTTCCGAGCCTTTTATCACCCCAAGTCACTCAGGCAAGTTTTCTACCCGTTATAACTGTTGTTGTGATGAATATATGTATTTGCATTATCTTGCGATAGATGCATGTTGGTTAATTAGCAAATGATGTAATATACTGAAGCATGCTGCTATGGTATATATATATGCATGCCTGTTTCGCATTCTTTCCATATATATATCTGTTGATTCAGTTGATAATACCTATGCTAGAGGATAGCGGTAATTTGCATATACCCTTAGTACAGGGACCCAAAGGTGAAAACATTTCCTAAAACCGGGAGTCGAGGATCCCGAGTAGATTTTGTATATATGGATATATATATATATACTTATATATATATATGGTCATAGTTTTCAAAACTATTAATCGAATAAGGTTTATTCGATAACTTTAACTTTATTTTATTATTGAATATTATTTCGAATATTATTCGAAGGCGTATTACTCCTTTATATTAAATGAATATTATTTTGAATATTCATTCGAGGACTTATGACTCCTTTTATTTTATTAATGAATATCATTTTGAATATTCATTCGGGGACTTATGACTCCTTTTATTTATTTATCTGAATATTATTTGAATATTCATTTGAGGATCTATGACTCCGATTAATTGTTGAGGTATATTCTTTATTTTATTAAAGAATAAGGTGTCAATAATCAAACTTATTTTCGATTATTCAAATAAAGATAATACTTTCATATAAGTATATCTTTGATTATTTAATACTCGTTTCAAGTATAAGTTTTAATACTTCTACTTCAATTATTTTTATAAAGATAATTCTTTGTGGGAATATTATTTAAATAATAATATTCAGACATTTTCTAAATATACTGGGGACTGATTTACTTCATTAAATCAGTTTTACTCCAAACACTCTTTAAAGTGTTTTCGAGTCTTCAAAATAATTTTTAAAAGTTAGAGCGGATCCCAAAACTCATTTTGATATTTAAGATCTTCCTTTTTAAGGGGATTTAAATACTCGCTCAAAACCTGGGGAATCCGGCTCTGTGGTGTATTTTATATTCGCAACAAGGTTGCTGTCTTGGTAAAAGAGTTTTTGATTACTTACCCAATATTCGGGAAGTAAAATTCTTGGAACAAGTTAATCCATTAACAGGCATCACCTGGGAAATATCGGTGAGTTTTCCTTTCCAACTAGATACGACTTCTTGGTGAAGCCGTATCAACAAGTTTCTACTTGGGGAAAGGGGGAACGAGCTTTACGTTTCAGAGTCATGGATTTCATCTGAACTAGGAGTGGCGTAAGTGGTCGAGTAGCGCCGGCCCAGCCTTATTATATTGGCCCAAATGGCCTGGAAGTTCCGCTAAGGCGGTCCATTCCTTAGGAGTTCAGTGTTCGGTTGACAAGTAAATCCGACAGGTTCTCCTCTACATGTAGAAAATGGTGGGGTTGTACTATTACGACTGATCATCGTAAGTGGTCTTCCTGGCGCGGTAAACTCCCGTAATGAGTTCATCATCCATTTGGATAATTCTGCAACACTACCCGTAGCATTTCGATTGAAAGGCTACTAATGGGTGGTTGCCGAAGCATTGACAGGGTCAAACATTTTTACTGGTGTATCCATTGAATGAAGTATCTCGTAACTTCATCTCTTTTCAAAATATTTCAAAGATCAAATATTTTCAAGTTTTATTTGTGGTCTCATCTATGGGATGACCTCGTGAATCTTATTATACTTCGAACAGTAGTAGTTGAAGTAGATTTCAAAAAAAATGGTATAAGTATAGTGAAGTAATTGGTAACTTCATCTTCTTTTAAAACTTATATCCAGTAAGTAATTATCTTACTTACGATAAAGATTCTAGTAAGTATCCATTTAGATACTTATATTATTGTTATCACTATGTATTATCTTGCGAGCTGTAAGGCTCACTCTTGCTTTATTTCTTCATCACACAACAACAGTTAGGAGAGATGGCCAGACTCCAGCAGACCCAGCGCAAGCGCGTGGGAAGCGTCCCGCATCTTCCCGATGATGTTGTAGCTGCTATAGCTGCAGAGGTAGATCCATTGTAGTTCAGACCATCTACTTTTGAGAATCAAATTATGTATAATTATAACTTGTGGCAGATAATGGCAATTAACTGTAAATTTATCAAGTAATCATTTTGGGTTGTAATAACTTTTAAATGCTGGATTCAAAGACTTGTACTTATTTCAATTTCATCTCTGAGACTATAACGAGTTGTGGTGTGTGTTAGTGTGGGGTCACAGCATGAGGTTATTTATTATTAATTAAGTGAAGTGATATTGTGGAAAGAAAGACCGTGACAACCCGGATCCCCGACCCCGGATCTGGGGGTGTTACAGAAATGGTATCAGAGCTAAGCGTTATAAACCTCAGAGATGATGCGTCGATATAATAACAAACTCACAAAGATAATAAGAACTCTTGCCAAGTTCATGGTCGGACTACTTAAAGTAGTGCTGACAGTTAAAACCCTTACGGGAACCCTTATAAGTATCATGATAGTAACTTAGCTCGTTTAATGTGTAGGCGCCTGAGATAGAGGACCCTGAGATGTTCGAGCGTGAGCATGATGAGGCATTGCTAGATGTTGAGGATCAGGAGGAGCCTGAGATGGAGGAGGATGAGGAGGACCCCTCAGAGGAGCCTGAGACGGAGGTCATTGCTATTTCAGATGAGGAGGACCCCTCAGAGGAGTCAGAGACAGAGGTTATTGCTATTCCAGATGAGGAGGACCCGGATGAGGTCCTAGTAGCTGAGGAGCGTGTTGGACCTATGGTAGTGTATGCTGGTATCCCATTACCCACACTTCCGGTGGTTAGAGCCCCTACCCCTCCACCACTATCTTGGATTCCTGATGATGACAGCTCAGAGACCCATACTTCCGAGCCTAGGCAGACCGAGGAGGCACCCTCAGCGGCTCCGGATTCACCACCTCTTGACCCTGCCCACAGGCAGTCTTCGTTAGCTCATGGATATGTTCAGGATGTATTGAGGACCCGAGTGGCTGTTGCCGAGGGCCGACTAGATGAGACCAGGAGGGAGTTGGATGCAGAGAGGGCGGGTAGGCGTACCCGAGCTTATGAGACTAGGGCTTCTATACCCCGATCCTTGAGGAGGGAGCTTACGGGGATAGAGCTCACATCCCGAGCGAGGCTCAGATCGCTCCAGGGGGACAGGCATGGTAGGATCTCCAGGCGGCAGGCCGACTATATCTTCCGTCGTGCGATGGAAAGGGTTTGGGAGTTGACCCGCTCCGGTGTGTGATTCAGGATTGATGATGGAATAGTCTAGTTGTCTAGTTAGCCGAGGCCTTAGTAAGAGCCAATTTTCCGGGATAGTTGACTTGTATATAGCATCCCTTTTTCTGACTAGACAGATAGACTCTTGTGTATCACTTTTGGGACAGATGACTGTAGCACTGTTGTACTTTTGACCAGATCAAACTATGTATTTCTCGCATTATGTATATATTTGTTTCCTTTCGGTTCAGTTCCATAGTGACGGGATCACTGTTTTTATCATTATTATTACTGCACTTCGTATTAGAACTTTCTTAAAATAATAATATTGCGATATACGTTCTCCCCATTATAAGAGCTGTGCAAGGCACAATGTTGTATATGATTGTGACCTAACGTTGAATTTTCCCAATAATTGTTTTTATTATTATCAGAGTCATGCCGCCAAGAAAGATTGGAACTAGGGCGAACCCTGGATCTGAGGACCAGGGAAGCCATAATCAGGACAATAGAAACCAAGAACACAGTGAAGAGGAAGATGAGGATTATGTGGAACAGGATGACTCCCTGTATGAAGAGGAAGAGGAAACATATGATATTGAGGGATTTGAGATAGAGGCTGAAGAAGGAGAAATCGAGGTTGAGCAACCAGTACCAAACCCAGGCATGGATCCCATGAGCCAGTTCATGCAACTCCTAAGGCAGAATTTGGAATGTCAACCCAACCCACCCCCTCAAGGAAGTAACAATTCAGTGGCAAACTCTTTCAGGGCTTTTAAGTCCCTTAAGCCCCCTGAGTTCCACGGATCAGCCGACCCAGTTGAGGCAAGGGCGTGGTTAAAGGAAATGGAGAAATCTTTTGAGATTTTGAGTACCGAGGAGGCACAGAAGACTGTATTTGCTACCTACCTTCTGAAAGGAGAAGCTAACTACTGGTGGGAGGCCAAGAAAAACATGGAGACAGATGCTATTATAACCTGGGAGAGATTTAGTCAGTTGTTTCTGGGGAAGTATTTCCCGAGGTTTATGGAAAACCAGATGGAGCTCAAGTTCTTGGAGCTAAAGCAGAATAACTTGTCTGTAGCAGAGTACGAAGCGAAATTTACTGAGTTATCAAGGTTTGTGCCGGAGTTTGTGAGCACCGAGGAAAAGAAAGCTAGGAGGTTTCAGCAGGGACTGAAACCATGGATTCAGAATAGGGTGGCAATCCTTGAGCTTACGGACTATGCCACTCTGGTGCAAAAGGCAACGATTGTAGAAGCCGGAAGTGAACAGATGCAGAAGGAAAGAGAGAAGAAGGGAATAAAGAGGAAAAGTATGAGCATGGGTGGGGGTTCAGCAGGAAGGAGCTTCCCAACTAGATTTAATCGAGGAGCAGTGTCCCTACCGGGAAAGAACACTGGGTTTAAGCGGCCAATGAGCATGAATGTGAGCCAGAGCGGCCAGAAGTCTAGAATGTCTTATTCCAACCAGTCTCGACCCCCATTGCCAACCTGTAACACTTGTGGAAGAATGCATTCTGGGGAATGTAAGGGAAAGCCAGTAACCTGCTTTAAGTGTGGGCAAGTGGGCCACTATTCTCACAAATGCCCTTCGTCAGCCCCTGCCGTCATTCCAACCACCACTTGTCATCAGTGCGGACGCCCAGGTCATTGGAAGAGGGAATGCCCAATGAACAAACCAGCAGCTTCGGGAGCAAGCAGGGTTGCTTCTAATAAGCCACCTACTGCGAGGACTTTCAACATGACAGTCCAGGATGCTATGAAAGATTCAGATGTGATAGCAGGTACCCTTTCTCTAAATTCAGTCAGTGCAAATGTTTTATTTGATTCGGGAGCAACTAAATCTTTTATATCAAAGGACCTTGCGCGTAAGTTAAGACTTAAGGCTGAACCCTTGATAGAACCCTTACAAGTAGAAATAGCCAATCATGAAATTATTCCTGTTAACCAGATTCACCCCGCCTGTGAGATAGGCATAGGGGAGCAATCTTTCAGTGTTGATCTGATTCCTTTTAAATTAGGGGAGTTTGATGTGATTTTGGGAATGGACTGGCTATCTAGCAACGATGCTCAGATAGACTGTAAAGGGAAGAAAGTTAAGTTAAATATCCCCGGGAAGAAAGAAGTTATATTTAGAGGAAAGAGGTAGACGCAGAATTTTTTGACTATGGCCCAGGCCAAAAGGATGCTACGAAAAGGAAGTGAGGCCTACCTAGCCTATGTGGTGGACACGCAGAAGGAGGTGCCCAATTTACAAGATATTCCAGTAGTCAACGAATTTGAAGATGTATTCCCACAAGACCTTCCGGGATTACCACCCGATAGAGTGATTGAATTTGCTATTGAGTTGGCCCCAGGGACGGCGCCAGTTTCAAAAGCACCTTACTGGTTAGCCCCGTTAGAAATGAAGGAATTAGCTATCCAATTGCAGGAACTTTTGGATAAGGGTATGATAAGACCCAGTGTGTCTCCGTGGGGAGCACCAGTTTTATTTGTTAAGAAGAAAGATGGGAGCATGAGGTTGTGCATAGACTATCGAGAGTTGAACAAGCTAACCATAAAGAACAGGTACCCATTGCCTAGAATAGACGATCTGTTTGACCAGCTAAAGGATGCTGTTTATTTTTCCAAGATCGACCTGAGAACTGGATATCACCAACTAAAGATTAAACCCGAAGATATTTCCAAGACAGCGTTCCGTACCAGGTATGGGCATTATGAGTTCTTGGTAATGTCCTTTGGATTAACCAACGCCCCAGCGGCTTTCATGGATTTAATGAATAGAGTATTTAAGAAGTACTTGGACAAGTGTGTGATAGTTTTTATCGATGATATTTTGATCTACTCAAGGACTGAGGCAGAACATGCAGAGCATTTGAGGATAGCTCTAGGAATACTCAGAGAGGAGCAGTTATATGCCAAATTCTCGAAGTGTGAATTCTGGTGGAATGTACAGTTTTTAGGACATGTGATCAATAAAGAAGGAGTATTGGTCGACCCCTCCAAGATAGAGGCGGTCTCAAATTGGGAAAGGTCAACCACACCCACAGAGGTAAGGAGTTTCATAGGATTGGCCGGCTACTATCGTAGATTTGTACAGGACTTTGCGAAGATCGCAGCCCCTTTGACACGACTTACTCGTAAGACAGAGAAGTTTGAATGGACGGAGAAATGCGAGAACAGTTTTCAGGAATTAAAGAAAAGGTTGATAACGGCTCCGGTATTGGCATTACCGGACGGAAAAGGAGATTTTGTGATATATAGTGACGCGTCGCACAAAGGATTAGGATGTGTGCTTATGCAGCACGGTAAAGTTATCGCGTATGCATCGAGACAACTGAAGGAATACGAGGTTAGATATCCTACTCATGACTTTGAGCTCGCGGCAATAGTATTTGCTTTAAAAATTTGGAGGCACTACTTATATGGAGAGAAGTGCGAGATTTTCACAGACCATAAGAGCCTCAAGTACATATTTACGCAGAAAGAGCTCAACATGCGCCAGAGGAGATGGTTAGAACTAATCAAGGACTATGATTGTGAGATTCTCTATCATCCAGGGAAAGCCAATATGGTGGCTGATGCCCTTAGTAGAAAGGAAAGACTCAGAATGATAACGACTTCGGAAGAGTTGATAAGGGATTTTGAGAGAATGGAAATAGAAGTAAAGGTAACCGGAACCGGAACTGAAAAGCTTTTTGAGATCTCAATGCAGCCAGAGTTATTGGAAAAGATCAGATTGTGCCAGGAGAAAATAATGAATGAAGACAGAGAGTCAATGACTGGAGAGGAGATCCATATTGAGAAAGATGATAAAGGGATAATGAGGTACTCCTACCGAATTTGGGTTCCGAATGTTCAAGAACTTAAAGATGAGATTTTGGATGAAAGCCATAGTTCAAGGTATTCCATTCACCCGGGAAGTACCAAGATGTATAGGGATTTGAAGGAATATTACTGGTGGCCCAACATGAAGAGGGACGTAGCAGAATGGGTAAACAAGTGTTTGACTTGCCAAAGAGTAAAGGCAGAGCACCAGAGACCTAGTGGACTTTTGCGACCCCTGGAGATTCCCGAATGGAAATGGGAACATATAGCGATGGATTTTGTTGTAGGCTTGCCAAGGACAAAAGCCAATCACGACGCCATTTGGGTAATTATAGACCGACTGACAAAGTCAGCTCATTTCATTCCTATCAATGAGAGATACACAGTCGATAGACTGGTGGACATTTACCTTAAGGAAATAGTGACGCGACATGGAGTCCCAGCGTCCATTGTCTCAGACCGAGACCCCAGGTTCAACTCCAGATTTTGGAGGAGCTTTCAGGAATGTGCGGGGACCAAGTCAAATATGAGTACCGCGTACCATCCCCAGACGGATGGACAGAGTGAAAGGACCATCCAGACACTAGAGGATATGTTGAGAGTCTGTGCCATAGACCTTAAAGGAAGTTGGGATGATCACTTGCCGTTGATCGAGTTTTCTTATAACAATAGCTTTCATGCTAGCATCGGAATGCCGCCTTATGAGGCCCTGTACGGAAGAAGGTATCGATCTCCCTTATACTGGGATGAAGTAGGAGAGCGGAAGATGCTCGGACCCGAAGTGGTCCAAAGGACCAAAGATATAGTGGATCTTATCAGAGGGCGACTTGTAGCAGCCCAAGACAGACAGAAGAAATATGCAGACCTAGCCCGAAAGGACAAGGAATATGAAGTAGGGGACTTAGTACTGTTGAAAGTATCCCCTTGGAAGGGATTAATGAAGTTCGGAAAGAAAGGAAAACTAAGCCCAAGATACATTGGACCTTTTGAGATATTAAGACGAATTGGAAAGTTAGCTTACGAGCTAGCCCTACCCCCTAATTTGCAACAAGTTCATAATGTGTTCCATGTGTCAATGCTAAGGAGGTATCATCGGGATTCCAGGCACATAGTGGAGTACGAGCAGGTGGATATGCAGCCAGATCTAACTTACGTGGAGAAGCCAGTAAGGATTATGGATAAGAAGGAGCAGGTGCTTCGGAACAAAGTGATCAAGCTAGTCAGAGTACTATGGCAGAATCATAATGTGGAAGAATCAACTTGGGAACTAGAGAGCACAATGCTAGAAAAGTACCCCCATTTGTTTTCTGTTTGATTCCGGGACGGAATCCTTTTAAGGAGGGGAGACTGTAATAACCCCAAAATTTTCAACTTTTTGTAACCCTTGTGAATAGTGTTTTAGCTGAATGAGAAAACTTTTCACGCCACACTATGTAGGGGTTCTGTTATGGATATTCTGGGATATTATTAGTACTCTATGAAGTATATAAGTGTATGTAAAGATCGTCAGAATCCAATTCCGAACACTTTGGTTTTTCCCGGAAATCCACAAGATACGGAGAGAATTGAGTATAAGGTAACAGGATAAAAAGGATTTAAATTAAAGGATTATAATAGAGGATCATAAAAAGGAATATAATGTATTGAGAAAGGTTAAGGGAACCTAAGTAATAAGATCCCGGGTATGATCCTTCAAACGATAAACGAGAACGAAAGTTAAGCGAACCGTATAACAGATCAGCGGTCATTAGGCAAACGATTAGGAAGTTAATCAAAGGGATTAGTGGGAATGATGTCATCCAACCAATAGAAAGAGGACAAGGAAGGGAGGATGACATCATGAGGGTGACACAAGCATGACAAGGGAAGGAAGGAGGTGTGGTTGAATGAGAACCACACAAATTCAAGGGCAAGAAGGTAATTAACTAAAGCAAATACAAAAACCAAGCAACCAAGCCAAGTAAATTCATTCTTCATCAAAAATCAAAAAGAACCAAGGCATTAGTTCTTCATTGCTCACGGCTTTTCACTATTCAAAAGGCAAGAAAAATTCAAAATCAAAGATCCAAGCTTCCTAAATTGGTAAGATAATTCCCTAACCATCTTCATGCTTAGTTAGGACTATATCATGAGTTTAAGCCATTAATTCCTTCTCAATCTTCTTCATTTAATCAAAGAAGAAGACTATGAATAGTGTTTTCAAGTTTTTTAACTTGAAGTTTTCTTGTTTTTCTTGAAGATCCAAGCTTTCCTAAGACTTCTCAAAGCTTCTTAAGGCTTCCTAGCTCCTCCCACCACTTCAAGGAAGGTATACCATCTCCAAACCCTAGATCCCTATGTATTATAAGATGATTTTAATTAGTAGGATGATATTGTAGCTTGTTGTGGTGATTTAGAGTTTGGGATTTGGAATGGTAGTGAAATGGAATGGTAAATGTTGTGGTTTTGATTAAAAGAACTTATGTATGATTAAAGTTAAGTTTAGGCATAAGTATGATTGATTAAATTGAATTGTTTGGGGTTGTTATGATGTGATAAGGATGGATGTTGGTTGTATGTTGGATTTGAGGTTGGTTTGTGGTTGGTTTTGAATGGCTTAAAATTGGGAAATCGCGTAAACATAGCCGTCGTAACGTCCGATTTTCTTTGGACTGTTTTTGTGCATAGCATTAGGACCCGAGAACCCCCTGCTAGATTATGACCACTGCCATAATTAGATAGCTCATGTTACGAGCTTCGTTTTGATATGTAGTTCGTTCGATTCCGATGCACGGTTTAGGAGAAACGACCGTTTCAAGTAACGGCGTTTCGCGAATGAAACTTTTTCCCTCGCCTTACTTTGAAACATAGGTTAAAGACCAAAAAGGGTTAATTAATGTATGAAACATTTATGGTAAGTGTGTTAGGCAGTTGGTAAGACACTCGCGAAGGAATCGCTTTAAAACTCGTAAAGGTTAAATTATTAAAAATGGTGGAGCCGAGGGTACCCGAGTGACTTAAGCAAATCAGTGAGCGCAAAACAAGCGTTAGAGTCTAAGTTAGTTAAAGTATAGATTTACAAGTGATTTTGGTTTAATTCCAACTAACTTGTTGTTTATAGGTTACCAGACTCGTCCCGAGCCTTTTATCACCCCAAGTCGCTCAGGCAAGTTTTCTACCCGTTATAACTGTTGTTGTGATGAATATATGTATTTGCATTATCTTGCGATAGATGCATGTTGGTTAATTAGCAAATGATGCAATATACTGAAGCATGCTGCTATGGTATATATATATGCATGCCTGTTTCGCATTCTTTCCATATATATATCTGTTGATTCAGTTGATAATACCTATGCTAGAGGATAGCGGTAATTTGCATATACCCTTAGTACAGGGACCCAAAGGTGAAAACATTTTCTAAAACCGGGAGTCGAGGATCCCGAGTAGATTTTGTATATATGGATATATATATATATATACTTATATATATATATGGTCATAGTTTTCAAAACTATTAATCGAATAAGGTTTATTCGATAACTTTAACTTTATTTTATTATTGAATATTATTTCGAATATTATTCGAAGGCGTATTACTCCTTTATATTAAATGAATATTATTTTGAATATTCATTCGAGGACTTATGACTCCTTTTATTTTATTAATGAATATCATTTTGAATATTCATTCGGGGACTTATGACTCCTTTTATTTATTTATCTGAATATTATTTGAATATTCATTTGAGGATCTATGACTCCGATTAATTGTTGAGGTATATTCTTTATTTTATTAAAGAATAAGGTGTCAATAATCAAACTTATTTTCGATTATTCAAATAAAGATAATACTTTCATATAAGTATATCTTTGATTATTTAATACTCGTTTCAAGTATAAGTTTTAATACTTCTACTTCAATTATTTTTATAAAGATAATTCTTTGTGGGAATATTATTTAAATAATAATATTCAGACATTTTCTAAATATACTGGGGACTGATTTACTTCATTAAATCAGTTTTACTCCAAACACTCTTCAAAGTGTTTTCGAGTCTTCAAAATAATTTTTAAAAGTTAGAGCGGATCCCAAAACTCATTTTGATATTTAAGATCTTCCTTTTTAAGGGGATTTAAATACTCGCTCAAAACCTGGGGAATCCGGCTCTGTGGTGTATTTTATATTCGCAACAAGGTTGCTGTCTTGGTAAAAGAGTTTTTGATTACTTACCCAATATTCGGGAAGTAAAATTCTTGGAACAAGTTAATCCATTAACAGGCATCGCCTGGGAAATATCGGTGAGTTTTCCTTTCCAACTAGATACGACTTCTTGGTGAAGCCGTATCAACAAGTTTCTACTTGGGGAAAGGGGGAACGAGCTTTACGTTTCAGAGTCATGGATTTCATCTGAACTAGGAGTGGCGTAAGTGGTCGAGTAGCGCCGGCCCAGCCTTATTATATTGGCCCAAATGGCCTGGAAGTTCCGCTAAGGCGGTCCATTCCTTAAGAGTTCAGTGTTCGGTTGACAAGTAAATCCGACAGGTTCTCCTCTACATGTAGAAAATGGTGGGGTTGTACTATTACGACTGATCATCGTAAGTGGTCTTCCTGGCGCGGTAAACTCCCGTAATGAGTTCATCATCCATTTGGATAATTCTGCAACACTACCCGTAGCATTTCGATTGAAAGGCTACTAATGGGTGGTTGCCGAAGCATTGACAGGGTCAAACATTTTTACTGGTGTATCCATTGAATGAAGTATCTCGTAACTTCATCTCTTTTCAAAATATTTCAAAGATCAAATATTTTCAAGTTTTATTTGTGGTCTCATCTATGGGATGACCTCGTGAATCTTATTATACTTCGAACAGTAGTAGTTCAAGTAGATTTCAAAAAAAATGGTATAAGTATAGTGAAGTAATTGGTAACTTCATCTTCTTTTAAAACTTATATCCAGTAAGTAATTATCTTACTTACGATAAAGATTCTAGTAAGTATCCATTTAGATACTTATATTATTGTTATCACTATGTATGATCTTGCGAGCTGTAAGGCTCACTCTTGCTTTATTTCTTCATCACACAACAACAGTTAGGAGAGATGGCCAGACTCCAGCAGACCCAGCGCAAGCGCGTGGGAAGCGTCCCGCGTCTTCCCGATGATGTTGTAGCTGCTATAGCTGCAGAGGTAGATCCATTGTAGTTCAGACCATCTACTTTTGAGAATCAAATTATGTATAATTATAACTTGTGGCAGATAATGGCAATTAACTGTAAATTTATCAAGTAATCATTTTGGGTTGTAATAACTTTTAAATGCTGGATTCAAAGACTTGTACTTATTTCAATTTCATCTCTGAGACTATAACGAGTTGTGGTGTGTGTTAGTGTGGGGTCACAGCATGAGGTTATTTATTATTAATTAAGTGAAGTGATATTGTGGAAAGAAAGACCGTGACAACCCGGATCCCCGACCCCGGATCTGGGGGTGTTACACTCACCTTCACCTACTAAGGTGGTACTCCTCTCACTTTCTTTTGCCATGCAGGAAGAAATAGCATGCCTATTTGGAATCTCAAGCTCTCCTTTTGCCTGGGAGCAACCCAGCCTCTCACTCAAGTTTTCACTCCCTTCCCTCAATCCTAGAAGTGATTGTACATTAACCATGTCTTCTACACTTGGAATTAATTCAGTTGTTTCTGTAGAGACCATCAACGGATAAGGAGTATCTGTTGAAGTTGAAACTGATGGTATCAACGGATAATTGCTGTGAAGCTTATCCGTTGAAGAACAACCACTTGTCAACGGATGAGGAATATCCGTTGAAGAAGGAAAATAAGTAGAAATTGAAAGTGACATAATTGTTGAATCTGTATGGATTGATTTTAATTTAGGTGACACAGATTCTTCAACTAAGTCTGAAAGAATTGGCTGATGATCCAACAAATCATCTAAAAGATGATGATCACCAGTATTTGAGTGGGGCTCCTCCCTGAGTTGTAAAGAGGGAGAATCAGGAATTGATGTGAATATCATATCCACATCCAGAGATGGTGATGGAGAATTTGGTGATTGATGTGTGTCAATTTTGAGAGAATGGGGCTGTGACTCCATATTTATTGGAGTCACATCAAGCTTAATTTGAGAAGGCATAGATACAGGTGGTTGTATCTGTGCAGTGTGTGCACCCTGTGTGGAAACTAGGATTTTGACCCTCTTTCTTCTTGTGAAGGCTTTTACAGGTGAGTGTGTGGATTTAGTGTCCCACCCTCTTTTGTTCTGTGTCCCTGGTTGGGGACTATTTTCAATAGCTGCACCCTTTTGGGAGGATGCAAGTAGGGATGAGTTTGAATCATTTTCAACCACCACAGTCTTTTGAGAAACTGTGGCTTGGCTAGCTTGGATACCACTCACCTCTCCTACCTTATTCTGGGGGTTTTCTTGATGTTCACCCCTCCCCTCACCACTAACACCCTGTACACTCCCCGCAAGGTTCATGGTAGGTGTTACAACTGTTGTCTTTTGAGAGACAACAGAGGTGGCTTTCTTTGACTTGGGTTTTGAAACTTTAGGTTTGGTGGCCTTGGTAGGAATCTGTTGGGGCATTGACACAGATCCCATGGCCACATTTGAAGGCAAAGAAGTGATGGGGTTGGAAGAAGTAGGAGTTGAAGAAGTATTTACCTTACTTACCTGAGGTGCATCCATGATTGGTAAGTATACCAATGACACCTGACTGTTGAGGTTAATTCTCAAAAGGTCTGCAAGGACCCTCTTCTCTTGTGCCCAACATTTGAGTTTATTACTCTCATTAGTTATGACCAAACCTTCAGCAACATGGTTATCCAATAACATAAAGAATCTAGCATAGTAGATGTTATGAGGTCTATTAGCCTTGTTACCTAACCTAGTACCCAATTCTAGCATAACATAATTGTTAAAATTAAAGTACCTATTAGAAACCAGCATATAGAGCATATTAACAAGAGATGAAGTTATTGCATCAAAGTTACTAATTTTCCCAGAGAAAACCTTGATAAAGGCATCACCAAGAAAACTCCATTCTTTCCTAAGGCCTTTTCTCCTAATACTGCCTAAACTAGCAGAATCAAAGGAATAGCCTATGGAATCTAACATGCTAGATATATCATTATCAGTGTGTGGTATCATGGCATTGTTTTCAGGTAATTTAAAATAGGACTATATATCATCACAGTTAATACAGTAATCCTTACCTTTGAGAGAGAAAGAAATGGTCATATCAGTGGGGTTGAACTCAGAAGTTGTCCACATTTCCTCAACTACCTCATAGTAAATCAATGGGGCTTCCAGCATTGTATAACTCAGTTTGCAGTTTTTGATGAAGTCCATCATCTTGTGATAATCTGAATGGGCTTCATTCTTTTCCACCAAAGCTACGAAATTGTTTTTCTCATAGACAAATCCAGATTGGGACATTATCTTAACTACTGGTGCCATTATTGTGGGTAGAAGTTGCAGAGAAAGATTGAGAGTTTTGGGAGAGAAGGAGAGTAAAATCTTTTGAATATTGCAAGAAAGCGTAAAGTGAGAATAAGAATTCAAGGGGGCTTTTATACTTTCTCAAATTAAAACATAAAGAAAATGATTAAACAATATTTTTACGTGAATTACAACCGTTTGAGAATAAAAGAAAAACTGTAAGTATTCTAAAAACTGCCTTTAATACATACAACTATGTATATATATATGTGTATCAACGATTAAGTAAATAGAATCAACGGCTGTGACTCACTCAAAACGACTGATGTGACACTTTAACAGATGAGGTAAACAGTTATCCGTTGAAGATTAGCACAATTTTATCCGTTGAAGGATAAAATTACCAGAAATGTATTTGTCTTTCAACGGATAATGGACATCCGTTGATAGAACAATTTTGGCTTTCAATGGATAGGGAATATCCATTGATAGAATAATCTTTACTAAAAGCCAACTTTGTTCTTGCAAAAAATTCATTTCAGGCTACAAAACAAATTACAATTAGAACATGAATTTAGGAATAATTAAGCATACCTAGCTCACTTGCTAATCTTATAAATGTTGATTCATCAAGTGGCTTGGTGAATATGTCTGCAATTTGTTTTTCACTTGGAACAAAATGAAGTTCCACTGTACCATTCATCACATGTTCCCTTATGAAGTGGTACTTGATGTCAATGTGCTTAGTTCTTGAATGTTGCACTGGATTCTCAGTAATGGTAATGGCACTTGTGTTGTCACAGAATATTGGTATTTTGTCAACATTTAGCCCATAGTCAAATAGTTGATTCCTCATCCACAATATCTGTGCACAGCAACTACCAGCAGCAATGTACTCAGCCTCAGCTGTTGATGTAGAAACAGAATTTTGCTTCTTACTGAACCATGACACAAGCTTATTCCCTAGAAATTGACAGGTGCCAGTTGTACTTTTCCTGTCTATTTTACAACATGCATAATCTGCATCTGAGTAGCCAATTAGATCAAAACCAGACTCTCTAGGGTACCAAATTCCTAGATTTGGAGTCCCTTTGAGATATCTGAAAATTCTTTTAATAGCAACTAAGTGAGATTCTCTCGGATCAGCTTAAAATCTAGCACAAAGACATGTAGAAAACATTATATCAGGTCTACTAATAATTAAATATAGAAGTGAACCAACCATGCCTCTATAGCTTGTAATGTCCACAGACTTTTCAGCCTTGTTTAATTCAAGCTTGGTGGCAGTGGCCATGGGAGTTTTTGCAGATGACATTCCATTAAGTCAAACTTCTTTAAAAGATCATAAATATATTTATTTTGACTAATAAAAATCCCACCACTAACTTGTTTAACTTGTAAACCAAGAAAATAAGTTAGCTCTCCCATCATGCTCATTTCATATTTACTTTGCATTAACTTAGCAAAACTTTTACAAAGTTTATCATCTGTAGAGCCAAATATAATATCATCTACATAAATTTGAACAAGTATTGTAGAGCCATTAACATTTCTAAAGAAAAGAGTTTTGTCAACAGTATCTCTTGTGAAGTAATTATCTAGGAGAAATTTTGACAAAGTCTCATACCAGGCTCTAGGTGCTTGCTTTAGTCCATAGAGTGCATTCAACAGATAATACACATGGTCTGGAAAATTTGGATCTTCAAACCCTGGAGGTTGGCTCACATAAACTTCTTCCTCCAATTCTCCATTCAGAAATGCACTCTTGACATCCATTTGATAGACTTTGAAATTGGCATGGGCTGCATAGGCTAGAAAAATTCTGATGGCTTCAAGTCTTGCAACATGAGCAAATGTCTCATCAAAATCTATTCCCTCTTGTTGAAAGTAGCCCTTGGCAACCAATCTAGCTTTATTCCTTATGATAATGCCATTTTCATCCATCTTGTTTCTGAATACCTATTTTGTGTCAATAGAACTCTTGTTCTTTGGTTTGGGTACCAGCTTCCATACTTTGTTCCTCTCAAATTGGTTTAGCTCCTCTTGCATTGCTAAAATCCAATCTGGATCCAATAGAGCTTCTTCCACTCTCTTAGGTTCCTCCTGTGATAGAAAACTACTGTATAGACATTCATCTTGAGTAGCCCTTCTAGTTTCCACCTTAGATGTTGCATCACCAATGATTAGTTCAAAAGGATGATTCTTGGTCCATTTCCTTTGAGGTGGTAGATTAGCTCTAGATGAGGTTGCCTCAGTGATAGGGATAAATAAGTCCTGATTTTATAATTAATGGGCTGCTAGGCCCAATATGAAGATGTATGATATTCAGACCAGAAGGGTTAAGCCTGATGGATCAGATCAGGTCTGGTCGAATAAAAATGGCCCAAAAGCCCTGATTATTAATTAATTTCGTAATTAATTAATAAGGGAAAAATCAGCTGTTCAGAAGAGTCCTGATAAGGATATAAATCCTTATAGATAAGCCTCAAGGGGACCTAAAAGGATAAGGAATCAGTTTCCTACTATCTAGGACTCCAAAGTCCATTCTAATTATGAGACTTGCCCACCAAGTCTCCTATACCAAGTCCAATTCAAGGACCACCAACATCTATATAAGGGGTCTCACCCCACAGATCAGAACTACGTTTTTTGACTTGATCCTTGGCAATTAGCAAGGTACGTAGGCATCTTGTTAAGGCAGATTGAGTCACGAAACACAAGAGCAGTCAAATCGAGCCTCGAAGCTCACGTTCCTTAGTATTAAATACAGCAATTATATATATTAGTTTTTAATCCATAACATTTGGCGCCGTCTGTGGGAAAGCAACAACAACCATGGCGAGAACACGGAGAACAATTGGAGCTCTAGAGGAAGGAACACCATCAGAGGCAACCCAGGTGATTTCATCAACCGTGGAGGTTCCTCCCCATTCAACTTATGCATCTACTCAGGGGGAAGCCCAGACAGGGGCAACTCATCCTCAGCCACAAGGGACAACTCCCCCGACTATTCAAGGTACGAATCCTCAAGTTCAACAAATACATATACCTGTGAATTCTCGACCCGTCGGGTATGAATATTCAACTATTGTTACTACTAACCCCCCTTATGGGATGCCCCTTCGCCCTGAGGTTGGAGGAAGCGGATATGCTAGGCGAGGCGAAGCACGAGGGCAGTCACCCCCCTATATACGAGGTTTGGGTCCTATTCCTGAGGATCGGGAATTTTCTGGTCCTTATACTGAGAGAGACTCCGAATCTTCGGATGATGAAGTGGCCCCGAGAAGGAGGCGTCCTGGAAAAGAGCCAATGACCGATGGAAGGCAACGCCCCCAAAGCACCCCAAGGGCGAATCCCCAAGAAGTGCAGGAAAAGATCAGGGCTCATGAGGCTGAAATCCAAAGGCTGAGGCGTGATTTGGAGGCTCACCAGGCCACCAGACCCGAGATATCTCCTAGGGGGAGAAATCCTCCTCCTGTCATAGACCTGGATGGTCCGGTAAGAAGAAGGGCTGTTGTCCCAAGAACTGATCCAAGAAATCTCCTTCCCCTTGGAGATCCTGATGATCCAACTCCACCCTTCACAGAAGAGATAATGAATGCCCATATCTCAAGGAAATTCAAGATGCCCACTATCAAAGCCTATGATGGCACGGGAGACCCCGCTAATCATGTTAGGACATTCTCTAATGCACTGTTGCTGCAACCCGTGAATGATGCTATAAAGTGTCGGGCCTTCCCTCAAACCCTGTCAGGTATGGCTCAAAGATGGTACAGTCGCTTGCCCCCAAACTCTATTGGATCGTTCAGAGAGTTAAGTCAGGCTTTTATTAAGCAGTTCATCAGTGGAAAAGTCCATGAGAAAAGTTCAGCATCTCTTATGAGTATTGTGCAAGAAGCTAAGGAATCCTTGAGAGATTACCTGAATCGTTTTACAAAGGAGGCTTTAAAAGTCCCAGACCTTGATGATAAGGTAGCTATGATAGCACTGCAACAAGGAACTAGGGATGAGTTTTTCAAGATGTCCTTGGCCAAACGTCCCCCTGAAAATATGTTGCAGCTCCAAGAGAGGGCAGGGAAGTATATCAAGGTTGAAGAAAGCATGAGGAAGACCGTAGTAAGTAATGAGCCCACTGGAGGCAAGAAGCGGAAAACTGATCTGGAGTATATCGCTAAGGATAAGTATCCTAAAACCGAACAAAACCCTGATTCAACCCCCAAGAAGGGAGGACCTGGGCAAAAGTTCACCGAATACGCTAAGCTGAATGCTCCCAGAAGCCAGATATTGATGGAGATCGAGAAAGATCGAGATGTTCGTTGGCCTAAGCCCTTGAAGGCCGATCCAGCCAAGCTAGATAAGAGCAAGTATTGCAGGTTTCACAAAGATGTTGGCCATGACACCGATGAGTGTAGGCAATTGAAAGATGAAATTGAGTTTTTGATTCGAAAAGGAAGATTGAACAAGTATACTGGAGATGGAGGGGACAGAAATAATAATGGAAGGAAGAACTTTGAAGATCGTAGGAGGGACCAAGACGATCAGGGGCGAAACCCCCAACCTAGAGGACCAGTTATAAACACCATTTATGGAGGGCCGAGACCTTGAGGGCCTGTGATAAACACGATCTTTGGAGGTCCAACTACTGCTGGATTGTCCAAAAATTCCAGAAAGGCATATACTAGAGAGGTTATGCATATTGTTGGAGAAGCCCCGAAGAGGGCCAGGACAGAAGTAACATTGGCTTTTGATGATTCCGACCTAGAGGGTGTGAAGTTTCCCCATGACGACCCACTGGTCATAACGCCGATAATAGGAAATAGCCCGGTTAAGAGGGTCCTTGTGGATAATGGTGCTTCTGTGGATATCTTGCTCCACGACACCTTTCTAAGGATGGGGTATAACGACTCCCAGTTGACACCAACCGACATGCCGATATATGGATTTGCTGGAGTAGAATGTCCTGTGGAAGGGATAATTAAATTGCCAACCACCATAGGTACGGAGCCAAGGCAAGCAACGCAGATGCTGGATTTTGTGGTGGTAAAGGCTAGTTCAACTTATAATGCTATCATGGGGAGAACAGGGATACATGCCTTCAAGGCAGTTCCCTCTTCCTACCATTCAGTCATGAAGTTTCCCACCCGAAACGGGATTGGAGAAGAGAGAGGAGATCAAAAAATGGCTAGAAGCTGTTATGTGGCCTCTTTGAGGGCAGATGGAGTCGGGGGGCAGGTTCTTCCTATTGAAGATATGGATGTTCGAGAAAAATGATGAGAATAGAGGAAGGCCAGCAGAAGAATTGGTTTCGGTTCCTTTAGATCCCAAGAATCCTGAGAGGATGACTTTCATTGGAGCTACATTAGAGGAGCCCCTTAGAGGGAAGTTAGTGAAATTTTTGCAAGAAAATAGTGATGTGTTTGCATGGTCAGCAGCTGATATGCCAGGCATAGACCCGGAGTTAATTACCCACAAGTTAAACGTGGATCCAAGCCGGAAGACAGTAAAACAAAAGAAAAGAAATTTTGCCCCGGAAAGACAAGAGGCTATAAAGCAGGAAGTGGAAAAGCTCTTAGAGGCTGGTTTCATTGAGGAGATTCAATTTCCGGAGTGGTTAGCAAACCCTGTAATGGTGAAGAAGGCTAATGGAAAGTGGAGGATGTGTATAGACTTCACCGATCTGAATGATGCATGCCCCAAAGACTGTTTTCCGCTGCCTAGAATTGATACTTTGATTGATGCCACCGCTGGACATGAGATGCTGAGTTTCATGGATGGGTTTAGCGGATACAACCAGATCAAAATGCATAAGGATGACATTCCAAAGGTATCATTTATCACTGACTTTGGTGTTTATTGTTATCTTGTTATGGCGTTTGGTCTCAAGAATGCAGGAGCCACCTATCAAAGGTTGGTGAATAAAATTTTTAAGGATCTTATTGGGAAGACTATGGAAGTCTATGTTGATGACATGCTAGTCAAGAGTCTAGTAAAGACTGATCATATAACCCATTTGAGGGAAGCTTTTGAGGTCCTGAGGTACCACAAGATGATGTTGAATCCCACGAAGTGTGCTTTCGGAGTAGGATCTGGAAAATTCTTGGGATTGATGGTCTCAAAGAGGGGAATTGAGGCTAACCCCGATAAAATAAAGGCAATCCTGGACATGGAACCCCCAAAAACTGTCAAGGATGTTCAGAAACTCACAGGAAGGGTTGCTGCGCTAGGACGATTCATCTCCAAGTCAGGAGACAAGTGCTTGTCATTCTTCAAGTCATTAAAGAACATTAAAGACTTTGTATGGAGTGAGGAAAATCAGAAGGCATTTGAAGAGTTAAAGAAGTATATGGGCCAGGCCCCGTTGTTGGCCAAGCCAGTTCTGGGTGAAGTTTTATTCTTGTACTTGGCTGTTTCAGAAAGCGCCTTGAGCGCGGTGTTGGTTAAGGAGGAACTGAAAGTCCAGAAACCCGTATACTATGTCAGCAAAATTTTGCATGGTGCTGAGTTGAATTATTCAGCCATTGAGAAATTCGCTTTAGCCTTGGTAATGGCTTCAAGAAAGCTGCGTCCTTATTTTCAAGCTCACCAAATTGAAGTGCTAACAAATCAGCCACTGAGAAATATCATTCACAGTCCCAAGGCAAGTGGGAGACTGATTAAGTGGGCAATAGAGTTGGGAGAGTTCGATCTCAAGTATAAGCCACGTATGGCCATAAAAGCCCAGGCACTAGCTGACTTCGTGGTGGAATGTACCATACCCAACCAAGAAGTCGGGGGGCAGGAAGATACCACACCTCAAGACAAGGGAGTCGACAATGGGGACAAGGAGAAAGAATATTGGGTTCTCTATTTGATGGAGCATCAAAAACAAATTCCAGTGGAGCAGGATTGGTTTTGCAAAGCCCTGATGGATTCTTAATTGAGTATGCCATGAAGCTAGACTTCCCAACCACAAATAATGAGGCAGAGTATGAAGCCCTGATTGCTGGCCTTGGTCTAGCTGGGACACTTAGAGTCAAAAACTTAAAGGTCCGTGGAGACTCGAAGTTGATCATATCCCAGGTAAAGGGAGAATTTGAAGCAAGGGATGATACGATGGCAAAGTATGTTCGCCTAGTAAGGGCTGTGATGACCCAATTTAATGAATGCCATGTTGAACACATTCTAAGGGAAGAAAATGCTAAAGCAGATGCGCTATCAAAGTTTGCTTCATCTGAGATTGAAGAAAGTTCAGGAAGTGTGTACTTCCGTGTTTTGAAGACACGAAGCATAGATATTAAGCTTGTGGCTCCCGTAGGCTTGGGGACGTCATGGATTGATCCCATCAAGGCTCACATTCAGACCGGTTGGTTGCCAAGCGATACAATTGAGGCACGGAAGTTAACTGTTCGAGCACTAAGGTACTCTTTGATAGATGGGATTCTATATAAAAGATCTTTCGTGGTTCCTTACTTGAGGTGTCTCAGGCCCGATGAGGCACGCTTAGCTCTTGAGGAAGTGCATGGAGGTATTTGTGGGCAACACTTGGGGGGCAGGGCCTTGGCTCATAAGATAACTCGTTTAGGCTTCTATTGGCCAGAAATGATGGCTGATGCCAAAGAATATGTAAAGAAGTGTGATCGTTGTCAGAAGCATGCACCAGTCGCCAGACAACCCCCCGAGATGTTGACCTCTATCAACTCACCTATTCCCTTTGCTATGTGGGGGATGGATATTCTAGGGCCTTTTCCTATGGCCACAGCACAAAGGAAGTTTCTGATTGTAGCCATTGATTATTTCACCAAGTGGATCGAAGCCAAACCTTTGGCCAAAATCACAACTAAGCAGGTTGCACAATTCCTGTGGGAAAACATTATGTGCCGATATGGAATTCCCCGTATCCTCGTCACTGACAATGGAACACAATTCAACAACGAGGAATTCAAGAAGTATTGCGAAGAAAATGAAATTGAGTTACGGTTCACCTCTGTGGCTCACCCGCAAGCCAATAGGCAAGCGGAGGTAGCAAATCGGATAATCCTGGATGGACTAAAGAAGAGGATCGAGAAGTCAAGAAATAATTGGGTAGATGAGATACTTCCAATATTATGGGCCTACAGGACTACTTGTAGAGTCACGACAGATGCAACTCCTTTCATGTTGGCATATGGGGCGGAAGCAGTAGTTCCCGTGGAGATATCACATTCCTCTCCAAGGATTCAGGCTTTCGATGAGAAAGAAAATGAGGAAGGGCAGAGATTAGCCCTGGATTTAATTGATGAAGTGCGAGATAAAGCACATGCAAAGATAGTAGAATATCAGAAAAAAAGCTTCATTCTACTACAACCTAAGGGTTAAAGAAAGGTTTTTTAAACAAGGCGATCTAATCTTGAGGAAGATAGAAGCATCTGGTGTAGGACAAAAAGGGAAGCTTGCCCCGAATTGGGAAGGGCCGTACAGAGTCAAGAGTGTTCAGGGTAGAGGAACCTACAAGCTGGAGACTATGGATGGTTTTGAAGTCCCGAGAACTTGGCATGCACAAAACCTGAAGGTTTACTATGTGTAGGGCAGTTGGATACGATTCTCACTTGTCATGATGGAGAGTAGGTTGAAAAGCACCTTGAAGCTTTGCTTAGGATTTATATGTCTTATTATGAAGTTTATTAAGACTTGTGTAAGGGATGAATCCCAAACAATTTTTGAAGCTCGGAGAATTTTTCGAAATATGTTTGAATCTCTATGGCATGGCAATTAAATTAGATGCATGATATGAAAGCCCTATAAAAAGGCCCAATTCAAAAAAAAAAAAAGTTAAAACTTGTTGGGCCTGGAAGTATGTCAAGCCCAGATAAGGGCCCCAAATATTCAAAGCCCAGCACCCGGGGTCCAAAAACTGGAAGAAAATATATATGAGTATTATCTTCAAAAACCAGAAATAAGTCCCAAATCCAAAAAGGATTTGGATAAATGAAGGCCCAAAAACAAGGCCTAATCCTACTTGAATTAGAAAAAAACCCAGTATAGGGATCAATAAATCAAGCCCAGGGTCAATACTAAGTGCCCAATTAAAGATCAAAGCCCAGAAGGGCCCAAGTTGAAACCCAATACAAGGTTTCATAAATCTAGCCCAGGTTTAGGGCAAAGATCAACCCAATAAGAGGTAAGCCCAGAAAAGGGCCCAATTAGCAGAAAATTAAATGGCCCCAAATTAAAGACCAATTTAGGGTGGACCAAAGAAGCCCAGTTAAAAGTAAGGGGCCTAATACAAAAAGCCAGTCAAAAAAGGGGAAGGCCCAAGGTAAAGGCCTGGTTTGGAAAAGGCCCAGGGTCAAAAATAAAGTACCCATAAAAGAATTCAGGCCCAAATCTTAGGCTCAAATTTGAGATTGGAAAAAATCCAGCCCAGACTTAGGGCCCAAATCAAATATGTGGAGTCACAGAAAGTAATATATCCCAAATCCCAGACCCAATTCGATCAGGTTTCATGTTGTATTCATCGTCGAATTAGTTGAGATCGAAAAGGCTTCGACCAAGGCTAGAAAAGGAGGTTAATTCGGTCAAAAATATTTATCAATACCAAAATGTTCCTGAGGAAATAATCATGCCCAGTTGACAACCCAAGTGTTTGAAAAGCCTTGTATGAATCCCACTTGATTTTTAGGAAAAAAGGGTGAAAAGAAGCCTAGCTAAATTTTTGGCCCAAATTGAAAGCCCAGAGTTGGGAGCCCAATTGAAAGGCCTCTGAAGCCCAATAAAAAAGAAGCCCAGCTAAATTTTTGGCCCAAATTGAAAGCCCAGAGTTGGGAGCCCAATTAAAAGGCCTGTGGAAAAGATGGTCAATAAGAAGCGAGCCCAGAAAAGGGCCCAAATAGTTGAAAATCAAAGGCCCAAAAAGGAAAAACCCACTGAATGGTTGGCCCAAAAGAATCTAGGCCCAAATCAAAAAAAGAGAGAGTCCAGCCCAAACATATGGCCCAACTTCAAGATAAAAGGATATGAAAATGATCATTTCTTACTCATTCGACTAGAAATCAAATGAAAACCCTGGTCGAATCAATCCTGCTCAAAAAAGCTTCGATCAAGGCACAATATGGAGGTTAATTCGGTCAAGAAAAGAATCCTGACCAAAAATTCCTGATCGAAAAAGGAAGAAAAGAATATTTTGTTTCATTCGACCAGAATGCCTGAATGATTTCTGACCTTTTCCTGACCCTGTCGACCAGGAAGCAAGGTAAAAACCTGGTCGAATAGAACCTGCCCGAATTTTTGTCGATCTGGGCTTAAAAGAAAGGCTAAATCGGTCAAAAAATGTATTCTGACCGAAAATCCTAGTCGAAGATTTCTGTTCAAAAAAAAAAAAAAAAAAAAAAAGGGAAAAAAATCATGGCCGAAATTCGACCAGGACTTCTGCTCGAAACACTCCTGCTCGAAAAGCTGTCGACCAGGGCAATATGGGGGTTAATTCGACCAGGATCCTGGTCGAATGGATTCCTGGTCGAAAATTATATAGAAAAAAGAAAAAAAAAAAAAGAAAAGGAAGAAAAATCCTGGAAAATCACAAAAAAAAAAAAAAATAAGGAAATTCCTTAAATAATTTCTGAAAAATATTAATATTTTCAGAAATTAAGGGAAAAATCCAGAAAATTAGGATAAATCCCAGAAATTAAGGGAAAAATCCAGAAAAATTAGGATAAATCCCAGAAATTAAGGGAAAAATCCAGAAAATTAGGATAAATCCCAGAAATTAAGGGAAAAAATCCAGAAATTAGGATAAATCCCAGAAATTAAGGGAAAATCCAGAAAAATTAGGATAAATCCCAGAAATTAGGGAAAATCCAGAAAATTAGGATAAATCCCAGAAATTAAGGGAAAAATCCAGAAAAATTAGGATAAATCCCAGAAATTAAGGGAAAAATCCAGAAAATTAGGATAAATCCCAGAAATTAAGGGAAAAATCCAGAAAAATTAGGATAAATCCCAGAAATTAAGGGAAAAATCCAGAAATTAGGGAAAAATCCCAGAAAATTAGGGAAAAATCCAGAAGATTAGGATAAATCCCAGAAATTAGGGAAAAATCCCAGAAAATTAGGGAAAAATCCAGAAGATTAGGATAAATCCCAGAAATTAGGGAAAAATCCCAGAAAATTAGGGAAAATTCTAGAAAATTAGGGAAAAATTCCTGGAAATTAAGATAATTTCTGAATAAAAGGAAGATTCGTTGTAAATGTGTAGGTCGCTCCACACTTTACGCAAAAACGAAACCCTGTAAGGGAACGAATAGATTTAACTTCTGCGAAACCTAATCAATGTTTCCCAAAAGTTGGGGGGCAAATGATAGGGATAAATAAGTCCTGATTTTATAATTAATGGGCTGCTAGGCCCAATATGAAGATGTATGATATTCAGACCAGAAGGGTTAAGCCTGATGGATCAGATCAGGTCTGGTCGAATAAAAATGGCCCAAAAGCCCTGATTATTAATTAATTTCGTAATTAATTAATAAGGGAAAAATCAGCTGTTGAGAAGAGTCCTGATAAGGATATAAATCCTTATAGATAAGCCTCAAGGGGACCTAAAAGGATAAGGAATCAGTTTCCTACTATCTAGGACTCCAAAGTCCATTCTAATTATGAGACTTGCCCACCAAGTCTCCTATACCAAGTCCAATTCAAGGACCACCAACATCTATATAAGGGGTCTCACCCCACAGATCAGAACTACGTTTTTTGACTTGATCCTTGGCAATCAGCAAGGTACGTAGGCATCTTGTTAAGGCAGATTGAGTCACGAAACACAAGAGCAGTCAAATCGAGCCTCGAAGCTCACGTTCCTTAGTATTAAATACAGTAATTATATATATTAGTTTTTAATCCATAACACTCAGTATTGTCATGATGTGAGATAGAGTGTTAATTGGTTGAAACTCCCCTTGTGTTATTGGTCCTTTGTAAGGAACCGGGAGTTCTATCAACTGATGATGTAAATTGATTATCCGTTGATGAACTATGATCAACGGATGCTCCATTATGTACTTCAACGGATGATGCACTTGAAGGGTTTTTAGCACATAAACGCAGCGAAAACGTAAATTTAAATCTTAAAAAAAATCAAAACCCTCCGCAGGATCTATGCGAAAAATAATATTTAATTCGTAGTTCAGTATGTTTACCTTAAGAAGCTTTACGTTAATGGAAATATGGAGGTCTTTAATAGCGATCCAAAAATGATGAACGGAGATTTTTAGCAGCTGCTCCTCAAGTATGAAGCACTCCACCGGTATCCACCAAGAAAACGATGTAATGAAGGAGGAGGAGATGGAGAGAATTAGGGTTTTGTAAATCTTTTTGGTTGAGGCAAAAAAGGGTCTATAATAGTATATTTATAGGCAAAATTTTCAGCTGAAAATTTTCCCAAAAAATATTATTAGTATTAACCCTTTATTATTCTCACTAATAATTAAAACACCTTTTAATTATTAATCCTTTTTCTAAACTCTTTAGAAATAATTCTCTCACTTGATTTAATTTCCAAAAATTAAATTCTTAATTAATAATATTAAGAACCTTTTCTTAATTAATTTATAATCAATTAAATCTCATTTAATCAATTATTAAATTTGCCAATTAATTATTTATTTCATAAATAAATAATTATCAGCCATTATTAATTAATTCCTCCACCATTAAATCATTCTCTTTTATGGTGTGACCCTGTAGGTTCAATATTAAGCCGGTAGTAGAAATAAATAATAATAAAACTATTTTATCATTATTTATATAAATTCTCTAATTCGTTAAATATGATTAATTAATTAATCATATTTATTCTACATCGTGAGGGATACTTCTTAGCATATCGCGACTATCCGGATAATACGAATTCACTGCTTAGAATACCAAGAACCTATTCAGTGAGTAGTTACCGTACAATCAATTCCTTCTACCCTGCAATGTCACGATTAAATACAAGGCATGGAACTTGTGTTAAGCCTATCTTATTTAATCACTTGCTTTCCCATTCATTATGCTTAGTTCTATTTAATGTAAATTAGAAACTCCTTTCTAATTTCATTCACCCTGGCCAGAGATTCCTGAACTAGCATAAGTGGATCAATATTGAACATTCTCTTCCTTCACTGGAAGGGATAGATCCTTTATTGATCATACACTATCTTCGTGTACAAATTCCTATACCCAGTAGAGCCCTTATAATTGTCCCTTGAGACTAAGAACTAAACCAAAGCATAGTTCAGTGTACACAAGATGACTATGATGACCTCAAGTCTAAGGATACTTGTACAACTATCACTATGTGAACAACTGTTGACACGTGAGTGAACTCCATCAGTTGTTCAGCTGTGTGAGTCATGTTCAGTGAACTTATTCTATAATAAGCACTTACATACTAGCTATAGTGTCACCACACAAATGTCTATGAGAACATACATCCTTCATAATGAAGCAAGCATAGTATGTACCGATCTTTGTGGCTTATTAATTACCAGTTAGTAATCCTACGACCAGGAACTATTTAAGTTTAGAGTTATCATCTTTTAGGTCTCATTATTATGATCTCATCACAATCCATAAAAAGCTTTACTCTAAACTGTGGTATATCTTATTTAAACATTTAAATAGATAGAGCCCGTAATAAAAACAAAACAAGTCTTTTATTAATATCAATGAAATCAAAACAGATTACATAAAAGTTATTCCTAAATCCTCATACATGATTGGACTTAGGACATATCTCTTTCCATCTCCCACTTGTACTAAAGCCAATCACTCTAGTATCTAATACCCATCTTGTCTTTATGACGATCAAAGTGACTCTGAGAAAGTGGCTTTGTGAGTGGGTCTGCTATGTTGTTATGTGTGTCAACTCTCTCGACGTTGACATCTCCTCTATTTTCAACTCAGATTCACCACCAAAAACAAGAAAAATGTCCTGAGTCCTTCGTAAGTACTTAAGGATGTTTTTCACTGCTTTCTAGTGGTCTTCACCTGGATTGGACTAATATCTGCTCGTCACACTAATTGAATAAGCAACATCAGGCCTTGTACATAACATCACGTACATGATAGATCCTATTGCTGAAGCATAAGGAATCTTACTCATACGCTCTCTTTCCTCAGGTGTCTTAGGAGATATTTTTTTGGAAAGGGACACTCCATGGCTCATCGGTATGAGACCTCTTTTGGAGTTTTCCATTATAAACCTTTTAAGCACTTTCTGGATGTATGTACCCTGGGTAAGACCTATCATTCTTCTAGATCTATCTCTATAGATCTTCATACCAAGAATGTAGGATGCTTCTCCCAAGTCCTTCATGGTGAAGTTCTTTGATAGCCATACTTTGACTGATTGTAGCATCGGTATATCATTTCCTATCAGAAGTATGTCATCCACATACAATACAAGAAATGTTACCGCGCTCCCACTAACCTTCTTGTAGACACATGGTTCATCTATGTTTTTGATAAAACCAAACTCTTTGATTATCTCATCAAAACGGATGTTCCATCTACGAGAAGCTTGCCTTAAACCATATATGGTTCGCAGCAGCTTACACACTAGGTGTTCATTTCCCTTGGAAAGAAAACCCTCTGGCTGTGTCATATACACTTCCTCCTCAAGTTCCCCATTGAGGAAGGCCGTTTTCACGTCCATTTGCCAGATCTCATAGTCGTAGTAAGCAGAAATTGCAAGCAAAATCCGAATTGATTTTAACAGGGCTACAGGCAAAAAGATTTCATCAAAGTCAATCCCTTGCCTTTGTTTGAATCCTTTTGCCATGAGCCTGGCCTTATAGGTCTCCACCTAGCCATCTTCTCCAATCTTTCTTTTGTATACCCACTTGCACCCAATAGGCTTAACACCTTCAGGCGTCTCAACCAGAGTCCATACTTGGTTGGTATACATAGATTCCATTTCGGATTTTATGGCACTATGCCATTTCTCTGAGTCAACACTACTCATAGCCTCATTATAGGTCACAGGGTCGTCATCATCAATGATTGACAACTCATTGTCATTCTCAATGACAAGGCCATAATACCTCTCAGGTTGGCGAGACACTCTCCCTGTCCTACGAATGGGCTGTTCCACAGAAGGTTGTTCAGTCTGAACAGGTGTTTCCACTTGATCCATAGTAGTTTGTGCTTCTTGAACTTCATCAAGTTCAATTTTGCTCCCACTGTTTCCTTCAAGGATAAACTCCTTTTCCAACAAGGTAGCATGTCTGGAGACAAACACCCGATGATCGGTGTAAAAGTAATACCCCAAAGTCTCTTTAGGATATCCTACAAAATTACATTTTACGGATCGAGATTCCAGCTTATCTGGGTCAACTTTCTTGACATAAGCTGGACATCCCCAAATCTTAACGTGTTTAAGACTCGGTTTCCTTTCTTTCCATATCTCATATGGTGTTTGAGGAACAGATTTTGAAGGCACCTTATTCAGTAAATATGCTGAGGTTTCCAATGCATAACCCCATAGGAATACTGGAAGATTTGCATAGCTCATCATGGATCGAACCATGTCTAACAAAGTTCGATTTCTCCTTTCAGATGCCCCATTTAACTGTGGATTATATGGAGGAGTCCACTGGGAGACTATACCATTTTCTTTGAGATAATCTAGAAACTCTCCATTCAAGTATTCACCACCTCAATCTGATCGAAGAGTTATAATACTGTGTTTGGTTTGTTTCTCCACTTCATGTTTATATTCTTTGAACTTTTCAAAGGCTTCAGACTTGTGTTTCATCAAATACACATATCCGAATCTAGATCTATCATCTATGAAAGTAATGAAGTACGAAAATTCACCCATGGCTTATGTAGACATTGGTCCACATACATCTGTGTGTACCAATCCTAGCAAATCCACAGCCCTCTCTCCATGTCCACTAAATGGAGATTTGGTCATTTTACCCAATAGACAAGACTCACATGTAGGATATGATTCAAAATCAAAGGGGTCAAGTAACCCTTCCTTATGCAATGTCCGCAGTCTATTTTCACTAATATGACCTAGCCTACAGTGCCATAAATAGGTCAGATTTTCATCATCTCGTTTTCTTTTATTAGTTTATTCAAGCTGAAGTAAATCATGCTCTACGTCACATACATACAGACCATTATTTAAAATGCCACGTCCAAAAAGAACATTATCCCTAAGGATAGAACATTCATTATTCTTAATAATAAATGAAAAACCATCCACATCCAACATAGGAATAAAAACAATATTCCTCACAATAGAGGGAACGTAATAACAATTATTCAAAATAATAGTCTTGCCCGTAGGCATATGTAAACTAAATGATCCTACAGATATGGCCGCAACCCTTGCTCCATTGCCCATACGTAGAATCACCTCATCTTTTTCAAGAGTCCTATTTCCCTTTAGTCCTTGCAACGAATTGCAAATATGAGAACCACAGGCGGTATCTAATACCCTAGTAGAAATTTGACCTAGTGACATATTAACTTCGATCATGAAAATGCCTGAATCAGAAGCGGTAGTCTCACTACCCTTCTTCTTCAATTCTGCAAGGTAAACCTTGCAGTTCCTCTTCCAGTGCCCCAACTTGTTACAGTGAAAACAAACAGCTAAATTAGGACCAGTCAACTTGTGAGCATCTAGTATGCTCCGGAGTGATAGTGCAGAAGAGATGACGAATATAGTAAATCTGTAAATGATAAACACATAAAAACACTTAGCAAATATTCAATTTCATTTCAAAACACTATATGAATCGGGTCTTTATTCATAAGTGTCTCCCACTAGTTTATCTAATTTTTCAACCCCCTAAGTGAAAATTAAGCATTCATAATGCTAGTGGGAATAGGGATCCTACATTCCATCACACAACCTCGGCTGTGGCACGAAACGTCATGTGATGTTCAATAGGGAGACAACTCTTATCAATTATATCTTATGTTATTCCCTAATATAATTTTAGCCTCTTGAATAATTGAGTCACGGCTGTGGCACGACAAACTCAATATTATAAGTCAAGTCTAACCCAACATTTCGTACAATTGAATCAGTCTCCAACGGCCCACGACTGTAGCACGTACCGACCTTTAGATTCTAATTCAATGTACACATCTCTATGTAATAGATAAGTATTTCTTATTTAGAAATCAAAGCCCTTGGCTGTAGCACGTTGGAAGGCTATGACCGACACAAGCCCATTGTGTCATTGGCCAATTACTACTTGATATTATTTAATTTTAGAGGGATTATATTACGTTACAATCATAATCATATTATAAAGAGATTCTTCCTTTTAAATTTAATATTTTAAATCAATAATCGATAATCAGATGATTCCCAGATCGGGTGGAGCATTGTCAAGAGGCGTCACTTAATAACCCTTTCTTACATATAGAAATCTGTTGTTAACAGAATCATCCTTTCTCTCAATATTGAAAATTCATATTCAATTACGTGTTTCATAAACACAAGAATCTCATGATCGTATTCATAATATTTATTGTTAAGGCAAGAAATGATTCATATTCTAGATTTTCTAGAGCACGCCTTATTTTGATTTAAGTTCACCTAAATCTATCATCGCATGGTAAACATAGGCATATATCTCATATATAAAATTAAATAAATAAGTAAATGTAAAGTGCAATAAAGTAAATGTATTTGGTTATGGCCCTATCCTATGTGATCTTTATCAAGCTCATGATAAATATCAAGGTCAATCTAATATGGTGATGGAAATAAATACAACTACTTATTACATAAGTCTTCTTCTTTGTTTAGACTTCTTGTATGCCTCGTCTTCTTCTTTGTATCACCTCCATTGGATAGCCTTCTTGAGTGTTCAATTGCATTACATGACTGAAAGTAAAACTAATCTAATGAACTTACAAGAATAACTCGAGTTACATTCGAGATTTATGATTACAAAGATTGACGACATGCAAGTCGTATTTAAAACCAAAACCATTACACTAAGGTCGAAAGGCATAACCATCCACCATGCTCATACAACACATAAAAGCATGTTAAAACACATAATCTGATCTTAACATATCATATTATACATGATTTAATCATAAAAAGAAAATATGACAAAAATCAGAAAAATCAGAATCAAATCAGAAAAACAAGAATCACTGTTTACGGGCAGTAAACGACGTCAAACGCCTTACAGATGAGTCGTTGATAGCATTTGCTATCAGTTTTGTTCAGACACTCATTTACCTATGGAATATGGTATTCGTTTGCGTAAATCGGACACCAGACCCAGATTTCAGCAAATCTGCAGCAGCCAATTCAGAATCCTTATCTAATATGATTCTCATAATTAGAACAAACAAAAATCATTTATATATCAGTATATATACAGATTACATAATCATCTTATGATTATACAACTCACATTAATATCATATATAAAAAACCATACATATATAAGCATATTATATCAATATCAAATCATGGTGAATCACGTGCATGCTCATATATCGAAAACAGTTAAACACATAAACGAATTAAAAAATTTTCGCAAGTAGCTCTGATGCCATTGAAGGGTTTTTAGCACATAAACGCAGCGAAAACGTAAATTTAAATCTTAAAAAAAAAACAAAACCCTCCGCAGGATCTATGCGAAAAATAATATTTAATTCGTAGTTCAGTATGTTTACCTTAAGAAGCTTTACGTTAATGGAAAGATGGAGGTCTTTAATAGCGATCCAAAAATGATGAACGGAGATCCTTAGTAGCTGCTCCTCAAGTGTGAAGCACTCCACCGGTATCCACCAAGAAAACGATGTAATGAAGGAGAAGGAGATGGAGAGAATTAGGGTTTTGTAAATCTTTTTGGTTGAGGCAAAAAAGGGTCTATAATAGTATATTTATAGGCAAAATTTTTAGCTGAAAATTTTCCCATAAAATATTATTAGTATTAAGCCTTTATTATTCTCACTAATAATTAAAACATCTTTTAATTATTAATCCTTTTTCTAAACTCTTTAGAAATAATTCTCTCACTTGATTTAATTTCCAAAAATTAAATTCTTAATTAATAATATTAAGAACCTTTTCTTAATTAATTTATAATCAATTAAATCTCATTTAATCAATTATTAAATTTTCTAATTAATTATTTATTTCATAAATAAATAATTATCAGCCATTATTAATTAATTACTCCACCATTAAATCATTCTTTTTTATGGTGTGACCCTCTAGGTTCAATATTAAGCCGGTAGTAGAAATAAATAATAATAAAACTATTTTATCATCATTTATGTAAATTCTCTAATTCATTAAATATGATTAATTAATTAATCATATTTATTCTACATCATGAGGGATACTTCTCAGCATATCGCGACTATCCGGATAATACGAATTCATTGCTTAGAATACCAAGAACCTATTCAGTGAGTAGTTACCGTACAATCAATTCCTTCCACCCTGCAATGTCACGATTAAATACAAGGCATGGAACTTGTGTCAAGCCTATCTTATTTAATCACTTGCTTTCCCATTCACTATGCTTAGTTCTATTTAATGTAAATTAGAAACTCCTTTCTAATTTCATTCACTCTGGCCAGAGATTCCTGAACTAGCATAAGTGGATCAGCATTGAACATTCTCTTCCTTCACTGGAAGGGGTAGATCCTTTATTGATCATACACTATCTTCGTGTACAAATTCCTATACCCAGTAGAGCCCTTATAATTGTCCCTTGAGACTAAGAACTAAACCAAAGCATAGTTCAGTGTACACAGGATGACTATTTTGACCTCAAGTCTAAGGATACTTGTACAACTATCACTATATGAACAACTGCTGACACGTGAGTGAACTCCATCAGTTGTTCAGCTGTGTGAGTCATGTTCAGTGAACTTATTCTATAATAAGCACCTACATACTAGCTATAGTATCACCACACAAATGTCTATGAGAACATACATCCTTCATAATGAAGCAAGCATAGTATGTACCGATCTTTGCGGCTTATTAATTACCAGTTAGTAATCCTACGACCAGGAACTATTTAAGTTTAGAGTTATCATCTTTTAGGTCGCATTATTATGATCTAATCACAATCCATAAAAAGCTTTACTCTAAACTGTGGTATATCTTATTTAAACATTTAAATAGATAGAGCCCGCAATAAAAACAAAACAAGTCTTTTATTAATATCAATGAAATCAAAACAGATTACATAAAAGTTATTCCTAAATCCTCATACATGATTGGACTTAGGACATATCTCTTTCAGCACTTTGTCTTTCAATGGATGCTGCATTACTTCTGTCAACGGATGCTGAATTATGACTTTCAACTGATGCAACATTTTGTGCATTATCCAAAGGCAGATTTTGAATCCCTTTTGAAGTGTCTTCTCCATCATTCTCATCTTCACTATCATTATAATATATCTCAATGTTGTCAAATTTGAGTCCTTTATGATGTCCCTCATCTATTAGTCCATCAATCTTTTTATCATCAAACACAACATGCACAGAATCCATAACAATGTTGGGAGTTTTGACTCTTCAAGCATTGTTCTTGCAGCTTCAATTAGTGATCCGTTCTTCCTTTCTACCACACCATTTTGTTGTGGAGTTCTTGGACTTGAGAACTCATGCATGATCCCATTTTCTTCACAGAACAACCTCATGGTTGAATTCCTGAACTCAGTTCCATTGTCACTCCTGATATTCCTTACTTTGAAATCTGGATAGTTGTTGACTTGCTTGATATGATTGATAATGATTTCACTAGCTTCATCCTTTGATCCAAGAAAATATGTTCATGAAAACTTTGAGAAATCATCTACAATCACTAGGAAATATTTTTTTCTTGAAATTGACAATACATTGACTGGTCCAAAAAGATCCATGTGTAGCAGTTGTAATGGTTCATCAATTATTGATTCAAGCTTCTTACTGAATGATGCTCTCTTTTGATTTCCTTTCTGACAAGCATCACACAGTCCATCCTTTGAGAATTCCACTAGAGGCATTCCTCTAACTAAGTCCTTTTTGACTAGATCATTCATTGTCTTGAAATTCAAATGGGACAGCTTCTTGTGCCATAGCCAACTTTCATCTTGACTTGCTTTGCTGAAAAGATAAGTAATTGATTCTGCATCTGTAGAGTTGAAGTCAGCCAAGTACACATTCCTTTTTCTAACTCCAGTTAGAACCACTTTGTTTTCCTTTTTACTGGTGACAATACAGGCTTCAGAATTGAAGGAAACAGTATTCCCTCTGTCACATAGTTGACTGATGCTCAATAGATTATGTTTGAGACCATCAACTAATGCAACTTTATCAATGATGACATTTTCCTTTGAAATCAAGCCATATCCCATAGTGAATCCTTTGTTGTCATCTCCAAAGGTTATGCTAGGGCCAGCTCTCTCCTTGAACTCTGTGAGCAAGGTGAAATCTCATGTCATGTGCCTTGAACAACCACTGTCCAAGTACCATAGATTCCTTCTTTTTCCCTGCACACAACAAATTCAAATCAAGTTGATTTTGGTACCCAAGTTTCCTTGGGTCCATCCTTGTTAGTCTTTTTCCTAGACTTCACACTTCCTGCACCTTTTGACTTAGGTAACTTTGAGTCAACCTTGATCTCAGATGTAGTTGGTTGAAGTGTAGGGTTAGTCACAGAATCATTTAGCACATTTGATTGAATTTGATAAGGCATAGATTGTGTAAACATATTATTCCACATAGGCATGTTGTATGGCATTTGAGGCATACTAAATGTAGCAAAATAAGGATTATTAACATATGGCATGTTTGCAAAATGTGCATGTGGATTCTGTTCAGACATAACAGGCATATCATGCAGTGGTGACATAGACATGTTAGGCATGGAAGGAGTTAAAGGCATGGGAGCATTCTTAACAGATTTGCAGTTAGCAGATAGATGATTAACACTACTACAATGCACACAACTTTTTCTAGGAACATACTTATCAGGTGTGTAATTGTTATGTTTGTTAATCCCTACCTTCCCATTTCTATTAGATTTTCTTTTAGTATCCTTTTTATCCTCAACCCACTTAAGCCTATTTTTCAACTGATCTAAAGTCATGTGTCCTATATTCACCTTACTAGCATCTTTGGATGTGCTAGCTTCTTCTTTGACAAAGTTCTTGGAAGTTGAACCAAACTTCTTACTGAGATTTTTCAAATTATTCCTTTTAGAATCATTTGCCTGTTTCAATTGATGAGCTTTCAAAGGATGCTCCTTTTCTTCCTTCAATGGATGACTTTCATCATCCGTTGATTCCACATCCGTTGACAGTCCATCAATTAATTCAATTTCCTTTTTGTTTTTCTTCCAGGCATTCTCACAGAGTGATTCAATTCCTTGAACCTTGACAATTTGAGCACTAACATCCCTAGATGTTTTCCAGGCCTTGATTACCTCTTGCTCACGTTCTAGTTATCTAGAAAGAACTTCTACTTTCTTAACAGACTCTTCTAGTTCACTCTCAACAGATAAGCATTTGATTTTAATCTTTTCAAGCTCAATTACCTTACCGTCTAACACGGTATTCCTATCACTGAAAAACAAATTATTCTCTTTAATTCTTGTGTTCTCTTTAGCTAGTGATTTAAGGGAAACACGTAAATGATATAATTCATTGGACATATCATCTATAGCTTCATTGCATTCATTTTTAGAAAGCTGAGAGAGGTCAGTAGTAATTACCTGGTTGCTTAATGAACTAGTTTCATTTTCATAAGAATTAGCCATCAGGGCTAAGTTGACATACTCCATATCATCATCTTCATTGGCTCCATCAGCTGCCCAGTCATTTTCCTGAGTCAGAAAAGCCCTTTCCTTTTGTTTGAGCAATTCGAAATATTTATTTTAATAATCCACTTGCTCAAATTTCTTCTTTTCAGAAGTTGGCTTTCTGCACTCACTTGCAAAGTGTCCACTTATGCCACAGTTATAACACTTGAACTTAGATTTGTCCACCATGTTCTTGTTTGGCTTAGTAGCTCTATTATTTTTCTTGAATTTCATCTTTGCAAACCTTCTGGACAGAAAAACCAGATGTTCATCAATATCATCAGAGTCATCTTGACTGGAATTGTCTTCAACCTCAGCTGCTTGCTCCTTTCCCTTGCTTGATTCTGATTTGCTTGTGCCAATTTTGAGACTTTTCATTGTCTTTTCTTCATTCCTGGCTTCAGTTCTCTCATTGTCAGCTACAAGTGCAACTGATCCACCTTTTCTCTTTCCTTTTTCCAACAGCTCATCTTGCTCCATCTCAAGTTCATAGGTCTTCAAAATTCCATATAATCTTTCAAGTGTGAAGTCCTTATAATCTTGAGAATTCCTTAGTGAAACAGTCATAGGCTTCCATTCCTTTGGCAGAGACCTTGGAAATTTTAGGTTGGAATCTTTGACTTGGTACACTCTACCATATAGCTTCAATCCATTCAACAGTTTCTGAAATCTATTAAAGGTATCATTCAATGATTCTCCTTCTTTAGAATGAAAATATTCATATTATTGAATGAGAAATTGCATTTTGTTTTCTCTAACTTGTTCAGTACCTTCACAGATAAATTGCACAGTATCCCAAATTTCCTTAGCAGTTTGGCTGTTAATGAAATTATCAAACATATCTTTGTCTAGGCCATTAAACAGAATGTTCATGGCCTTCTTTGTATTAACCCCCAAAATTTTGAACTTTTTGTAACCCTTATGAATAGTGTTTTTGCTGATATTGCTGAATAAGAAAACTGTTCATGCCACACTATGTAGGGTTTCTTTTATGGATATTCTGAGATTTTATTAGTACTCTATATGGTATATAAGTGTATGTAAAGATCGTCAGAATCCAATTCCGAACACTTTGATTTTTCCCGGAAATCCACTAGATACGGAAAGAATTGAGTATAAGGTAACGGGATAAAAAGGATTTAAATTAAAGGATTATAAGAGAGGATCATAAAAGGAATATAATGTATTGAGAAAGGTTAAGGAAACCCAAGTAATAAGATCCCGGGTATGATCCCTCAAACCATAAACGAAAACGAAAGTTAAGCGAACCGTATAACAGATTAGCGGTCATTAGGCAAACAATTACGAAGTTAATCAAGGAGGTTAGGGATGATGAGGTCATCCAACCAATAAGGAGAGGGCAAGTAAGAGATGATGAAATAATAAGGTGATGTAAGCATGACATAGGGAGGGAGGAGGTGTGATTGGTTTATAACCACACAAAGACAAGGTTAATAAGGTAATTAACCAAAAATCCAAACAAAACTACATCCACCAAGCCAAAACAAATCATTTCATCAAAACAAAAATTTTATTTCTCTTCACCAAGAACATTGCTCTCGGCTTTTTCCCATTTCAAAGATAAGAATTTTCAAAATTCAAGTTCCAAGCTTCCTAAATTGGTAAGATAATTCTCTAGTACTCCTTATGCATAGTTATGGCTATCCTATGAGTTTAAGCCTCCAAATCACTCACAATCTTCTTCAAGAAATCAATGAAGAAGATAATGAATAGTAATTTCAAGATTTTTAACTTGATTTTTTCTTGTTTTCCTTTAAGATCCAAGCATCCCTAAGACATCTCAAGGCTTCTTAAGGCTTCCTAGCTACTCACATCACTTCAAGGAAGGTATATCATCTCCAAAACCTAGCTTTACTTTATATATTAGGATGATTTTGGTTGTTATGGTAATAGAGTAGCTTAATACTTGTTGGTTTAGAGTTTGGGTTGGAATAGTGGTGAAATGAATGTTGAATCTTGTTGATTTGTTAAAGGAATTAAGTATAGTTTAAATTCATGATGAGAACAACATAAATTGGAAGAACTTGAGGTGTTGGGACTGTTGTAGTGTGTTTTGGATGGATGTTGGTTGTATGAATGAATTGGGATTGATTGGTGGTTGAAATGGAATGGTATAAAATTGGGAAATCGCGTAAACATAGCCGTCGTAATGTCCGATTTACTTTAGACTGCTTTTGTTCATAACATTAGGACCCGAGAACTCCCTGCTAGGTTTTGACCATTTCCATGTTTAGATAGTTCATGTTACGAGCTTCGTTTTGATATGTGGTTCGTTTGATTCCGATGTACGGTTTAGGAGAAACGGCCGTTTTAAGTAACGACGTTTCGCGAACGAAACATTACCCCTCGCCTTACTTTGAAACATAGGTTAAAGACCTAAAAAGGGTTAATTAGTGTATGAAACTATTATGTTAAGTGTGTTAGGCAGTTATTAAGACACTCGCGAAAGAATCGCCTTAAAACTCGTAATGGTTAATTTATTAAAAATGGTGGAGCCGAGGGTACTCGAGTGACTTAAGAGAATCAGTAAGCGCAAAGCGAGCGTTAAAGTCTAATTTGGTTAAAGTATAGATTTACAAGAGACTTTGGTTTAATTCCAACTCACATGTTATTTATAGGTAACCAGACTCGTCCCGAGCCATTTATAACCCCCAGTCGCTCAGGCAAGTTTTCTACCCGTATAAACTGTTGTTGTGATGTATATGTGTATATGCATGATCTTGTGATAAATGCATATTTGTTATTAGCAAATTCTTGCGATATATTGGAGCATGTGATATGGTATATATGCATGCCTGTTTCGTATTCTTGATTTATATATCTGTTGGTTCAAATGCTTATTAGTTGCATAATACCTATGCTAGAGATAAGCAGTATTTGAGTTTACCCTTAGTATAGGGGATCAAAAGGTGAACATATTTCTAAACCGGGAGTCGATGTTCCCGAGTATATTATATATATATATATATTAAATATATATATATATATGTTGATATAGTTTTCAAAACTATTAATCGAATAAGGTTTATTCGATAACTTTTATTTTATTAAATGAATATTATTTAGAATATTCATTCGAGGACTTATGACTACTTTTATTTTATTAAATGAATATTATTTTGAATATTCATTCGAAGGCTTATGACTCAGTTTATATTATTTAATGAATATTATTTGAATATTCATTTGAGGATGTATGACTCCGTTTATTTTATTTAATGAATATTATTTATAATATTCATTCGAGGTATTATGACTCCGCTTATTATTTAATAATATTATTTATTTTATCAAAGAATAATGTTTCGATAATCAAACTTATTTTCGATTATTCAAATAAAGATAGTACTTTCGTATACGTATATCTTTTGTTATTTAATATTCATTTCAAGTATGAGTTTTAAAACTTCTACTTCGAATATTTTTAATAAGGATTATCTTTATGAGAATATTATTTAAATAATAATATTCAGATATTTCGAATATATCGGGACTGATTTATTTTAATAAATCAGCAGTACTCCAAACATTCTTAAAAATATTTTCGAGTCTTCAGAATGATTCTTAAAGTTAGAGTGGACCCCAAAACTCATTTTTTATATTTAAGATCTTCCTTTCAAAGGGGATTTAAATACTCGCTCAAAACCTGGGGGATCCAGCTCTGTGGTGTATTTTACATTCGCAACGTGGTTGCTGTTTGAGAAAACAAATGAATTGATTACTTACCCAACGTTCGGGAAGTAAGCCCATCTAATTGAGTCGGCATAAGCGACGGGCCGGGGTACGGTCTATCAAAGTGTAAGTGGCTGGGTGGCAGTCCATCAATGCGTAAGAGGCCGGGTGGCGGTCCAGCACAAGGTCTTAATACGATCAGGGTGATGACCGGTGGGGGATTCATCCATCTACTAGTAGAAAAGGTTACTTATTGGTATCTTTGCCTGATCAGCAAGATATCGGGTTTATGCCAAAATTCTTTTTCTTTCCAAAATTCATTGGATGTTACAAACTCTGTTCATACTGTACATAACAGAGGTTCCAGGAAATGTTTAAGAGATATATATGTGGATATATATCGGGACTAAATAAAGTATCTCGTAACTTTATTTCATTCAATAATATTTTAAGGATTGAATTTATTCAAGTCTTAACTTGTGGTCTCATCTAGGGGAGGACCTTTTGAAACCTATAATACTTTGAACAGTGGTAGTTCACGTAGCTTTATAAATGATATAAGTATAGTGAAGTATTTGATAACTTCATCCCTTGTTTTTGCTTATATCCAGTAAGTAATTATCTTTCACTTGATAAAGGTTTCCAGCAAGTTATCCATGTAGATGCTTGCGTTATTGTTTACACTATATATTATCTTGCGAGCTGTAATGCTCACTCTTTTTTTATTTCTTCATCAGACAACAACAGTTAGGAAAGATGGCCAGACTCCAGCAGACCCAGCGCAAGAGCGTGAGAAGTGCCTCGCGCCTTCCCGTTGAGATCATAGCTGCTATAGCTGCAGAGGTAGATCTATCTGTAGACCAGACCTTCTACTTTTGAGAATCAATTATGTATAATTATAACTTGTGGCAGATAATGGCAATTAATTGTAAACTTATTAAGTAATCATTTTGGGTTGTAATAACTTTTAAATTATGGATTCAAAGACTTGTATTTATTTCAATTTCATCTCTGAGACTATAACGGGTTGTGGTGTGTGTTAGTGTGGGGTCACAGCATAAGGTTAATTATTATTAATTAAGTGAAGTGATATTGTATAAAGAAAGACCGTGATGACCCGGATCCCCGACCCCGGATCTGGGGGTGTTACATTCTTGTCCTTGTGAACCTCTTCAATATCTTCATCAGTCCATTCTGCTTTTGGCTTGGGAATAGACTGTCCAACAGCAACTGTGGCAGCGGCAGCTGTGGCCACTTTGTGAGGGATGTGAGGACCATTCTCAATGCAGTAGATGTAACTTTCATCTTGAGAGAGAATATGTGGATGCATATTCACTCTCCAGTGATGATAATTATCTATTTCCAAGATTGGAATCTTCACTCCAATATCCTTCTTACTCATGATGTTAGTAGAATAGATCTTTAAACTCTTTGTATGTCAAGAGCTTGCTCTGATACCAATTGTTATTCTCAAGGAACTAACAATGAGATTTACAGAAGGGGGTTGAATGTAAATCTCAAAACTTTTTCAAGTTTTGAGTAGTTTCAAAAGCTAAGTGTATGATGAACAATTGTGTATGAATTGCTTTGAGCAGGTGCAGACAGATGTATATTCAAGACACAAATGTAAAGAACACAAAGACTTTAAAAACTAATCTGGTGGATTTGTTGTTCCACCAGAGATGTGTATTTCAGAAAATCTGTGATACAAAGAATTGATCACAGCTACTTCCTAGTACAAACTACATGATTTTCTCTCTATGTTTTTCTAAACAGCTCTGGAAAATTCACATCTAATTACTAGCTGCTACTTGGTTTATATATCACCAAGTTTACAAGTGAAGACAAAGATAAAATACAATTATAAAATAGTTCTTCACATGTTTCTTCTTCATTTCTCTATCCAATGTAATCTAAGATAATCTGTGAATCTTTGAATACTTCCTTGTTTGCACTAGAATGGAAATGCTGCTTTTTCTTGATTCCTCCAAGAGGCTACCACATTCCAATTGTCTCTGTCAACCCATGTGCCTCTGTCAGCTTATGAATTGTCACTATCCACTGCTATGGAACTAAGCATCCGTTGAAGCTTTCATCCGTTGATGGCTTTATCCGTTGATGCTTTAGTGACATCCGTTGATGCTCTAATAGTTGAAGCTTTATTCATTGATGCACTCATCCATTGATGGATGTTATCCGTTGAAGCTTTAGAGACATCCGTTGAAGCTTTGTTTCTCATCCGTTGAAGGCCTTTAATCTATCAGTTGATACTACTTCATTTATACAAAATTACAAGGCCTGAAATATTTAGAATTAGCCCTCCTATTTGCATATCCACTAGTAGTCAACATGACTTATAATTTCCCACAACTTCTAAGAATTATAACTTAAATGCAGAGACTGGGATGTGCTACAATACTAAACTTATTTCTAAGTAAAGCTACTCCATCAACGGATAGCCAAGATGGTCTTATCCGTTGAGGCTACAAACACTAGATTTCTACTTAAGTGTTTTATTTAACTTATCAACAAACTAATACACATATTCCTAACTCTACACATTGTGTAGATTTATTTCGCATGATTAATTCCGAGTTTTATATTCATAAAAATCATTTGATGCATGATAATTCCATGTGCGTGCTTGCGAAAATTTTAAAACTTGAGATGCTTCTTAGTCAATTTTAGTGAGTCGAGCATGCTGTCACCTTGTGAGGATTTGAGCCTAATTTATGATTGGCACACCATATATCAATCCATTTTTTTGTGTGATATTCATCATTAGGCATGTTACTCTAGAACTTGCTTTAAACCGTTTTGAGACTACATGATATGTGTATGCATGAATATGATAAAGGCACTAGGATTAACCTTATTATACCTAAACAGTACCCATAATAAATAATCCTTGGTGAACCCCCTTGAGCTTATATTTGTTTCTTTTGTATATCACCAATCTAAAATTCTTCAGCCTACTTGTTCTTTCTTGTCTTGATTTACTGGTAGAGAATATTGATTCAACTTCATGGGTGGTGAATATTTAATGTGGGGATTTCTTTTGTTAAAGAGTTAAAATTTGATGGGAATTAATATGATGAAGCTACTTGATCTTAGAAAAAAAATTAAAGTATCAAGTCCTCCTTTGAGATTAATGGGTAGAAAATGCAATGTCATATGAAAAGGATGATCCATGTACATGTGATGGTATTAAGCACAATCTTGGTGACTTTTCACTGCCCTTGATTACCGGAGAATGACTTGACTAAGAAAAAAAAACCTGAAAAAAAATAAAACAAGAAGATCAAGTAGGATTTGTGTTCATTCATTATTACAATGTGAAACAGGGGAAGTACATGGTTATATGCACTTAACTTTTACATCATCTGCTTTTCACGTTGGGTGCTTAAATTAAAAGTGAACACTATGCTCTATTGGTTTATCAAGTTTAGCCACTTGTTAGCCTATTTCTTTGATTCCCTACCTTTTACCTAAGCCTCGTTACAACCTTTGACAAAGACCTTTTGATTCATGAATGTATATATACGAAGTAGTGGCGATTTGATGGACAACCAAGTATATGGTAGCACATGTAAATTGATTGAACTTGAGTGAAACACTTACACCTATACACTTGTGTGAGTTGATAGTCATATGATATTTCTATCCATAACGTGCTTAATTACTGAATGCGGGTTTGATGTCTATTTCATGATATTTTTGTCTACCAAGACATTGTGTGCATACTTGGATTATTATGTGTTAATGATGCCTAAAGTGAGAGTACTTGTACTTTTAGACAGTTTCGGGATGTTATGTAAATGAGATTTATAATGTGTGGAGTACTATGATATGTTTCATTCTTGAGTGACTTAGTGATTGAAAATATTTGATTTTGTGGGTATATCTTCTATAAACCCTCACGAGACAAAACTCGTTCTACTGGGGCTGCCTTGGGGTTTAACGGCTTGTTGCGTGTGCTTGATGCAATCGTGTCATCTACGAAAGTGGATTTCGTTAGTTAGTTAATATTAGTTTTTATTTCTTCTTTGCCCGAGGACGTGCAAAGTGATAAGTGTGGGGATGTTTGATAGTATATATATTTATATATATTTTATATGATTTTATTCCTCATATTTGTTATATTTTGCATTAATTTAGATTTTTATTAATTATATTTTAATATTTTATGGTAGGAAGTAACGAAATCCTAAACTTGGATGCATTGGAGAATTAGAGTTTAATTTGGAGATTTATTAGAAGGAAATTCGGATTTGTTGAACTGCATGCGCGCAATTCACTGTTTAGGCCATATCCTGAGTTCTAAAAGTCAGAATTGGACGATTTAAAAGCCCACGCGAAGTTATAGGAATTATATTTCATTCTACAGAGGTCCAAGTATCAAATTACAACTGCAGAGGCCTAGAATTATTGAAGTAAAGTCAGCTGTGAATTTTCCTTTGGAAACCCAATCAGTTTAGGAAATGTACTTGTATATTCCTAGAAGCATTAAAAGACTTATATCATATACATATAGAGATAGACAGATGAAGAGGATATAACTACTTTTCTTCATGTAAAAGTTTGGAAGTTTTTCTTCTCTATTCTCATTAATATAAATTATGTGTTCTTGTTATATTATGTGTTTTGTTAATCTAGTTATGAGCGAGTAGATTCTTAATCTAGGGTTAAGTTGAACCCTAGTTATGATTGATGCATGATTTTCCCAATTCTTCAAATTTAGTTATATTACATGCTCTTGCTTATTGAGTTGTGATTAATTAACAATTACATGTCAGACGAGATTATGTGTATTGTTTGAACCCGATATCTATTTATCAGCGAAAGTTTAATTTAGGTGGTTGTGATTTATCCAATAAGGACATGAACTTCTCCATGAAAATAGGTAGAATGAATTGTTAGGAAGTTAGGATGTTGTGTTTAATGTCCTTAAATTGCATGATACCATGAAAATAGGCTCGATTGTATTTTAGAGAAGCCATTAATACTCGAGAGAGGTTATTGGTATTTTATAGGGTGCGTCTTTCCTCTTGAGTAGTGTATGATTGATTGGGGTGGGAAATCATAATTGTATTAATTCATGCTAGTGGGGATACTTAACTCTGGATGTTTTTAGTTATTTGACGTATTTGCTTTAGTATAATTTTAGTTAAATCAATCTCTCAATTTTAATTATGTTACTTGCTTAGTTAAATCAAGTCAAGAATTACTAGTGATTGGTACCTTTGTCTCTGTGGGATCGACTCTGACTTACCCTACTACATAGTTAGAAGGATTTGTTAGGAACTATTATTTGATAGGCACGCGACAGCCTTGTCACTTGATGAAAACATCAAGAAGAAGTTTGGTCTAATTGGGAAGCAAGACAAGGTCTTTTCTCACTTCTCTCAATTGAGACAAATTTCAGCAAATGAAATTAGCTTAGAGAACATGGAAAGGGGTCAACTCTCAACAATCAAATCTCCAAAGGCCAATATGATTTTTCAACCAAAGAGAAACTATCCAAAGAACTCAGACAAAAATCCATTGGACCTTATGTATGAAACCCCTAAGCCAGATGAGAAAAAGCTGCTTGGAAGATCTATTGCCTTCTTCAAAGATCCCAGAGAGTCAATGCTGAAGAAAAGAATTGCTAAGATCTACAGGAATGGTAAACTAATTTGTTTAGTGGCTGGACATCCATAGTTTGTAGAGGCTAAGAAAGAAGAAAAGGTGATGCTCAAACAACAACAAAAGCAAGCTGCTTTAGAAGTCAAGAACCTAGCCAAGAATCCTACAACCACAGAAGTTGCATTGCCTGTTGTGACATCAGAGAATCTGATTGAAGGAAAGCAAGAAAAACCAAAAAAGTCTAAGAAAATGAGGTACAAACTCCCAGCAAAGAGGAAGCTAGATTTCAATGAAGATGAGGAAGAATACATGCCAACCCAATCTACAACTTCAAGTCAACCAGCCATACCTATATTGGAGGAGGCTGAATTCAAGGTTGATCCTAACATTACTTTCCACGGTGAACCTGTAATTCCCAAGGATGAACCTATAGATTGGGACAACCTGCCTCTTCCTGATCTAAATATTAAATCTATGCCAAACCAAGAAAGACAAAGAAAAGAGCGGTCAAGATGGTAAAGCCTGTCAAACTTCAATCCAAGTTAGTGGCCAAACCTAAACCTATTGTCAACAAGGGAGATAAACTCTTTATTTGTGATATTAAATAATTCTCATACATAAATCTTTATCTGAAAGAATAGATGAAGTTAGAGCCCTTGATTCTTACAGACATCTTCCAGAAAGATTAGTCTTCAAGTACAAGGGTGGAAGAGAAATGACATGGCCCCTTCACAGAATTCTCAATGAAGGCTATTCTATTTTGGTGACTATCTTCTCCTCAATCAAGAAAAACATTGGATTCAACATAGTTTCCAAGAAAATGGTACTAAACAATATTGAGGAGATAAGGAATAGCTGGAGAGGACCAAATGCACTCCCAAGAGTATTGACAATTCCTTTTACTGTAGATAGGGTGCATTTGAGACCATACTGGATGGAGTTCAAAGATGAAAAATGCATCAGAAGATTCTTCAGATTAGAAGATTAGCTAAAGATTTCAAGCAATGAAACTCTCAAGGAGATGCAAAAGAAGTTGGATCAGACAATTAGAGATGAAATGTAGTTCTACAAGCAACTCCAATATCAAATTGAGGAAAATAATGTGAAGCGGGGAAAGAAGTCAAGACAATCAAGGAAGTAATCTAAATTTGCTCAATCTAAAGGAGCACCTTAAAAATGATCTGTAAGATACTCTACAAATCTTCCTCTGTAAGAATTTTCAATAAATTGCAGCACTTGTAAACTTTACCTACTTTATTTCATTATATATTTATAGAGTGTTTTCTTATCATCAAGTTTCTCTTAATTTATGGCTACAATTCTAGTAGACATAAATTAGGGGAGATTGTTAGGAATATGTTGTTTACTTGATGATAACTTGAAAAAAACACTTAGAAGATTTTATTTAAGTGATTTTGTAGCTTTCAACGGATAATCAATTCAACATCCGTTGAAGAGTAGCTTATGTAATAATAAGTTTAGTAGCACATTCCTGCATATTATAATGCCTTAGTGTACTAGATGTTGCAGCATGTTTAAGTCATGTTGACTACTAGTTTGATATACAAGATAGGTTGGTTAATTGTAAATATTAGATGCCTTGTAATCTTGTATAAATGAAATGGAGTTAACTGCCACGAAAAAAGTCTCAACGGATGATTCACAAAGCTTCAACGAATGCTCAACTAAAGCTTCAATAGATGATTCACATAGTCTCAACGGATGATCAGCCAAAGTTTCGACGGATGATCAACCATAATTTCAACGAATGATTTAATGAAGCTTCAACGGATGTTCAAATTCAAAAGAGCAGTTGATAGTGACTTGACAGTCAGATGCGTTGATTGTATGCAAATGGAATGTGGCAGCCTATTTGCAGGGTTTAGAGAATAAAGAAGCATTTCCCTTTACATGCTAAACTGAAGATATTTAAAGATGCTGGATAGAGAAATGAAGGAGCATGAAATTAGACTAGAAATATTATATCTTATTTGTTTATCTTTTTATCATGTAACTTGGTGATATATAAGCCAAGTGTAGCAAATAGAACTTTAAGAATTCATCCAAGTTAGTAAGCAATAACCAGAGAAATAGATAAGGAAAAATCTGTAAAGAATTTTTTTTATTCTTGGAGTTCAACTTATAAGTAGTTGTGTACATCATTGTAACACGGGGTTCTCTACTTAATATATATATCTCTGGTGGAAAAGTTCAATACACCAGAATGTTTTTAAATACTTGTATTTGATTACTTTGTGTTTTGGTTTCTATACCACTTTCATTCCGCACCATTGCTAAATCAAACACCGTTATATATTTATAGCAGAACTGTTATTAAAATTAAAAAGAAGCCAGAATTACATTCAATCCCTCCTTCTGTAATTCTTGTTTAGATTGTTTGGGAATAACAAGATTTTTGTCCCAGAGCAATGGAAGTGATTACTCACTTAAATCACAGGAGAATCTATCTAGAGGAAAAGTTGAAACTTGTTGAAGATAAATTAGCAGAAAGTGTTGAAAAGGAAAGATTTTAGAGGAGGAAAGGAGGCTGTTAATTGATGTAAGAATTCACTCGGAGGCTGATAAATCAAATATGAAAAAACAATTGAAGATCTTTATTTTCTTAGCTGTGATAGTGGTTGCATTTGTGATAATGCTGATGTAGTTGCAGTGTAGTAATTGTTGATGTGTAATGGTAGGTAGTAGTAGTGAATGTAGGTCATAGTAGTGAATGTATGATATATTTTTCAATGAATAAAAAGGTCATGTAGACCTAATTTTGCTATTTGCATAAATATCCAAAGTATTAGTTGAGTAAAAAATGAATAGTTATGTAGACTTTATTTAATACAATCAATACCAAATAATAAAAGTGATACACTGTCTTACAATTAGATGATAAAAACCAAATTGCATAAGTATTGGAATGAGGAACTTAACATAACATATTTAAAAATCTGAAAATAGATACTTAGCATCATTATATAGTCATTACCATAAGTCTTGAAAGAGAAGTTTAAGGCATTCTACATACACTATTTGAGTTGTTGATGGTTCCAGGTCTAAATGGGGGAGTTGATGCTGGTGGTGTGCCCCTTGGAAGATTGAAAGGAATGAGGCCCGGTGTAGGCATGAAAACAGCCTTAGTGCCTGCAGGCCCTCTAATTTTATCACTATAACCTACATAGTCCTTGCCACTTTTCTTCCAATCATCTGCATTTTGACCCTTGACCAATGGCATTTTCTTCCTTGGAACTTTTTGAAAAATGCTAATGGCTCATCATCTTTTAGTTTATCTGTCTCTTTCTATGCTACCAATGGTTCTGGTTTTCCGTGTTCATCTTCATGCTCAAAGTAATCATCTTTAAATAGACTTCACACCTTATTGTCACTCATTTCCTCAAAATTATGATCTGATTCATTTTCTAATTCAGATTCTGATGCTAGTGCCTTGCCTTTACCAGTGTAAGATGGTTCCTTGACTTACTTTTTCCAATTTGTGAAGATTGTGTTTGAGGTTCATTGATTTTAATCCCTTTCATTGGCATTCTCACAGTAAGTTTCTATCTTTTAAGTTCCTTGGATGATTTCTTCTTTGGATTAGTTTTTGTGCTCTTCCTTTTATTGGTTGAATTCTGCTTTTCAGTTTCTGCAGTTTCATGGTTTTCAGCTGTGTCCTTAGCTTCATCTTTCCCTGGGCATTTTGACACTTGGTCTCCTGCTTATCTGCAGTTGCTGTAATGCATCACCCTTTTATTGGAAAACATTTATAAGATAACACCTTAAGATGGTGTTGCTTTACTCCTTGAGCCTTATTCCCAAGCCTCTCTCCTTCTCAACTTCTTAGGCCCGTCTCTTAGCTTTTTTAGGTATGCCTGCAGGCAATAACTCCTCAATAACATGGAAGTCCCAATATTCCTCCCCTTTCATAGCTTCAAGTGAGTATTGCTATGTTGCCATATTTTTTTTCTTGTAGTACTCTAAAACATAATCAACAAGTTGGTGTATACTTGAATGAATTATTGCAATGGCATGATGGCAAGGAATGTCAGTTAAGTCAAACATCCTACAATCATAGCTTCTTGCCTCCATGTCCACTGTCACTAATCTTGTACCAAACTTAACTTGAAATTTTTATGTCCATCCTATGTAGCAGACCACTTTATTCACTCAGTGATCAAGATGTCCAAATATTTTTTGATTTTAGGTCAAATTTAATCATGTCATTCCTTTTTTGCCTCATCCTTGTCATCAACTTGAAGTATATTTCTTGCAACATTGTCAATAATGGCATAAACCTACAAACCATTAAATGGTTATACATAATAAAATGCAAAAATACATAATATTAAACAAGGTGTGTATTTACCTTTTATAACGACTCGTATATTTTCTATTAATTTAAAGTACAATAATTGAATAATTAAATAAATAAACTATGTATATAGGTTCTGTCAGCAGGTTATTGCTTTGGTATTATGTATATGCTTTGCTATTGTGTATATGTGATTACTAGTGTATGTGATTGAATTGCGTGGTTAATTAATGGTTTGTATGATTCTGTTTCGCTGATAAAAGTGATTTTATTGCAGTTTTATTTCCATAAATATTTGGATTGTCTCTAAAATTATTTTTATGGTTTTATAATTACAATAATTATTTTTGGGATTTTATAAAATTTAGAAATCAATATTTCATTAATTATTTTGCCCTGTATGATTTTATGATCACATTTATTTATAAAATCCGTATTTAATTCCAGAATTCGTCAAAAATTATGAAACTCATATTTATTCAAGTTTGGAATATTTTGAGAATTTTAAAATTACTCTGGGAATTTTTGGGATTAGTTTTACCCGCGCGTCGATTCGTTTAATTGATAAAAGCGGGTATAAAGTGCATTTTAGAAATTGTTTTAAAATTTTAAAATTTATGTTTTAATTAACTTCGGGATATTTATAAAATTTTAAGATTGTTTTGGGAATTGTTTGAATTTTATTTATGCGCACCTTAGTTCGTTAAATTATAAATTTCGGGTTAAATCACGCCTGTAATTGGAAAATTCTGGACACGTGTCTTGCTTTTGTTAAGTAACATATACGTGGCAAGAGTTTATTTGTGTTGCTGCAGTGTAAGCGGAAAAAAATAAATAATAATAAAACATTAATCTCTCCTGTCTCAGTTCTCTCCTTCATCTCTTCTCTCCCAATTTCTCTCCTATCCCTCTCTTAATTCCTCCTGCACGCGATTGAGATTTCTCAATCTCTTCAACTCTTCTTGTTCTCTATTCATTTTCTTTTCTCTTTCTGTGCCCGCTCCGCGGCGCAACTATTGCTTTTTCGGCGGTTTTCCAGGTTGGTTTCTTTTTCGGCCACTCGGCTTTGCTTCTATATACATAATCCGTGTGTGTGTATATAATCTGTGGTGTATGTGCATTTTTTTCGTACGTGTGTTGAGGTTGTTGGTGCTGTGTGTGGTGGCGCATCGCGCGTGTGTGCCACCTGGGTTTTTTACTCCCCTGTTCCTGTTGTTTTTGCCGATTGCAATTTTGGAAATCATTATATTAATTATTATATTTCTTGCAAGAATTTTATTGACTGATTTCGTGAAATAAAGTATTCTTGCGGGATAATGATTTTTAATAATCGGTGAAGTTTCGCGTTGGAAACCCGGGAATTTATCGGGCACCCGCGACATTTTTCCGCTGTCTGCGATGAATTTTGACGAGCGGACGGTGGACGATGATGATGTATATCTGAGTCCTAATATTTTAAAATAAATAAAAGTAGTGTTGCATTTTTATTCTGGATCAAATTAGTTAATTAGTAAGTATTGTATCGGGATGATTGAATTGGTTGTGATTATTGAATGGTATCGGTGATTGGGAAATTTGGAATGGATTGGTGATTTATTGTAGTTGTTATTGTTGTGAACTTTATGGTGTGACGTCGATTGATGTTTCAACGGGTAGTCCGACAAACAAAGGAGACGTTGCCCGATTTCCAGGAAATCAAACTACGGAAACACCGGAGAGTATCCAGTAATTATCGAGACGTCGAGTAAGTATGTATAGGTACATACATATGTTTATATACGAAACCTAATTGTATGTTGTGGTGAAATGTTTTGCTAAAACCAATAACCCTAATTTCATAAAATGATGAGTGTACATATTTTCTGAAAATGAACACCAAACCGATTTCCGAGAACGTGAACCCTAATTATTGTGTGTGGTATTATAATATGAATAATTATGAGTCGGGATATGTTATAGTATGGGTAGGTTGTTAGCGAGGATATGTTAAGCATACCTAGACGTCTAACATAAAATAGTTCGACCCTGTAGGTGCTAGTCGAACGACTCGAGAATTGACGTTGGACTAAAGATAACCTAGTATATAGTCGACGAGCTCAGTAGGGTTTCAACCAAAGAACCTGAGTGTTGAAGTCGAATCCAAGGTGATCTAGTAAGGTGCTAAAGCCGAGCGTCCAAGTCAGTCCAAGGTCAATCAGTGATAGTTGTAAAGCTCTGCAAGGCAAGTACCCTGACCATTCTGTTATGGTTCAGTATGTATGAATAGCTAATGTTTTAATCTCGTAATGGAACAGAAACTTTTTAAGTTACGTATCCCCTGTATTTATAAATCACCGTTTTAAATCTGTTTTGGGGAAAAGTAACTTCGAAAGGTACCTATCTCGAATGAAATGATTTACAAACAAGACTTTCTATGTGTGCTGTTAAAACGAATGATTTTGAAATGAGATAGGTACAAGTGTTTTGAAAACTAGATAAAACGATCAGATATGGGATACATAGGGGCCAGAGTAGGCTTATTGAGGTGGCGTAAGAGGCTAATTCAGTTGTGCACAAATTATAACCGATTAGTCTAGCAGGTCAGAGACCTAGCTAGTCTCTGAGTTCTGGAACAGGTAAATGGGATGGCAGTTAGAGCCATCTGGTGTTGATAGCCTGATCAGCTGTTTTCACATATCCGTACATATATGATTTGGCTCTGTGGTTCCCGTAACGGAATAAGTGGTTTATACAGTGGATTTTGAAATAAAAATGGCATGCTAGCATTAAACTCTAGTATTTGTACACATCACTCTACTACGTTTGTTTTATTGAAAGCATGTTAGTTTTGAATATCCAGTTTATGAATGTTTACCATGTTTTGCAAATGAGCTATAACCTCTATTCCTGTCACAGTTTTATCATAAACTATTTTACTTGTTATTCATATAGTGGTACTACTGAGCAATTGATTGCTCACCCTTGCAGAATGTTTTATATATGTATTGCAGATGCCTAGGAGATTCTTCCGCGGTAGTCAGGGCAGAGTTCCAGTTTCTTCCATGTCAGGCTCCTCTGAGGTAGTTGTGTTGGACCCAAGATGGTCTGTTGAGTTGTTGTATTAAGATAGTGTGGTTCATATTGTTTGTAGTAGGTTGTCTTTGTAGCAGATATAACCTAAGTCATACTTAAACCTGGAAAAAGTCTTGGTAAAGGGGTCGTAGTTATGTATTATTAATGACTTGGATTTTTTATGTGGTTATTAAAGTTGTTGGTGACGTCAACTCCTGACCCCGGGGTTAAGGCCGTCACAGTTGGTATCAGAACTACATGTTTGAGTCCCTAATTTAGGTTAGGAATAGAGTCAAAAGAGTGCAGGAAGGTTTATATATAGATGTGAGTCAGCAACTCAATCAGAGGAGCGAGTTTATGAGTTTAATAAAGGGTTTCGGAGACATAACCCTGACGTCTATTGAGAATTGGATGGAACTGCCCTAGCTTTTAATAGGTCTCCCTCGTATATATGTATTGTTGGTAAGGTCCGATAGATATTTCTAGCTTTCCTCTCGAGAAAATGAGTCTGATCGCGAGGGTTTAGTGTCTGAGCGGGCTTTTGATGTGTTAGTTGAGGAAATGCCATCGTTATTTCTAAATATCATATTTTTCTATGCCAAGGAATGTTACTGGACCGAGTGTGTGACCTCGATGAGTTTGGATAGTATGATAATAGTCAGTGGCTACTAAGACAGTCAAGTCTCATAAGTGAATGTGGATCAGTACTGTGATTCATATCTTTGAGCCCTTATACTACTTTCTTGAGACGTATTTAGTTTCCAGAGTAATTGTTTCCTATTCCATAACTTGCTTACTTTTCTTGGGAAAAAGTTAAGAATTCGGAGCAAGCAACTTAGGATTCTAATGATTCCATTATTAATCAGATTTTTCTCCCTCCCTATTTGTGAATTTTCTATCTAACCATTATTTCTTTCCTCAGTGATTCCTTCGGTTGGTTGGGGCAAACAATGCATATGATTTGACTATTTGTCTGTGTGACAAAGGGTCTGGTGGGACGCCACCGAGTTATGTGTTGTGAACTATGCGGTATTAAGACTGGCCATCTTTTATACTTGTATGGTTGCTCTCAATCATACCTATATCTTCTTCACTGTTTCTTTTTATTCGACTCCCTTGAGTTTGAAATTTTATTTAAAATTCTATGGTAATGAATTTCTGCGATTAGATGGTCCTCGTTATTGAAAGCAAAGAAGAGTGATTGTCAGGAAGAACGAAAGTCCTATATCAGGGTGTTATTTAAGAATAAGGGTAACAACGAAGGTTCAAAATCTATCGGTGGGGTTCTAGCCTCGGGAAAAGCAATTCAGTGGTTGGTGGCTTACGTGTAAGCAATAAGAAATCATCCTTAGAAAAATGGTTGGTTGAAATTTGGACTTTGGTGCCTAGAAGAGTCCAGCGTTCCTTAAGCTGACCTGATTTATCAGTTTGATCTATGTAATTTATGGTTGATACAGCCAACCCAGTCTCGCAGCATATCGGGTTAGTATGATGTGGTAACTGAGTAGTGGCGGAAAGATTGTCAGTTGTTGTATTGAGAAGCCATTCTACGGTGATTAGGTTCTTTATATTCTACTTTTCCTGTATTGTTGTAATTCTGCTACTGCTATTGTTGCTATTGTTGATAATCTAGATATCTTTTATAAATGGATCCTGATAATAAAGATATGGGTATTTGGGCTGGGCAGCATTTTCCTGACATAAGTGCACTGTTTGAACGGTGATATTTTCTATTACGCATTCTCGTTATATTTTTGAATAAATTCACTGCTATATTTCAGGAAAATGTCACCCAAGAAAACTACACAGTCTAAAGAAGAGAGCATTGGTCATGTTGAGGATCCAGTTATAAACGACATTTTAGGTTTGTTACACCAGCAGCAGCAACTTCTGTTGCAACAGCAACGTCAAGGAGAAAATCGCTCTGTTAATTTTGAAACCTTCCATAAATTAACCACCAGAGAAAAAGAAAGTAAGAAACAGAAATTGGGTGTTGTGGAAGAAAAACCAAAGCAAGGAAGAGCTAGTCAGAAGTTTCTGGAAAAAGTTTGGAAGGAAGAAGGATAAGGGTTTTAGACAATAAAACCTTTCTCGAAATAAGCTTAGTAACACTTTGATCAATTCTAACCAAGTTAAGACGATTGGGTCATCACTAGCGGAGTGTAAGCAATGTGGTAAAAGACAAAGTGGAAGATGCAAAAAGGATGTTCAATGTTTCAGATGTGGTCATAAAGGTCATTATGTGTCGGAGTACAAGTTAGGAAATCCAGGAGTTACTTGTTTCAATTATGGAAAGGCTGGGCATATTGCGAGGAGCTGTAGAGCAGCTACCGAAGGTATTGCGTTCCAAGGACCGACATTCGACATCAGATCTAAAACTTTCCAAGTAACCAAGAAATCCAATATCGAGGACTCAGACGTAGTTGCAGGTACATTATTTCTTAATTTCGTAACTTTTAAGTCTTATTTGACCCAGGAGCGTCTAAGTTCTTTATATTAAGGGAATGTGGGAATAAAAATTGATGTGATGTTGGAAAACCTAGCCAAGTCTTGACCATAGAAGTGGCCAATCAGGATAGAGTTCGGCGAGTTAACCCTGTCTTAAATGTTAGTTAGAGACCCGTGGGAAGAGGAGCTATTAGTGCAAGAATATAAAATATATCTAGCTAATGTGGTGGATAATAAGTAGGAAACACCTAAGTTGGAAGGGATGCAGATAGTGAGTGAAGTCCTAAAGGTTTTACCAGATGACTTACCAGGATTACCTCTGGGCATGAGATAGAATCTCTCATTGGGTACTATACAGAGTCGGGCTAGTGTCAAAAGCCTCGTATCACATGACCTAGTAGGAATTGAATAGTTAGCTAAGGGAACTTTAGGATTGTGGGATGAAAGAATGATTAGACAAGGTGTATTTTGTGTGGTGCACTAAAATGGGTTATAGAAAAGAAGAAAATGATGGATGTATGCAATTATGTATTGATCATCAGAAGCTTGAAAAGTTGAAGAATAATAATAAGTAACCCCCGCATAGAATTGATTATTTATATAACTCAATGAAAGGAATGTGTTGGTTCTTAAATGTTGACCTAGGGCAGGCTACCGTCAGTTGAAGGCTAAGCCGGAGGTCTATCTGAAGACCCTATTTAGAACGAGATGGGGATATTACGAGTTTCAGGTAATGTTATTTGGATTAGTAAATGCATCAGTCACGTTTAAAGGTTTAATGAACATAATGTATAAGGAGTACTTGGATAGTGTAATTGTATTTATTGATAACATCCTCGCCCATTCAAGGACTAAGGAAGGCCAAGTTGAACACTTGAAGAGATGTCTATGAAGGGTTGAAAAGTAGCAATTGTATACTAAGCTTCAAAAGTATGAAATTCTGGTCAAATATTGATTATGAGCCATGATTGTTTAGGTAACTACTGACCAAGCAAGGTCCATTTAGGGACAGATGTGTGGAGTAGAAAAGAAGGATTGAATGTGATTAGGAATACTGAGGAATTAATAAAAGTATTGGAAAGAGTGAAAGTTGGAGTTTGAATACCTGAAGGTAATAAGAAGTGAATATATGAGATTACTTTCCAGCCTTAACTGATGAAAATGAGTAAGAAGTGTTCGAATGTCCGAAAACTAAGTTGGAAGTGAGTACCAACTATCATCTTGAGATGAAGGGTCAAAGTGAGAAGATGATTCAGAAGATATAAGATACGTTGAGAGTATATATGTTGGATTTAAAAAGGAAACTGAGGTAATCACCTACCATTGATTAAGTTCTCATATGCTAATAGTTATCATGTAAGTAGGGGAATGCTACTTTGTGAAGCCTTGTATACATAAGTGTGGGTTCCCGCACTAGTGAGAGAAAGTGGGAGTAGAGATATTGTTAGGTCCTGAGGTAATTCAGCTCACCAAAGATGTAGTGGTATTGATTTGGAAAGGAATTGGAGTAACTCGGGATAAACAAAGAAAGAAGGCAGACTTGCATCGGAAAGTGTGGATATAGAAATAAGATCATTGGTATTGATAAAAGTTTCACCTTAAAAGAGATTGGTTGACTTCGAATAGAATGGACAAGTAGAGTCCTAAATATATGGAACCGTTCGAGGTATTGAGAAATATAGGTAAAATTGCCCATGAGTTGATGTTACCTCCACAGTGGCAGTGTATATATAATGTATTCAGCGTGTCAATGTTAAGGCGATATGTATCTGATTTAAACCAAGTCGTTGATTAGGAGCCAATGGGCTCTCATCTAAATTTATTTTGCATGGAATGATCGATCTAAGTCCTAGATCGTTAAGAGCGAGTCCTTAGGAATGAGTTTATATCCATTGTGAGTATGCTTTGAATAAATCCTCGAGTAGAAGAGTCTACCCGGAAGTTAGAGTCAGTTATGCTTGACAAATATCCTCACTTGTTTAGTGATCAGATTCTGAGGACAGAATCTTTTTAAGGGGAAGGATATAACGACTCGTATATTTTCTATTAATTTAAAGTGTAATAATTGAATAATTAAATAAATAAACTATGTATATGGGTCCTGTTAGAAGGTTATTGCTTTGTTATTATGTACATACTTTGCTATTGTGTATATGTGATTACTAGTGTGTGGGATTGAATTGCGTTGTTAATTAATGGGTTGTATGATTCTATTTCGCTGATAAAAGTGATTTTAATGCAGTTTTATTTCCATAAATATTTGGATTGTCTCTAAAATTGTTTTTATGGTTTTATAATTACAATAATTATTTTTGGGATTTTATAAAATTTAGAAATCAATATTTCATCAATTATTTAGCCCTGTATGATTTTCTGATCGCATTTATTTGTAAAATCCGTATTTAATTCCAGAATTCTTCAAAAATTATGAAACTCATATTAATTTAAGTTTGGAATATTCCGAGAATTTTAAAATTACTCTGGGAATTTTTGGGATTAGTTTCACCCGCGCGTCGATTCGTTTAATTGATAAAAGCGGGTATAAAGTGCGTTTTAGAAATTGTTTTGAAATTTTGAAATTTATGTTTTTATTAACTTTGGGATATTTATAAAATTTTAAATTTTTTTTAGGAATTGTATGAATTTTATTTATGCGCACCTTAGTTCGTTAAATTATAAATTTTGGGTTAAATCACGCCTATAATTGGAAAAATCTGGACACGTATCTTGTTTTTGTTAAGCAACAGATACGTGGCAGGAGTTTATTTGTGTTGCTGTAGTGTAAGTGGATAAAAATATATAATAATAATAAAACATTAATCTCTAATGTCTCAGTTCTCTCCTTCATCTCTTCTCTCCCAATTTCTCTCATATCCCTCTCTTAATTCCTCCTGCACGCGATTGAGATTTCTCAATCTCTTCAACTCTTCTTCTTCTCTATTCATTTTCTTCTCTTCCTGTGCCCGCTCCGCGGCGCAACTATTGCTTTTCCGGCCGTTTTTCCGATGGGTTTCTTTTCCAGCCACTCGGCTTTGCTTCTCTGTTCATGCATATGTGTATGTGTATATACATAATCCTTGTGTGTATATATTGTGGCGCCCTCCAAACCCGGGTCAGAAATTTGGGGTCCACACACACACACCTTATTTATAACCTGCTTATAACAATAATAAAGATAATAATAATATGCAGTGACCCTACTTACCAAATACCACGGACCGCAACAAGTTAAAGTATGCACACAAGCCAAACACACCTACTTATATTACAAACATTCAAATCCCAACTATTTAAACTCAGAATTGAGTATTAAACATTATTACAAACATTTACAACTCAAATTATCCCAAAAGAAGCCTACTAGCTTAACTCGATCAACCTGAACCCCTAGCTCTCGCGCTGGACTGGGGATCTTCGTTACCAACTGGTTCCTTCTTAACTGGAAAAGAACATAAACAACATCGCACAAATGAGCTAACTAGCTCAGCAAGTCACAATGACAAAACTGAGAATAATGATCATTAAATAAAAAGGGTTATGATATCGAGTGCACAATGAATTATGATTTAGAATTGGATATTATATTTTCATTTTAAAAACCAAGGTTAGGCTGCTGATCAGTCACACACTAACCCCGAGCAAAGCACACAGCACTGCTCTAACTACTGGATCCAAGGCACACATTGGCCTAACTTGACCATTATATGGTCTGACCACGAATCTGGTCCATAATTTTATAAACACAATCCAATTCTAACATAATAACAGAATAAACAATAATAAGCAATAAACCGAATCATTAACAATATTGGACGTTCAATAATGAAATGGTTTCAATCTGCATAAGGATCAATATGGCATTTTCAAAGCTTGGATGTTAGGTAATGAAAGAATTGGATAATAAAGGAATCAATATTTCAGGGTTACCAGGAATTGGTCTTTCAAATCATAAGGTACAATGGTTTGAGTATATAAGTAATTCGGTTCAGTGTTTGGTATTTAGTTTGTATGTATTTGTGGAGTAGTATCGTATATCTGTGGTTCGTATTTGGATATACAACAATCAATGGTTTAGAACGAATAAAGTTTACGGCTCAAGATCAATAACTGGAATCAGGGTTTTGGGTTCAGTGTTTCAAATCACTTGCAATATAGAACAGGACTATCAATCCACAACAATATATCTTGAGAAAGTTCAGAACACTTGCCTGGTATTAGCTTGCTATACTTCTCTAACTTTCAATCACAACCGTCTACTCCTCGACTATCTGTTTCCCTTTGCTACGCCTTTCCTCTTCTGCTCACATATCATAAGCATCTATTAATATTCAACTCATACGATTCTATTCGACATATACTTCTATCTACCCTTCGTTTCACCCAAATCCGATTAACGGATTGAAAGTTATACTATAAACAAGTAAACATCGAATATATAGACCGATAGTTAATCAACAAGTCATATATAGCACATAACACATCAAATAATCAATGATATATCATTTATAAAGAAGTCTCAGGTCATAAACAGGCTTTCGGGTATTTAAAATAATTTTTAAAACATTTTTCGGAATTAAAACGGGTCGTTGGATCAATTTCGGAGTAATAAACAGGTTTCAGTTGGCCAACTCTAGCTTTTAAAACAATTTTATAATAATTATCGAGCCTTGAAAATAATTTAAAATAATAATTTAAAGCTCGAAACTATTTTTCGGAATTTTAAATCATTTTTAAATAATTAAATCTAATTAAATAATTAATTAAAATTAATTAATAATGAATTAAATCAATTAATCAATTAATTGACCAATTAATCAATTAAATATTAACTGAAATTAATTAACTAATTAATTCAGATTTATTTTTGATTTAAAAATAATTTTTGAAATTAAAATAATAATTTTTAGAAATTTCAGAAATTAAAAACGAATTTTCATAATTAAAATAAATAGAAAATATGATTTTTGAGTATTTTTAAAACAGGAATCCTAAATTTGCAAACTCTGGAAAGTTCAGGGACTGAACTTCATCGTCCCCAATAATTGAGGTACTAAACTGTAATTTTACAGTTCCATTCGCCGGAAAACACAGGGGTGGCCGGAGAACACCATTCCGGCACCCTCACCTTACCATCTGCTCCAGATATACTCTACACAACACCAGCAACCTATTCATGCAATCAAAACACATCAATCATCCTTGTCCTGGCCAGAAAATGGCCAAAAACATCGCCGGATTCCGGCGAAACATCGAAAACTTCAAAACACAACTCCCTTCGATTCAGACATCCTCTGTTAACGAGCTATATACCAATCGATTGCAAATTTCATAAGGAACACAACCCACTATAAATCAACAGCTAATAACCCTAATTTTAAAATTCGAAGATTAAACTCAATTTTGAACATGTTATTGAACTTCAAATCAGACATATGACATATGAAAATCATCAGGAAAACAAGCTCTACAACATGCAATCATTAAATCATTCAAACAATCACCCGTACAAAAATTCATATTTTTAATAAAAATAATTCCAAAATAAACAAATTTCCAGAAAATAAACCTCGATTTCTGCAGGTATATGGTTCAAAGAATCTGATAGTACACCTCAAGACCTTCGTTTTGAGTACTCGAGCTTTCCAAACGGACTCCGGTAACACCTCCGATTGTTGGTTTTATTTTCAGAAAGGTTTATGAATATATGAATTTTCTCTGGAAATTTATATAATTACTGACTGTAAATGATTTTTGATACGGAATAATATACGGTAAAGGCTATTTATAATTACGGAAAATTAGTATCCCGTTGGATCATTCCAGATATAAAATGGTACGTTTATTTATAAAAACTGATCCAAACGGTACCGGTTTTCGGGATAATTATCCAAATCAGTATAATTTGTACCGCGGTCTTGGTCTCAGCGCCTGGTTACACGTATTACGAGGTGATAATTGTGATAGTTTAATAAATAGATCCCGTTTATCAAAAATACGAGTTTTATTGATTTACCGAAATGAATAATGTATCGAAAATGTTGCGCCGGGACCCGCGCAGGACAAACCGTACGCCGATCAAAAAAGTCGAAACATGAAAAATGCTCGGAATATTACAATTAGGTTAGTGTTGTGCATATATTGTGTACTTGATGATTTCATAAACAAAACATCTAAGTAGATTTTACTTAGTGAAATAATGTAGCACTCGACGGATAAGAATTATAGTCCAGACGGATAACTCATTATAGTCCCGACGGATGATTAACTTATTATCCATCGAGTGAGTAGCTTATGTAATAATAAGTTTGTAGCACAGTTATATATGCACCTTTGTATAGAATCTGTAGTAGCATATAAGTCATGTTGACTTTAACTAGATATGCAGAATAGGTTGATTAATTGTACATAAATGATGTCTTGTAATTCTCCATAAGTGAAATAGAGTCAAGTGCCAAAATAGCTACCAACGGATGATTAACAAAGCCATCGACGGATGATCAAATGACTATCAACGGATGTTTAATATAGCAGTCGACGGATGATCAATTAAACCATCAACGGATGCTCTGAAAGTCGACGGATGATCATATGAAGAATTCAAACAGCAGTTGAACAGTGAAAGCTGACACACAGCCGTCGAGATGCATACAAACACACTGTGGAAGCCCATTAACTGGGTAATAGAGGACGAAATGCAACAAAGCTTAAGACTGATAGTTTTTATATTTGTTCAGTCTTTTTGACTTTGTAATCTTGGTATTATATAAACCAAGAGAGTGGCAAATAGAAAAATAATTGAGATAGGTGAGAAACACAAAACAGAGAAATCTTTGTAAGCAGAATCATTAGCATTTCCTGTATTCTAGTAGTTCCATTTGTAAGCAGCTGTGAGCATTCCTGCACACAGAGTCCTCTCGATATATTATATATATCTCTGGTGGAATTGCTTAAATCCACCAGAAAGTTTTTAAAGACTCTTGTTTTTAATTACTTATGTTTTGATTCAATTAAGTTTTTATTCCGCATTGTGCTAACTAAAACATTATATCTATATTCGAGTTGAACATTTTTATTTCGAGAAAAAGGTTCAAGAATTCCATTCAACCCCCCTTCTGTAATTCTTGCTATATTGTTATGGGACTAACAATTGGTATCAGAGCAAGCTCTTAATCTACAAAGAGTTTAAAGATCAAAACAATTCAGCAAGATGAACAAGAAAGATGTTGGAGTCAAGATTCCTTTTCTTGATAAAGATAATTACCATCATTGGAAGGTAAAGATGCATCTTCACATGCTTTCCCAAGATGAGGCCTATGTGGACTGCATAGAAAGAGGCCCTCATGTTCCAATGAGAGCTGCAACAGGAAACGAGCCATCTGTTCCAAAGCCAAGGCATGAATGGTCTGATCCAGACATTGAACAAGTCAGGAAAGATAAAAAGGCCATGAACATTCTGTTCAATGGAGTTGATGCTGACATGTTTGATAACATTATCAACTGCAAAACTGCCAAGGAAGTTTGGGACACAATACAGATAATTTGTGATGGCACTGAGCAAGTAAGAGAAAATAAAGTGCAGCTCCTGATTCAGAAATATGAGCATTTTCACAATAAACAAAGTGAGTCACTCACTGACATTTTTAGTAGATTCCAAAAACTACTAAATGCTCTTAAGTTGCATGGAAGAGTCTATCAGACTAAAGACTCCAATCTGAAATTTCTCAGATCTCTTCCAAAGGAATGGAAACCAATGACAGTCTCATTGAGAAACTCACAAGATTATAAGGAGTTTACTTTGGAGAGACTGTATGGCATTCTGAAGACCTATGAGCTTGAGATAGAGCAGGATGAAAGAATGGAGAGAGGAAAGAAGAAAGGAGGATCCATTGCACTAGTTGCTGATCTGGAAAAGTAGAAGGAAGTGAAGATGGAAGCTGTAGAATCAACTTCAAAGGTCTGTGAGAATAAGGTTAAGGGGCTTGCAGCAGAAAATGAAGATTCATTGGGCCAAGATGACATGGAGGACATTGATGAGCACCTAGCATTTCTTTCCAGAAGATTTGCCAAGCTCAAGTTCAAAAAGAACTTTGGAGTAGCCAAGCCAAATAGAAACATGGTGGATAAGTCAAAATTCAAATGTTTCAAATGTGGCTTGGCAGGGCATTTTGCAAATGAGTGTAGAAAGTCAGATTCCAGTAAGAAAAGGTTTAAATCTGTGGATTATAAGCAAAAATACTTTGATCTACTCAAACAAAAGGAAAGGGCTTTTATTACACAAGAGAATGACTGGGCAGCAGATGGTTTGGATGAAGATGAAGATGTCAGCTATGTCAATCTAGCCCTAATGGCCAAGTCTGATGAAACAGAGACAAGTTCCTCAAGCAATCAGGTAATCACTACAAACCTTGAACATTTATCTAAAGCTGAGTGTAATGATGCCATAAATGACATGTCTACAGAATTGTATCATTTGCGTGTTACACTTAAGTCTCTCACTAAAGAAAATGCTAAAATCAAAGAAAACAACTTGTTTTTAAGTGAAAGGAATAATGTGCTTGAGTCTCAGTTTGTTGAGTTTGAGAAACTAAAAATTGAGTGTAAGATTGCCAAGGAGAAATTAACTAAGTCCTTGAAAAAGGAAGATTTTTTGAAGAAGCAGCTCGAGCGTGAACAAGAGGTGATTAAAGCATGGAAAACATCCAGGGATGTTCATGCTCAAATCACCAAAGTTTAAGGAATTGAGTCTTTTTGTGATGAAGCCTGGAAGAAGAATAAAGAGAAACTAGAACCTATTTTGGTAGATGGGTTGTTGACAGATGTAGACTCGACGGATGATGAGGACTATCCGTTGGATAACAAAAAGTGTTATTCGTCGAATGATGAAAATCCTCATACGTCGGCTGTAAGCAAACCCATTAGCAAAGCCAAATTAATCAAGCTAAATGAAAAGTATGGGTCTGTTTCTAAGAACTTTGTTTCAGGTGAGTCAAGTCAAGCTAAGAAAGGGAAAAAGGCTAATGTTGGTCACATGACTGTCAAACAGTTAAGTGACAGACTTGAGAAAATTGAGGTAAAAACAGAGACTAAAAGGAAAAACAATAGGAATGGTAAAGTAGGGATTAACAAACACAATAACTACACACCTGATAAATATGCTCCTAGAAAAATCTGTGTCAAGTATGGTAGTGTAAATCATTTGTCTGTTAATTGCAAATCTGCCATGCCTACTCCTATATCTGTTCAGTCTCAATTTCCCAACATGAATGCCATGCCTCTCATGCCTGTTAATGCTATGCCTACACAGAATATGAATGCACAGTTTGCTAATATGCCATTTGCACCTAATCTATATTATGCTGCATACAATATGCCTCAAATGCCATTTAGCATGCCTTACTGGAATAACATGTTTGCACCAAGCATGTCATTTCCTGTTAGCCATAATATGCATGACAATTCTGTTGTATTAAATGGTTTGAAAGGCCCAACCCAAATGACTAAGGAAGAATATGAAATTCCTAAGTCAAATGAGTTAAGACCTAAGAAATAGAAGAAGAAAGCTAACAAGGCAGGACCCAAGGAAACTTGGGTACCAAAATCAACTTGATTTGATTTTGATGTGTGCAGGGAAACAGAAGGAATCTTTGGTACTTGGATAGTGGTTGTTCAAGATACATGACTGGTGATTCTACCCTGCTCACAGAGTTTAAGGAGAAAGCTGGCCCAAGTATTACTTTTGGAGATGACAGCAAGGGTTATACTGTGGGATATGGCTTGATTTCAAAGGATAATGTCATCATTGAAGAGGTTGCCTTAGTGGATGGTCTCAAACATAATCTGTTGAGTATCAGCCAGCTTTGTGATAAAGACAACCCAGTAACCTTCAATAAAGAAGCCTGTGTTGTGACTAATAATCAAAACAACAAAGTGGTTCTCACTGGTGTGAGAAGAGGAAATGTGTACCTAGCTGACTTCAACTCAACTAAAGCAGAATCTGTAACTTGTCTTCTCAGTAAAGCAAGTCAAGATGAAAGTTGGCTATGGCACAAGAAGCTATCCCATTTAAACTTCAAGACCATGAATGAGCTGGTAAAGAAAGAACTAGTAAGAGGCATTCCTCTAGTGGAGTTTACAAAGGATGGACTGTGTGATGCCTGCCAAAAAGGGAAGCAGATCAAAGCATCATTCAGGAAGAAACTTGATTCAACAATTGAAGAGCCTCTGCAATTGCTCCACATGGATCTGTTTGGACCAGTCAATGTGTTGTCAATTTCAAAGAAAAGATTTTGCCTAGTAATTGTAGATGATTTTTCAATGTTCTCTTGGACATATTTCCTAAAGTCTAAAGATGAGGCTAGTGAAATCATCATCAATCACATAAGGCAAGTTAACAATCATCCTGATTTCAAAGTTAGAAGAATCAGGAGTGACAATGGAACTGAGTTCAAGAACTATGTCATGAGAGCATTTTGTGAGGAAAATGGAATCTTACATGAGTTCTCAGCAGCAAGGACTCCACAACAGAATGGAGTAGTGGAAAGGAAGAACAGATCACTTATTGAAGCTGCAAGGACAATGCTTGAAGAATCAAAATTACCAACATATTTCTGGGCTGAAGCTGTAAACACTGCTTGCTACACTCAGAACATCTCTCTGATTAATCAAGCAAGATGCATGACTCCTTATCAATTGTTCAAGAACAAGAAGCCGACTCTAAACTTTCTTCATGTCTTTGGCTGTAAATGCTATATTCTGAGAAATCAAACTGATCAAAATGGGAAGTTTGATGCTAAAGCAGATGAAGGAATTTTTGTTGGATATGCTGTTGGTAAAGCATATAGAGTCTACCATCTAAGAACCAACATTGTTGTGGAATCTATACATGTTGTGTTTGATGATAAAAAGATTGAAGGACTGAAAGATGGAAATTATCATGAGAGCCTCAAATTCGACAATGTTGAGATGGTCAGTGATGAAAGTGATGATGAGAGTGATCAAGAAACAGTGTCTAAGGATAATTCAGACAAATCTACCACCAATGAAGCACAAAACTCAACATCCGTCGTGTTGCATAATGCTTCATCCGTTGGAAGGCAATTTGTGTTATCCGTCGGAAGACAACCTGCCTCATCCGTCGATACTCAAAATTCACCATCTATCGGGTTATCAAAAGGAGCAGGAAGTCAAGGTAGATCACCCATAAAAAGTACCCCTTTCTCAAATCAAAGATCCACAAACTCAGGGGGAGTTTCTAGCAATCAAAACTCAATCACACATCAAGACAACATTGAGGTCTCTTCATTTAGAGCTAATCTACCTCAACCGAGGAAATGGACAAAAGATCACCCCTTTGAACTGATTATTGGTGATGTTTCTTCTAGAGCTCAAACAAGGAGAGCAACTCAGGAAGAATGTCTATATAGCAGCTTTCTGTCAAAGGAAGAACCAAAGAAGGTAGAAGAAGTCTTGTTAGATCCTGATTGGATTTTAGCTATGCAGGAGGAGCTAAACCAATTTGAAAGGAATAAAGTATGGAAGCTTGTAAGGCATATGTCATAGCCTATTTGTATATTCGAGGATTTAACTCAACTCAAATAAGAATGTAATAAGTAAATAGTGGATCTACCGTCAAAGAGATCTCGCAAAGTAACATCTGTCAAAGGATTCAGAAACAAGGTTCATCTACAGACTTGAGGACTTAATTCACTGGAAGAAGTTCAAGAAATTGATCATGCCTCAGTGATATAAATCAAGATTGTGGATTTAATCAAGTGATAGAGATCTCGTCAGGGTATCAGATAATTACAAGGATCTAATCTGAAGAAAATCAAGTTGTCAAAGTCAAGACATGAAGAAACGTCACGGAAGTTAGTCACTAATGAACCAGACAATACATCGAGTGTCAACGTTGAAGTGGTGGAATTGATTCATAATTCTCAGTGATTTTCAGAAGATTTTTAGAAGAATGGTTGCTGCTCAGGATTAGTGTTAATTCTCTATTAATTAATTAAGTCATATAATTTAATTAAGAAAATAAATTATATCTGCAAAGATTAATTTATTTATTAATTGAATTAATTGATTAATTAATTAATTAATTCAGAATTAATTTTAAGAATTTTCAGAAGTTTAATTGGATTAAAAACAGTCTTAAATCAGCAAAACAATTGAAAATGAACTAGCATGACAATCTGGATTGTTATACCGATTGTCATGCTAAGTCATTTCAATAGTCATACCGAAAGTTCTACTGGGAAGGAGATTGTCTTGCTAGTTCAACTGATTGTCTCACCGAAAGTCTTTCTAGTTCAATCAGATTGTCTTGCTAGTACAATCAATAGTCCTACCGATTGTCTTGCTGAGCTCAGGATTGTCTTGCCAGTTCAATGAGAGTCTGTTGATTGATTTAAAAAGAAAAGAAGAAGTAGAAGACTATCATTCATACAGAACACAAGTCAAAAACAAGAACATGGCAGAAAAGAAAAAGAAGACAATATTTCATCCTTCATCTGCATACTTCAAGATCATAATTTCTAGTTTGTAAAGTTAAATCCAATCAACTAGAAATCATTCTCTTGTTCTTGTGTAACTATCTAGCGGATCAAAATCCCTAGAACTTAATCTCAAATTGTGTTTAGCATTTGAATCTTTTTATTGCAAAAATAGAAAAAGTTCATGTCGAATTTATTCTAGATTTGTGATAATTAATTTGAGATTAATTCCTTGTAATCGATACAGTTGTTGTAACACTATTTGATAAAGAAAATTATATCATGTGGAAGAAGAAGATGCTCTTATTTTTACAAGTTGCAAATCCCAAATATCTGAACTTGTTAAAGAAGGGTCCAAAAACTCCGATGGTTATTGAACCAGAGGTGATAGAAAATGATGTTGTGATTACCAAAGCTAGAACCTATGCAAAAGAGCCTGAAGATTTTACTCCTGTTGAAAAGGAAGAAGCCTCCTTGGATGCCAGCCTTCAATTAATTTTAATTGATTCCCTTGATCCCTTGATGCATAGACATGTGATGAACTGTAAAAATTCCAAACACATGTGGGAAACTATTGAGGTGATTAATGAAGGCACAGAGGAAGTTAGGGAGAACAAGTTAGAGATCCTAACCTCTGAGTATGAATATTTTAAATCCAATCCAGGAGAAGGAATTATTGAAGTGTTTGAGAGGTACAATGCATTGATCAACAACCTGAACATAAATAGTAAATATTACTCTTTCAGGGATGTCAACAAAAAGTTCCTTTTAACACTGCCAACTCATCATGAACATAGAATCACTGCCATAAGAGAAGAGAGAGATCTGAGTGAGATTTCTTTGGATAGGCTCTATGGTGTGTTAAAAACCTATGAGTTGGAGCAGATTCAGCAGAAGGAAGTCTACGGGAAAGATAGAATGGTCAGCACATCTACTGCTCTTGTAGCTGAAGGTCAACAATAACAACAATCTCAACAGTCGGAGAGAATGGTACAGTTTTCCAAGGCTGAGGAAAATGTGATAGTAGCAGAATATGATCCTCCTACTACAAATCAATCCAGTGATGATTTTTATTCCTTGGAAGAGCTGGAGCAATTGGAAGATGAGTCAATGGCCCAAATTGTCAAGAGATTCTCCAATGTCAGATTCAAGAGAAATCCCAAGTTCAAGTACAAGTCCAACTACAACAAATTTCAGAAAGGTGGATCTTCATCCTCTAACACCAGCAGTGGTGGATACAAAACAGGGATGGTTGATCGGAGCACCATCAGATGCTATAACTGCAATGAGTTGGGACACTTTGCCATAAAATATAGGAAGCCAAAGCAAGTAAGGAAGAACTCTTATGATTCAAATCAAAAGAGTAACTCTGAAAGGGCTTATCTGGCAAAGGGAAGAAGCTGGGATGATACTGATAGTGAAGATGAAGAAGAAGGGAATCTTGCTCTTATGGCTATTGATGGAAAAGTGTCATCGTCAAGAAAAGAGGTAAAATATACTGATACTGAATTAGTTTATCATCTAGGAGGTAACTTAGATTGTGCTCGTCGTGATAATGAACTTTTAAGTTTACAGATCAAAGACCTTGAGAAAGAGGTCAATGAATTAAGACTTGTGCACATTAATCAAGACAAGTTAAAAGAACAAGTATCTTTTCTAGAGAATAGAGTTGACTGTTATAGAAAACTCGAAACTATTCTCAAAGACAAGATCACCGGTCTTGAGACTAAGGTTAGAGCCTACTTCAATTCTTGTTCGAAGGCTAAAGAGTTCTACAGTAAGCAAGCTGTTAATCAAACATCTGGAATAGGTTATGATTACAATGTTGCTATTGGAGAATTAGGCATAAACTCCCCTCCTCATATCTGTGCTAAAGGGAGGGAAGTACCACATGTGCTTAAGGGTGTTGATGAACCCCTCTATAAAGCATCAATTGCTGAACCATTTGATGCGACCTCTTCTGTTATTCAAGAAGAAATACGTGCTGAAGATCATGCTAATGAGAAGGTTGTTTCCAAGTCAAGTGTGTCAAAAGTTCCAGTCAAAGTTGTGAAAGCAACTGAGACTAACTCAGACACACATGAGTTGGATAACAAAAATACCATGTCTACCATGCATAAATTGCCTGCTGTTAATCACTCTCATAAAGCATGTGGTGTTGTTAATTGTACGTCTTGTGCTTTTAATTTGATGAATGCTTATTTTAATGGTAAGCATGTTTCTAATGATAAGACTACTCCTCGTCAGCATGTGAATAACAAGAAGCATGATAGGTCTAAGACTGCTAGTCCTTCTAAGGCTAGAAAGGAGATATTTGTGCCTAAGCTTAAACAGAAATTTGTTAAGGCTATTTACAAGGTCAAATGTTCAGTCATTGAGAAAGTTGAGACCATTAAAGTTAAAAATGTTATTTTGCCTGACAAAGGACAATTCTACAAGTATGCCGGGCCCAACCAAGTTTGGGTTCCGAAGAAGGTCTAATCCATTTGTAGTGCAGGGCATTAAACAGATGTAACCGGTAGTGTGGATTCTTGATAGTGGATCATCAAGACATATGACCAGAGATAGAGCCCTGCTATCAAATGTGGTTGAGAAAGCTGGCCCCCTGGTTACCTTTGGAGATAACAGCAAAGGTTTATCTGAGGGATATGGCTGTTTGTAAGCTGGTAATGTTATCAATGAAAATTTGTATATTGTGCTAGGTTATTATCAGGAAGCAGTATCTAACATATAGCACCAGTGACGAGACTTGAGAATATTACGACATATCACGCACCTGATACACATTACACTTGGAATTGGACTCTAGTAAGATGTGTACAAGTGTACTCCTGGTTGGTGAGTCAAAAGAGAAAGTCAATGCCCCACAGTTCATGGACTTTGCAGTTGCAGATCTATTGGACTATACAATCTCTTCTTCACAATCTCACTTCTTCACAATCTCACTTCAGGTTGGTATGAACTAGTGTACTACTCAAGCAATCGTCAATTTGGTATGGCACTCTAACTGAAGTTATAATTTAATATGAACTAGTAGAGTCGTCATATTTATAACTCTCTTATTACTAGGCACAAACATAGTGCAGTGAGTTTTAGGAGAAAATTAAACTTCTTTCTACATTAGTGATTTCTTATTTCATTAAAATCTTTTGAAATCACTAGTGTACATCATTTCTCTCAAAAGATTAAATGTATAATTTTCATTCATTATAGATCTTAAGTATATTTTATCTCTCTATTGCCATATGTTCTGTGATACAGGTTCAGTCTCCAATGGCTTTCTTTCATTGACAGTCATGAGGTTGAAAACCCACAACATCTATCCCAGACTGTAAAGACAAACACAAAAACAGAACCAACCAACACTCTCTTACCACTAAATGTAGTATGAATGAGCGTGAGGGAGATAGTGCCTTAGTGCACCACATAAGGAAGGTTCTGAAGTCAACCCAGTAGCTCTGTCTCCTACATAGATGAGTAGTATTTAAACCGAGACAACTGCTAGCCCCCATACATCTTCTCAAAAAGATGTAATGGTTGAAAAGGCACAAAAACAGTTACTAGATTCATTCTCTCAACAGGGTGCGTCTATTGAATTTTGCCTGTTGGCCAAGGTATCCGTTGTAGTGTCACCACCTCAAACATAAACAATTCTTGATGCACAAGGAAAGGTCACACACACAAAGGATGAGTTGACGGAAATAAGAGTTTCGACCATTTTAAGGTCAGATTCGATTGTTCAAGGTTCGTTAATGGACCAATTGCCTTTACAGGTGTTAGGAGAGGATACTGATCCAAAAGCCATATGTCAGTGCTCAGTGTCTACCTCCCCAGGCTTAAATCCCCTGGATGCATCTGCGGATAGTGGATCTGACATAGGCGCAGATCGGCAACTTGTTGACAATGATTCAGATATTACCTGATGAGTCACAAGGAAATGTCTTCACATACATTAGAAGGGAACTTTGATCTTAATGCTAAATTTGTTGGATCATTGTTTACCTTCCCAGAATTCAAATCTGGAACCCTAAAAGGGAAACTAGCAACTTGTAGATTATGACTCAGATTCATCTGACGAGTTTAACAAGGATGGGGATTTGCGAACTCCCATTGCACCACCTGTGACCTCCTTAAGGATGGCTAAGGTGATTTTCCTTGCAGGTACAGCTGAATGTTGGAGCTATGAGAGGAGTGATACACTTGTGATAATGAGTGTAAACACGAGTGGAGAGAAGAGTGAAACACATGTGAGGTACACTAAACAGAATCACACACTCACAGTGAGGAAGAAAGATGAAACTACTTGTTATTTCTTTTCCAACCAAGTGAAATATGAGAACTCCTTCAGAAAACGGCATACATTCCTTCTCTAAGGGGGAGATAAAAGCTTAAGTAATAGTTTGGAGGATTCCTCAACTAAGGGGGAGAAATAGCAGGGAGGAAGAAAAAGATCCTACATATGTACACTACACCACACCATTGTTGTTTGTAACTACGGATCCTATTGTACGGGAGAGGTGGTAAACACAAGGTGATTTTCTTCATAAGGGAAGAAGTTGTTTTTCTAAAGAGGAGTACCATTGGTTTTTATCTACGGATCCTATTATACGGGAGAGGTGGTAAACGAAGGTGATCTTCTTTAATCAGTTGATTCTCATAGGGGGAGAAGCAAGAGAGATATGCGCTTCTCAACAGGAAATGTGGTTGTACAAAAGAAGATGAAACTACTTGAAGATATGTTCAGTCTAGAGGAACATCTATTTGGAATCTGGAAAAGGTTAAATGTTATCCATAACTTTTCTGCTATTTACTTTGCATTTCTGTTTATATCTTTTTCTTATTTGTTAGTTGAGTTATCCTCTAGGTATTTGTGTGTTATTGTCTAACAAACAAATAGGGGGAGATTGTAAGGCATATGTCATAGCCTATTTGTATATTCGAGGATTTAACTCAACTCAAATAATAATGTAATAAGTAAATAGTGGATCTACCGTCAAAGAGATCTCGCAAAGTAACATCTGTCAAAGGATTCAGAAACAAGGTTCATCTACAGACTTGAGAAATTAATTCACTGGAAGAAGTTCAAGAAATTGATCATGCCTCAGTGATATAAATCAAGATTGTGGATTTAATCAAGTGACAGAGATCTCGTCAGGGTATCAGATAATTACAAGGATTTAATCTGAAGAAAATCAAGTTGTCAAAGTCAAGACATGAAGAAACGTCACGAAAGTTAGTCACTCATGAACCAGACAGTACATCGAGTGTCAACGTTGATGTGGTGGAATTGATTCATAATTCTCAGTGATTTTCAGAAGATTTTTAGAAGAATGGTTGTTGCTCAGGATTAGTGTTAATTCTCTATTAATTAATTAAGTCATATAATTTAATTAAGAAAATAAATTATATCTGCAAAGATTAATTTATTTATTAATTGAATTAATTGATTAATTAATTCAGAATTAATATTAAGAATTTTCAGAAGTTTAATTAGATTAAAAACAGTCTTAAATCAACAAGACAATTGAAAATGAACTAGCATGATAATCTGGATTGTCATACCGATTGTCATGCTAAGTCATTTCAATAGTCATACCGAAAGTTCTACTGGGAAGGAGATTGTCTTGCTAGTTCAACTGATTGTCTCACCGAAAGTCTTTCTAGTCCAATTAGATTGTCTTGCTAGTACAATCAATAGTCCTACCGATTGTCTTGCTGAGCTCAGGATTGTCTTGCCAGTTCAATGAGAGTCTGTTGATTGATTTAAAAAGAAAAGAAGAAGCAGAAGACTATCATTCACACATAACACAAGTCAAAAACAAGAACACAACAGAAAAGAAAAAGAAGACAATATTTCATCCTTCATCTGCATACTTCAAGATCATAATTTCTAGTTTGTAAAGTTAAATCCAATTTCTAGTTTGTAACTATCTAGCGAATCAAAATCCCTAGAACTTAATCTCAAATTTCATTTAGCATTTGAATCTTTTTATTGCAAAAATAGAAAAAGTTCATGTCGAATTTCTTCTAGATTTGTGATAATTAATTTGAGATTAATTCCTTGTAATCGATACAGTTATTGTAACACCTTTCAAGTTTAATAATATTCTTATTTAACTTGAATTTTGTTTCACATTTTTATTCCGCATTTAATTCGATTATTCGGTACTGTTTGTATTCAACCCCCCTTCTATAAACACATTGGGACATAACAAAGCTGGTACCCAGGCCTAAAGGAAAGAATCCAATAGACGCCAAATGGGTATTCAGAAACAAGACGGATGAAAATGGCATAGTAAGGAACAAAGCCAGATTGGTTGCTAAAGGCTATTGCCAGCAAGAAGGAATAGATTTTGATGAAACATTTGCTCCTGTTGCAAGACTTGAAGCCATCAGAATCTTCTTAGCCTATGCAGCCCATGCCAATTTCAAGGTCTATCAAATGGATGTCAAAAGTGCCTTTCTGAATGGAGATTTGGAGGAAGAAGTGTATGTTAGTCAACCTCCTGGCTTTGAAGATCTAAATTTTCCAGAGTATGTCTATTATCTACTGAAAGCACTTTATGGACTGAAGCAAGCACCTAGAGCCTGGTAGACACTTTATCAAAGTTCCTTTTGGAAAATCACTTCACAAGAGGTACTGTAGATAAAACTTTATTTTTTAGAAATGTTAATGGCTCTCGCATACTTGTTCAAATTTATGTAGATGATATTATTTTTGGCTCTATAGATGAGAAACTTTGTAAAAAGTTTTCCAAACTGATGCAAAGTAAGTATGAAATGAGTATGATGGGAGAACTAACTTACTTTCTTGGTTTACAAGTTAAACAAGTTAGTGATGGAATATTCATTAGTCAAACTAAATATATTTTTGATCTTTTAAAGAAGTTTGATCTAATGGATTGCACATCTGCAAAAACTCCCATGGCCACTGTAACTAAGCTTGAATTAAACACTACTGAAAAGTCTGTGGATATTTCAAGCTATAGAGGCATGGTTGGCTCACTTCTGTACTTAACAGCTAGTAGGCCAGATATAATGTTTGCTACATGTTTATGTGCTAGATTTTAGGCTGATCCTAGAGAATCTCACTTGATAGCTATTAAGAGAATTTTCAGATATCTCAAGGGAACACCAAAACTTGGCATTTGGTATCCTAGAGATTCTGGTTTTGATCTAACTGGTTATTCAGATGCAGATTATGTAGGTTGCAAAATTGACAGAAAGAGCACAATAAGAACTTGTCAATTTCTAGGAAACAAGCTTGTGTCCTGGTTCAGTAAAAAGCAAAATTCAGTTTCTACTTCTACAACTGAAGCTGAATATATTGCTGCTGGCAGTTGCTGTGCACATATTTTATGGATGAAAAATCAATTGCTAGACTATGGTTTGCAAGTTGAGAGGATTCCTATTTTCTGTGATAACACAAGTGCAATTGCCATCACTGAAACTCCAGTGCAACATTCAAGGACAAAGCACATAGACATCAAGTACTATTTCATAAGGGAACATGTAATGAATTGTACTATAGAGTTACATTTTGTTCCAAGTGAGAAGCAACTTGCAGATATCTTTACCAAGCCACTGGATGAATCCACCTTTTCAAGGTTGGTAAGTGAGTTAGGTATGCTTAATTACTCTTGAATTTATCTGACTTATTTTGCAAGTTGAAATGTAGCCAGAAATTTAGCTGTTTTTTAGTCATGGATGAAATTTTGGCTGAGTCAAAATTTGCATCTCGACGGATGACCATTATCCATCGAGTTGAGTCATCCGTCGATATACTATTTGCAAATAAAAATCAATTACTTTTCTGGAATCTTTTAAAACTCGACGGATAACAGTTTATCCTCATCCGTCGAATTGTATAAATCTTAACCGTTAATTCCCTGAACATTATCCATCGAGTATACTTACAGTTTATAAGCATTACACGACGGATAATAGGTGGAATTTTTACAGTTTATTTTTAAACGGCTATTTTAGGCAATTTCTATTGGGTAATTTACTTTTCTTTATTATTTTCATCCGTTGTTTTTGAGATAGTATAAAAGCTTATTTCATTCCAATTATTTTCTTTTATCATTCTCAAATTCAACTGCTTTTATTTCATTCTCTCTCAAGCAAATATCCTCTTTCTCTTCAAGCTTTCATTCTCTAACAATGGCACCTGTAGTAAAGATAATGTCTCAAACTGGGTTCATTTATGAGAAGAACAACTTCACTGCTTTGGTCAATAAGGGTATTCAGCAATCAGAAGACTATCACAAGATGATGGACTTTGTGAAGAACTGCAAGTTAAGTTATGCCATGCTTGAATCACCCACAATTTTCTGTGAAGTTGTTGAAGAGATGTGGACCACTGCAATCTACAACTCTACTGACAAAACCATCACTCTAACTATCAAAGGTAATGAGTTCTGTATCAATAGTGATGTGATAAAAACATGTTTCAAAATTCCTGATGATAATGTAACTTCACCACACAATGACACTGATATTATCAATATGCTTAATTCCATGCATTATGCACTTCCTACTACTAAGCTAAGTGATATTAGAAGATTAGGTTTTAGAAAGGAATGGAGTTTCATGTGTGATATTGTGACTAAAGTTTTCTCTGGAAAAATCAGTAATTTTGATTCTGTGAAGATTTCCATGCTATACATGCTAGTTACAGATAAATTTTACAATTTCAGTGACCTTGTCTTGTATGAGTTAGGTTTTAAACTAGGTGAGTTAGCCAAAAGGGGAAAGAATATATATTATGCTAGATTTGTCATGCTATTGGCTAACCATCTTTGTCAAGAGATTGTACTTGAGAACCCAAACAACAAATTGGCTTGTTAGGTTCAAGAGAGAAGAATCATTGCAGATTTGAACAGAGCCAACCATCATAGGGATGTGCCAATGTTCTACTTTCCTGTAATGCAGACACCTCAGGTAAGTGAGGTAAGTTCATCCATACCCTCAACTATTCCAATCTCCTCAAGTTCTTTGAGTTTAGGAGTAGCTATGGAAACTGTGACAATGACCAAACAGTTGCCTACCAAAGCTGCCAAAACAACTGTAATTTCTAAATCCAAGTCAAAGAAAACCCCTTCTGGTATCTCTCAAAAGGTACCAGTTGAAAAATCCACCAAAGCCAAAGAGGGGAGTGTGAAGGAGGGTTAGTTAGGTGAGGGAAGGGGTGAACATCAAAGAAACCCCAAGAATAAGGTTGGAGAGTTGAGAGAATCTCAGCCTAGCCACACTGTAGTTTCTCACTGCAGTTTCCCAACAAACTGCAGTGCTTAAAAAGGACAAAAGCTCACTTCTAGCTACATCCTCCCAAAAGGATATGGCTATTGAACAAAGCTCTCAGCCAAGTGCACAGGCTAAAAGGGTTAGGGACACAAGCTCACCCCAAACTTACACAAGAAAGAAGAAATCCAAAACCATTGGGGATACACAGGGCACACACACAGTGCAAACTGGTGCTAAAGACACAGTCCCTGCACTTTCTCCAATTCAGTTTGATGTGGCTCCAATAAATGTGGAGTCACAGCCAAAATCTCTTATAATAGAAGCCTCTGAAACACCATACTCACCAACAAACTCTCTGGAAGTGGATATGATAAACACTTCAATTCCTGGATTCCCCTTCTTTAACTCTGTTGGGGAAGCCAAAATCTAGTGCAAGTGAGCATCATCTTTTAGATGATTTGTTGGCTCACTTGCCAATTCTTTCAGATACTATTGTGACATATGTGCCTCAAATAACTTCAATCAACACAAAGTCAACAATAATTTCTCTTCCCACCTCATTCATTTCTACTCTCTCGATGGATATTGCTCATCCGTCAAGTAGTGATTGTATCCCGACGGATAAGCTTAACAGCAGTTATCCGTCAGATAGCTTTACCACTCACCCGTCGAGTGTCTCTGCACAACTTCAAACTTCAATTATTTCTAGTGCAGAAGATTTAGTGGTAATACAGTCACTCTTAGGACTGAGAGAGGAGAGTGCATTGAGTGAGAGGCTGGGTTGCTCCCAGGCAAAAGGAGAGGAAAAGAGTGAATCTCAGCAATCCATTTATTCACGATTGGCAAAAGTGAGTGAGAGGAGTCCCACCTTAGTAGGTGAAGGTGAGGGTGTGAGGGTGGGGAGCCAGGGTGAGACCCTGATGCAACAAAATAGAGATTATGAGAGAAAGGCAGGTACAGGAGAAATAAGGGTGGATCCAACCATTGATAGTGATTCAATGATTGTGGATGATGTTGAAAAGGGAAGACAATTTCAGCAACATTACAAAGCTGAAATTGATAACATTTCCTTGGATGGTGACACTTTTACTCATCCTGTGTCAGCCTATCAATTGTTGGTTGCTCAGGGCAATGTAGAGCAGAACAGACTTTGAATTTAGTACACACCTCAGAATCTCTTCAAAGAGATAAAGCTGCTGTCAATAGGATGCCTTCTCAAGCTGGTGAGCCATCTGAAGAATTTGGAGTAAATTCTAATGATGATGACTCTGTTTCTTTGGATGGAAGCATGAACTTAGGGGGAGATGAAGGCCCAAGTTCTGTTTCAAATTTACCTGGATGGGCATGGACAAAGGAATCTACAACAGGACAATTTGGTGTATCTTTGGTCAAGCAAGTGATGGCTATTCAAAAGGCCCTTCAGGAAACTTCAGATGCTGGTACCAAGGCTATTCTTCAAGCTCACCTAGACTCTCTACATCTCATGAAAATCCAACATTTAAGACAGAATCTGAGTGTGGATGAACTAAAAAGAGATATAGCTGACTTGAAAACTTATAATTCTGAGAAGCTGGATTCAGTAATGCCATATGGTACCATGCAAGATCTATTACTAAGACTGAGGAGAGAATCAGATTCTGAAAAGAAGCTAGCCAAGCTGGAAGACAGAGTTCAAGTTATTGAGAATTCAGTGGCTATCCTTCTTCAAAATCAACAGACTCAGACAAATCTTCTCATGCAACTGGCTAAAGCACAAGGCCTAACTCCTCAACCTGATGATAACAAAAAGGGGGAGAGAGAATCAAGTAAGGGGGAGAAAGGACCAACTGAGGGGGAGAAACTTCAAGTACAAATCAGCAAAGTAATTGTACCTTCAATTACTGTCTCCCAGCCAACAGTTGCAGATGGTATAGATCTAATTAAAGCAGCAGCAGCAAATTTGAAAGTTGCTGAAAAAGGAAAGTTGAGTTTGATCAACTGGAATAAGATTGATGAGGAGATACAGAAAAAGTTTGAACTAGTCAAGGAGCCAGTTAAGTCAGCCATCCATCACTCTCATGTCAAGCCAATCAGTGTGAATGAGATGAGCATGAACTATCTGGAAAAAGGACAATCTTCCTGCATCAAGTCTCCAAAGGCTGAAACAATTCTTAAACCAAGGGCAAATTATCCAAAATCATCTTGGAAGAACCCTATGGACACTGTGTATGACACACCCAAGCCTGATGAAAAGAAGCTTCTGTCAAGATCTATTGTCTTCTATAAAGATCCGGCTGATTCAGCTTCAAAAAGGAGAATTGCTAAGATATTCAGAAATGGAAAGGAAATTTGTATGGTAGCTGGACATCCACAATTAGCTCAAGAAAAGAAAGAAGAAAAAGCCAGATTAAAGCAAGAAAAGAGGCAAGCTGCTCTAAATGCAAAGAAGTCTAAACAAAAGAAAGAACAAATTGCTATCTTAGCCAAGCTACAGGCTGTCAAATCTTCTCAACAAATTCCCTCTCAACCATCTGAAGCTGCTGAATCAAAGAAGAAAATTGAAGAACAAAAGAAATCCCAAAGGAAGAAAGAATTGGCTAGAAGAACAAAAAGGAAACTGGATGTTGTTGACAAGGAATTGGAAGATCAATTTCCTAAGGAATCCACACCAGCTACAACTCAAGCATCAAAGCCCTCTGTGGTATTTGAAGACATAAGGGTGGTGGATCCCTACAGGAACATACATGGTGAACCTATTGTGCCAAAGGATGAGCCAATAGAGTGGGATAACATACCAATTCCTGACTTCAGCTTACCAATCCTTAGCAAGCCAAAAAGGACAAAGTCAAGGGCAGTCAAGAAAGTGAAGCTGTCACCTCTCAAATCCAAGTCAGTAGTTAAAGCTCAACCCAAGGTCAACAGGGGAGACTACTTGTACTTGTGTGACATCAAAGAATTCTCATATCTAAATCTTTATCTGGATGAACTAGATGAAGTAAGGGCAATTGATGCATACAGAAACGTACCTGAAAGGTTGGTGTTCAAGTACAAAGGAGGAAAGGAGATCCAGTGGCCACTTCACAGGATTCTTCAAAAAAGCCAAGCTGTGCTGATTAAAGTCTATTCATCCTTCAAGAAAAACTTTGGGTTCAATGTAACTGCAAGAAGACTAGTATTGAAGAAGATTGAAGAGTTGAGGAGTGTTAGAGCTAAAGATGCACTCCCAAAGACACTAATCATCCCATATACAGGGAGAAGAGTGCATCTAAGGCCCTACTGGCTGATGGAATTCATGGATGACAAGGGTGTGAGAAGATTCTTTAGATTAGAAGACCAACTGAGTATCTCTAGCAATGAGACTCTCTTGGAAATGCAAGAAAAGCTAGATCTCTCAGAATCTGATGAACTGGAATTCCACAGGCAGCTCCAGAATCAAATTGAGGAAAATAACAGAAAGCTTGGAAGAAGATCCAGACCTTCAAGGAACTAGAAAAATCTGCTCAGGGTAGAGGAGCAACTCGAATTGACTGTGAGCCAAACCTTGTACATTTTGTTTAATTGAAGCACTTTCAGTTTATCTACTTATCTTTAAAGATGTATGTTGAGGATGTTTTGTTATCATCAAGTATCTCATAATTTATGGCTACAATTCCAGTAGACATAAATTGGGGGAGATTGTTGTGCATATATTGTGTACTTGATGATTTCATAAACAAAACATCTAAGTAGATTTTACTTAGTGAAATAATGTAGCACTCGACGGATAAGAATTATAGTCCCGACGGATAACTCATTATAGTCCCGACAGATGATTAACTTATTATCCATCGAGTGAGTAGCTTATGTAATAATAAGTTTGTACCACAGTTATGTATGCACCTTTGTATAGAATCTGTAGTAGCATATAAGTCATGTTAACTTTAACTAGATATGCAAAATAGGTTGATTAATTGTACATAAATGATGTCTTGTAATTCTGCATAAGTGAAATAGAGTCAAGTGCCAAAATAGCTACCGACGGATGATTAACAAAGCCATCGACGGATGATCAAATGACTATCAACGGATGTTTAATATAGCAGTCGACGGATGATCAATTAAACCATCAACGGATGTTCTGAAAGTCGACAGATGATCATATGAAGAATTCAAACAGCAGTTGAACAGTGAAAGCTGACACATAGCCGTCGAGATGCATACAAACACACTGTGGAAGCCCATTAACTAGGTAATAGAGGACGAAAAGCAGCAAAGCTTAAGACTGATAGTTTTTATATATGTTCAGTCTTTTTGACTTTGTAATCTTGGTATTATATAAACCAAGAGAGTAGCAAATAGAAAAATAACTGAGATAGCTGAGAAACACAAAAACAGAGAAATCTTTGTAAGCAGAATCATTAGCATTTCCTGTATTCTCAGTTGTTCCATTTGTAAGCAGCTGTGAGCATTCCTACACACAGAGTCCTCTCGATATATTATATATATCTCTGGTGGAATTGTTTAAATCTACCAGAAAGTTTTTAAAGACTCTTGTTTTTAATTACTTATGTTTTGATTCAATTAAGTTTCTATTGCGCATTGTGCTAATTAAAACATTATATCTATATTCGAGTTGAACATTTTTATTTCGAGAAAAAGGTTCAAGAATTTCATTCAACCCCCCTTCTGTAATTCTTGCTATATTGTTAAGGGACTAACAGTTAAGAAGGAGTTCTTGAAAGAGTTTCGGGTTATAAAAACGTAGCAACGGATGACGTCGGTTGGTTCCCGTTTGTATAAAATAGTTTTTTAAATACTCGGAAAAAGATTTTATAAAATCCATATAATTCCTATAAAATCATAAATCATCATAAAAAATAATTAGGAAGATATGACAATTATCTATATTTTATTTTGGACATATAAAAATTAAAATACTTAATTAACATTATTTTTAAACATCCAAACACATTTAACACTTAACAAATAATTCACAGAATAAATACTGAACACATATAATAATTATTTATTAGCAAAAATAATTACACGATATTTCCCGGATATTACATCCTTCCCCCCTTAAAAGGATTCTGTCCTCAGAATCTCCTAAGAAAATAAATGAGGCTACTTTTCTTTCATATCACTTTCTAACTCCCAGGTTGACTCTTCAACCTTTGGGTTTCTCCATAATACTCTTACTAACTTTACCACTTTATTTCTTAATACTTTCTCTCTTTCCTCTAGAATCTCTATTGGACTCTCTATATATGACAAATCTGCCTGAAGCTCTATTGGCTCATATTCTATTACATGCCTGGAGTCTGGATTATACTTCTTAAGCATCGATACGATAAAAACATTGTTAATATGCTCCATGTGCGGAGGTAACGCCAACTCGTAAGCTACTTTACCAACGCGCCTTAGAATCTCAAAAGGTCCGACATATCTTGGGCTCAACTTTCCTTTCTTTCCAAACCTCGTTAGTCCCTTCCACGGTGATACTTTCAGTAATACCAAATTCTCTTCTTCGAATTCCATGTCTTTCCTTGACTGATCTGCATATTTCCTTTGATGGTCTTGTGCTGTTATCAATCTCTTCTGGATAACTTCAACAACTTCATTTTGTCTGTTGTACTAATTCAGGTCCAAGTATTTTGCGTTCTCCTACTTCATCCCAATACACTGGAGATCTGCATTTGCATCCATAAAGGGCTTCATAGGGTGGCATCCCAATACTAGCATGATAACTGTTGTTGAAAGCAAATTCTACCAGAGGTAAATGCTCGTCCCAACTCCCTTTGAAGTCAATAGCACAAACACGTAACATATCGTTAATTGTATGGATCGTTCTTTCACTCTGGCCGTCCATCTGTGGATGGTAAGCCGTACTCATATTTAGTTTCATTCCCAAACATTCTTGAAAAAATTTCCAAAATCTTGAATTAAATCTTGGATCTCGATCAGATACGATAGACACCAGAACTCCATAACGAACTACAATTTCCTTCAGGTACATATGGACTAATTTGTTGAGTGAAAATCTTTCATTAATAGGCAGAAAATGAGCTGACTTGGTAAGTCTATCCACTATAACCCAAATGGCATCATGATTAGCCCTTGTCCTTGGTAATCCAATTATAAAATCCATGGAAATATGTTCCCACTTCCACTCTGAAATCTCTAATGGCTGTAGCAATCCACTTGGTCTCTAATGCTCTGCTTTAACTCTCTAACATGTATAACATCTGCTAAATCATTTCGCAATTTCCCCTTTCATATCTGGCCACCAATAATTTTCCTTTAAATCCCTGTACATTTTAGTACTCCCTGGCTGGATTGAATACCTCAAATTATGAGCTTCCTGTAAAATTTCATTCTTCAGCTCCGTCACCGGTGGAATCCAAATTCTAGAAGAAAACCTAAGAATACCTTGATCGTCCTTTTGCGTGCACAATTCTTCACCTACCAAACGATTTGTCCTGATCCATTACTTCTTCTTGACATTTCTTTATCTTCTCTAACAACTCCGGCTGGAAAGTCATACCATACACTTTTGCTTCATCAGGCTTGCAAACTCTAATCTCCAATTCCAATTTCTGGAATTCCTTATATATTTCTTCGGGTACTGATAACACATTTAACTTTTCCTTCCGACTCAACGCATCTGCTACAACGTTCGCTTTACCGGGATGATAATTAATCGTGCAGTCGTAATCCTTGATCAATTCTAACCATCTCATTTGCCTCATATTAAGCTCCTTTTGTGTGAATATGTACTTCAAGCTTTTGTGATCCGTGTAAATCTCGCATTTTTCTTCATATAGATAATGTCTCCAAATTTTCAAAGCAAAAACTATGGCTGCTAGCTCCAAATCATGAGTAGGATATTTCTGTTCGTGTGGCTTCAGTTGCCTTGACGCATATGTAATCACTTTATCGTGCTGCATCAGAACACATCCTAGTTCTTTATGAGAAGCATCGCTATAAATTACAAAATTCCCTTGATCGTCTGGAAGTGACAAAATATGTGTCGTGATTAATCTTCGCTTCAATTCCTGAAAACTTTCTTCGCATTTATCGTTCCATATAAACTTTTCATTCTTCCGTGTAAGCTTTGTCAATGATGTTGCAATCCTTGAGAAATTTTGAACGAATCGATGATAATATCCCGCTAATCTCAAGAAACTTCTTACCTCGGTGGGTGTTCTCGGTCTTTCCCAATTTGTAATTTCCTCAATCTTTGCTGGGTCCACTTTGATCCCTTCATTACTGACTATGTGTCCTAAGAACTGAACTTCCTGTAGCGAAAACTCACACTTCGAGAATTTAGCATATAACTTCTTTTTCCTTAAAATCTTCAAAGCTGTTCTCAAATGTGCTGCATGATCCTCTTCCGTCTTTGAATAAATCAAAATGTCATCTATAAACATAATAACGAACTTATCCAAATATTCCTTGAAACTTCTGTTCATCAGATCCATGAACGCTGTCGGGGCATTTGTCAATCCAAAAGACATCACTAAAAATTCGTAATGTCCATACCTTGTTCTAAAAGCTGTCTTCGGTATATCCTCTGACTTAATCTTTAGTTGATGATATCCCAATCTTAAGTGAATCTTGGACAAATACTTGGCTCCCTTCAATTGGTCAAACAGATCGTCAATTCTGGGTAACAGATATTTGTTCTTGATTGTAAGCTTGTTGAGCTCCCTATAGTCGATACACAGTCTCATACTTCCATCCTTCTTTTTGACAAATAGTACCGGTGCACCCCACGGGGATACACTGGGTCTAATTACTCCTTTCTCTAACAACTCTTGCAATTGCTTCGCTAGCTCTTTCATCTCAACGGGCGCCATTCTGTATGGGGCCTTGGATACTGATTCTGTTTCAGGTGCTAAGTCGATTGCAAACTCAATTTCTCTGTCTGGAGGAAGTCCTGGTAAGTCATCGGGAAACACGTCTGGAAATTCATTAACTACTGGAATATCTTCAAGTTTTGCTGGCTCCTGACTTCTGTCATTCACATATGCCACGAAATGCTCGCATCCTTGGCATAGTAACTTCTTGGACTGAATCATCATTAAGAACTTCTTTACTTGCTTCTGGCCCTTGAACGTTACTATCCTTTTGTCTGGCGTCTTCACCATTACCTTCTTATTTTGACAATCTATCTGGGCATCGTGCTTAGATAAACAATCCATTCCTAAGATAACGTCAAATTCTCCTAGCTTAAATGGTATTAAATCTACATAAAACTTACTACCAGAAATCTTAATCTCACAATTCCCACAAACTTGATTAATAGATACTCATTCTTGATTTGCTAATTCCACAGTCATTATTTCATTTAAATACTCAACTGGACAATTTAGCTTACTAACAAAATCTTGTGAAACAAACGATCGAGTTGCTCCCGAATCTATTAACACTTTGGCACATAAAAAATCCACATTAAACATACCTGCCACGACATCTGCATCCTGGATAGCATCCTTCACAGACATGTTAAAAATTTTAGCCCTTGGAGTCTCATTCACTGCTGGGGTAGATCCCATAATCCTCAATGCATTACTGACTGGGGCTGGTGTCTTGCAATCCCTGGATATATGTCATGGCTTCCTACATTTAAAGCACGTAAATCCAATGGCTGGAACCTTCACTGCTGGATTCCGGATAGGCTGATCCTTATTTGCTGGCTCTCTTGCTGGCTGATTTCGGCACTCCCTTGAATAGTGCCCTTTCTGATTACACTTGAAACAAACTACATTCAACTTATTACAAACTCCTTCATGCTTCTTCCCACATACCTGACAATCTGGAAAAGTTAATCTCAACTGATTCGGCTGATTCACATTAACTGGACGGTTGCCCAGACCTCCGTCGCCTGCATTTTGTCTCCTGAAATTGGAATTTCTCCCTGGCTGAAACTTGCCCTTCTTAAAATTTGGAAACTTCCCTGGTTGTGACTGACCTTCATTTCCTTCAAATTTCCTTTTCTTGCTTTCTTTCTCCTTCTGTGACATCTCGCTCTCTGTCTCTGCGATCATGGCCTTCTGTACAACTCCTGCGTAGGTATCCAACTTAAAAATGGCTACCTTCCCTCTAATCCATGGTTTTAGACCTTGCTGGAATCTTTAAGCCTTCTTTCTGTCAGTATCCACATATGACGGCACATACCTTGACAATTCTTCAAACTTGCTTTCATAATTTGCCACCGACATATTTCCTTGCTTTAACTCTAAAAACTTCAACTCCATCTGATCCTGGACAAACTGGGGAAAATACTTTTCTAAAAACAATTCCTTAAACCTTTCCCAAGTAATAACATCCATACCTTCCAATGTCTTCACCATTTCCCACCAATAGGTGGCCTCATTATTTAAATAGTAGCTTACAAACACAACCTTTTGTTCTTCCTTTACTTTCACTAAGGCAAATACCTTCTCTATCTCCTTTAACCAAACATTTGCTTCAATCAGCTCTAAGGAACCCTTGAATTCTGGTGGGTTTACTGCCTGAAAAGTTTTGAAAGTTACCTGAGGGTTGGTCTATCTTTGTTGTTGTTGTGCCAGGTGAACTGTTTGTTGGGCCAAGATTTGAAGGATCTGGGCTATTGCTGGGTCTATGGGTTCTGGTTTTACATTCTGGTTTGTACCTTCTTGGTTGTTATTGTTGTTGTTGTTGTTGTTGGTTTCTTCATTCTGGGTGTTGGTGCAGGTATTTCTTCTGGGAGGCATTTTTCTGTAAAGAATCAAACAACTTATTTAGCTTTTAAATCAAATCCTTTGCATAAAAAAAAGTTTTGCAAAACAGAAATATCTCTTTTTTGAAAACAGTTGTAACAATTGAACTAAGTAAATTGCATGCTTCTTTACAGAATATAAACAGTTAAGGGAACAGGGTACATGGTATCACAGGGGTATAACTGGTGCAATAAATAAGGTAAATTAAAACAGGTGCAGTAAAGTAAATGACAATGCTGAAAAGGAAAAGGTACTGATATATATAGATCAAAAGTTTTAGGTAGTACAAGCGTAAAGACGCTTCGGAAGTAAAAGCAAAAGGGTACAACAACCTACTCACTAGTCAGCAACTCTAATCTATAAGTACAACTCAAAAGTCTACTGATACATACTACACACTACTGTACCTACTACATAACCAAAACAACACTGATCAGCATCTCTATCTCTGAATATCTGACTCATGGCAAGTCTGGACCTCTAATCTCCTCAAGCTCCTCTAGAACCCACTTAGCCCATTCTACTAGGAAATCAGGGGTGATGTCCTCATGTGTAGCCTCAGCAATCCTCACAGCAGCTGCTCTACGAAACACTTGGAGCCTCTCTCTGAGTCGCCTCTCACCACTCCCAACCTCTTTGGTACGCATGATATGTAGTAACTCCTGAATCTGACCCTATAGGAATCGCTGCTCCATAAGGCAAGCCTCAAATTGATGATATGGGACAGGATAGGAAGAGAACTGGAAAGGTACTCATGTCACTGAATGACCAGTAAAGCCTGAATCAGCAGGTGGGGGTCCTCTGATAGGTGGCCTCATACCCGGAGGTGGAATAGCCTGCAGTGGTATGGGCTGCAACACGGGTGGAGGTAGAATAGCCAACACTGGTGGAACAACAGGACGTGGATCTGAAGATGGTACTCCAACTGAAGGCTCTAAGTGATCAGCTGATACGGGATGAAAGAGTCGGCCATCGCTGCTATCTGAAATCATATCGCAATATAAGAATCTCGAGCCACGACGCGAATCATACTAATACCTATTATATCGTAGCACTCAACCTCTCAATGTTCTATCTTTCTATTCCTTACTTCTAATCCTAGCCCTCTACCCATTCCCGTCAATCTAGGCTTGTGTCAGTGACTTATAACCTGTAGCTCTGATAACAAACCTGTGGTGCCCTCCAAACCCGGGTCAGAAGTTTGGGGTCCACACATACACACCTTATTTATAACCTGCTTATAACAATAATAAAGATAATAATAATATACAGTGACCCTACTTACCAAATATCACGGACCGCAACAGGTTAAAGTAAGCACACAAGCCAAACACACCTACTTATATTACAAACATTCAAATCCCAACTATTCAAACTCAGAACTGAGTATTAAACATTATTACAAACTTTTACAACTTAAATTATCCCAAAAGAAGCTTACTAGCTTAACTCAATCAACCTGAACCCCTAGCTCTCGTACTGGACTGGGGATCTTCGTTACCAACTGGTTCCTTCTTAACTGGAAAAGAACATAAACAACATCGCATAAATGAGCTAACTAGCTCAGCAAATCACAATGATAAAACTGAGAATAATGATCATTAAATAAAAAGGGTTATGCTGTCGAGTGCACAATGAATTATGATTTAGAATTGGATATTATATTTTCATTTTAAAAACCAAGGTTAGGCTGCTGATCAGTCACGCACTAACCCCGAGCAAAGCACGCAGCACTGCTCTAACTACTGGATCCAAGGTACATATTGGCCTAACTTGACCATTATATGGTCTGACCACGAATCTGGTCCACAATTTTATAAAAATAATCCAATTCTAACATAATAACAAATTAAACAATAATAAGAAATAAACCGAATCATTAACAATATTGGACGTTCAATAATGAAATGGTTTCAATCTGCATAAGGATCAATATGGCATTTTCAAAGCTTGGATGTTAGGTAATGAAAGAATTGGATAATAAGGGAATCAATGTTTCAGGGTTACCAGGAATTGGTCTTTCAAATCATAAGGTACAATGGTTTGAGTATATAAGTAATTCGGTTCAGTATTTGGTATTTACTTTGTATGTATTTGTGGAGTAGTATCGTATATCTGTGGTTCGTATTTGGGTATACAACAATCAATGGTTTAGAACGAATAAAGTTTACGGCTCAAGATCAATAACTGGAATCAGGGTTTTGGGTTCAGTGTTTCAAAGCACTTACAATATAGAATATGACTATCAATCTACTACAATATATCTTGAGAAAGTTCAGAACACTTGCCTGGTATTAGCTTGCTATACTTCTCTAACTTTCAGTCACAACCGTCTACTCCTCGACTATCTGTTTTCCTTTCCTACACCTTGCCTCTTCCTCTCACATATCATAAGCATCTATCAATATTCAACTCATACGATTCTATTCGACATATACTTCTATCTACCCTTCGTTTCACCCAAATCCGATTAATGGATTGAAAATTATACTATAAATAAGTAAACATCGAATATATAGACTGACAGTTAACCAACAAGTCACATATAGCACATAACACGTCAAATAATCAATGATATATCATTTATAAAGAAGTCTCGGGTGATAAACAGGCTTTCGGGTATTTAAAATGATTTTTAAAATATTTTTCGGAATTAAAACGGGTCGTTGGATCAATTTTGGAGTAATAAACAGGGTTTGGTTGGCCAATTCTGGCTTTAAAACAATTTTATAATAATTATCGAGCTTTGAAAACAATTTAAATAATATTTTAAAGTTCGAAACTATTTTCGGAATTTTTAAATCATTTTTAAATAACTAAATCTAATTAAATAATTAATTAAAATCAATTAATAATTAATTAAATCAAGTAATCAATTAATTTTTGAATTAATTGACCAATTAATCAATTAAATATTAACTGAAATTGATTAACTAATTAATTCAGATTTTTTTTGATTTAAAAATAATTTTTAGAATTAAAATAATAATTTTTAGAAATTTCAGAAATTAAAAACGAATTTTCATAATTAAAATAAATAGAAATTATGATTTTTGAATATTTTTAAAACAGGAATCCTAAATTTGCAAACTCTGAAAAATTCAGGAACTTAACTTCATCGTCCCCAATAATTTAGGTACTAAACTGTAATTTTATAGTTCCAGTTGCCGGAAAACACAAGGGTGGCCGGAGAACACGATTCTGGCACCCTCACCTTACCATTTGCTCCATATATACTCTACACAACACCAGGAACCTATTCATGCAATCAAAACACATCAATCATCCCTGTTCTGGCCGGAAAATGGCCAAGAACATCGCCGGTTTCCGGCGAAACATCAAAAACTTCAAAATACAACTCCCTTCGATTCAGACATCCTCTGTTAACGAGCTATATACCAATCGATTGCAAATTTCATAAGGAACACAACCCACTATAAATCAACAGCTAATAAACCCTAAATCAAAAAGCCCCAAATTTCAATTGTAAATATTCATACGGGTTATAAACCCTAATTTTAAAATTCGAAGATTAAACTCAATTTTGAACATGTTATTGAACTCCAAATCAGACAAATGACATATGAAAATCATCAGGAAAACAAGCTCTACAACATGCAATCATCAAATCATTCAAACAATCATCCGTACAAAAATTCATATTTTTAATAAAAAATAATTCGAAAATAAACAAATTTCCAGAAAATAAACCTTGACTTATGCAAGTATATGGTTCACAGAATCTGATAGTACACCTCAAGACCTTCGTTTTGAGTACTCGAGCTTTCCAAATGGACTCCGGTAAGACCTCCGATTGTTGGTTTGATTTTCAGAATGGTTTATGAATATATGAATTTTCTCTGGAAATGTATATAATTACTGACTGCAAATGATTTTTGATACGGAATAATATACGGTAAAGGCTATTTATAATTACAGAAAATTAGTACCCGTTGGATCATTCCGGATATAAAATGGTACGTTTATTTATAAAAACTGATCCAAACGGTACCGGTTTTCGGGATAATTATCCAAATCAGTACAATTTGTATTGCGGTCTTGGTCTCAGTGCCTGGTTACACGTATTACGAGGTGATAATTGTGATAGTTTAATAAAAGATCCCGTTTATCAAAAATACGAGTTTTATTGATTTACAGAAACGAATAATGTATCGAAAATGTTGCGTCGGGACCCGCGCAGGACAAACCGTACGCCGGATCTAAAAAGTCAAAACATGGAAAATGCTCAGAATATTGCAATTAAGTTAGGAAGGAGTTCTCGGAAGAGTTTCGGGTTATAAAAACGTAACAACGGATGACGTCGGTTGGTTCCCGTTTGTATAAAATAGTCTTTTAAATACGCGGAAAAAGATTTTATAAAATCCATATAATTCCTATAAAATCATAAATCATCACAAAAATAATTAGGAAGATATGACAATTATCTATATTTTATTTTGGACATATAAAAATTAAAATACTCAATTAGCATTATTTTTAAACATCCAAACACATTTAACACTTAACAAATAATTCACAGAATAGATACTGAACACATATAATAATTATTTATTAGCAAAAATAATTACACGATATATCCCGGATATTACATATATAATATGTGGTGTGTGTGCATTTTTTTTGTCTGTGTGTTGAGGTTGTTGGTGTTGTGCGCAGTGGCGCATTGCGCGTGTGTGCCGCCTGGGTTTTTTACTCCCTTGTTCCTGTTGTTTTTGCCGATTGCAATTTTGGAAATCATTATATTATTATTATATTTCTTGCAAGAATTTTATTGACTGATTTCGTGAAATAAATTATTTGTGGGGGAAAATGATTTTTAATAATCCACGAAGTTTCGCGTTGGAAACCCGGGAATTTATCGGGCACCCGAAAAATTTTGCCGCCGTTCGCGATGAATTTCGACGAGCGGACGGTGAACGATGATGATGTATCTGAGTCCTAATTATTTATAATAAATAAAAGTAGTGTTGTGTTTTTATTCTGGATCGAATTAGTTAATTAGTAAGTATTGTATCGGGATGATTGAATTGGTTGTGATTATTGAATTGTATCGGTGATTGGGAATTTTGGAATGGATTGGTGATTTATTGTAGTTGTTATTGTTGTGAACTTTGTGGTGTGACGTCGATTGATGTTTCGACGGGTAGTCCGATAAACAAAGGAGAGGCTGCCCGATTTCCGGGAAATCAAACTACGGAAACACGGAAGCGTATCCAGTAATTATCAAGACATCGAGTAAGTATGTATAAGTACATACATATGGTTATATACGAAACCTAATTTTATGTTGTGGTGAAATGTTTTTCTAAAACCAATAACCCTAATTTCATAAAATAATGAGTGTACGTATTTTTTGAAAATGAACACTGAACCGATTTCCGAGAACGTGAACCCTAATTTTTGTGTGTGTTATTATAATATGAATAATTATGAGTCGGGATATTTTATCATATGAGTAGGTTGCTAGAGAGGATATGTCAAGCGTACCTAGACAACTAACATAAAATAGTTCGACCCTGTAGGTGCTAGTCGAACGACTCGAGAATTGACGTTGGACTAAAGATAACCTAGTAGACAGTCGACGAGCTCAGTAGGGTTTCAATCAAAGAACCTGAGTGTTGAAGTCGAATCCAAGGTGATCTAGTAAGGCGATAAAGCCGAGCGTCCAAGGTCAATCAGTGATAGTTGTAAAGCTCTGCAAGGCAAGTACCCTGACCATTATGTTATGGTTCAGTATGTATGAATAGCTAATATTTTAATCTCGTAATGGAACAGAAATGTTTTAAGTTATGTATCCCCTGTATTTATAAATCACCATTTTAAATCTGTTTGGGGGAAAAGTAACTTCGAAAGGTACCTATCTCGAATGAAATGATTTGCGAACGAGATTTTCTATGTGTGCTGTTAAAATGAATGATTTTGAAATGAGATAGGTACAAGTGTTTTGAAAACTAGATAAAACGATCAGATATGAGATACATAGGGGCCATAGTGGGCCTATTGAGGTGGCGTAAGAGGCTAATTCGGTTGCGCGCAAATTATAACCGATTAGTTCAACAGGTCATAGACCTAGCTAGTCTCTGAGTTCTGGAACGGGTAAATGGGATGGCAATTAGAGCAGTCTGGTGTTGATAGCCTGATCAGCTATCTTCACATATCCGTACATATCTGATTTGGATTTGTGGTTCCCGTAACGGAACAAGTGGTTAAATAGTGGATTTGGAAATAAAAATGGCATGCTAGCATTAAACTCTGGTATTTGTACATAGCACACTACTACGTTTGTTTTATTGAAAGCATGCTAGTTTTAAATATGCAGTTTATGAATGTTTATCATGTTTTGAAAATGAGCTATAACCTCTATTCCTGTCATTATTTTATCATAAACTGTTTTACTTGTTATTCATATAGTGGTACCACTGAGCAATTGATTGCTCACCCTTGCAGAATGTTTTATATATGTATTACAAATGCCTAGAAGATTCTTCAGCTGTAGTCGGGGTAGAGTTCCAGTTTCTTCTGTGTCAGGCTCCTCTGAGGTAGTTGTGTTAAACCCAAGATGGTCTGTTGAGTTGCTGTATTAAGATAGCATGGTTCATATTGTTTGCAGTAGGTTGGCTTTGTAGCAGATATAACCTAAGTCATACTTAAACTTGGAAAAGGTCTTGGTAAAGGGGTCGTAGTTATGTATTATTAATGACTTGGATTTTTTTATGTGGTTATTATTGTTGTTGGTGACGTCAACTCTTGACCCCGGGGTTGAGGCCGTCACACCTTTCATTAATTATCCATGAGTTGAAAATCTCTGACATGTTATTGTCTGTGTTATTAACCAAGGAGTATGTGGAAAAGAATGGCTTACACCACTGTTTGGGATTCAATTTAGACAAATGTGCATAAGCAGCCTTTGAGTGCTCCAATTCTTTCATTGATCTGGTATATGCCACCTTGCGTGTAGCTCAAGCAATATTCCAAAAAATCCTCTACAACAAAGAGTCAGGGAACCTGCACAAGCATTTAGATATTATACACAAGGAATTACAAAAATTCACAAAATTGAAACATAAAAATTCACAAAATTGACAGTTATACCTTTTTGTGAAATTGGAACATAGATGTCTTATGCAAAATCTATGTTCTACCCTAGGTATAAGCTCCTTCACAATATTTTCAAGTCCTTTTTCTTGCTCACTAATAATAGTCAAGCCTCTCCCATCATTCAAATCTATGTCATCACTCATCAAATCAATGAACTATCTCCAAGAATCTGTATTTTCTGATTCCACAACAGCATAACAAGGGAACATTTGATTGTTCTCATCTCACCCTACAACTGCTAGTAACTGCCCACCAGTGACTGTTTTGAGGAAACAACCATCTAAACCAGTAACTGGTCTACACCCGTCCTTCCATCTAGCCTTCAATACAAAATAACACACACATATTCTCTTAAATTTGACAAGGTCATCTGTATTCAGCCTTGTAGTTGAAATCTTCATAGTATTTTTTGGGGTTACTTAGCAAAACCTCATGGCCAAAGTCCCTACTCCTTCAAGTGCAGCTTTCCTAAATTTGAGAATCTTAATTCTAGGGTCCTCAATCTCCAATTCATGATTGATAGTTTCTGCCATCTCCTTATTGCTCCATTGTGGATTCTTCCTAATTATGTCCTAAAAAACCTCCACTAAGTACTGAACACTTTCCATTTTATCAGCGCATGGCTTAGTGTACAAGTGTGTGTCCACCAGTATTTTAATTGTGCAAGCCTCACCATCCTTGTCCCTACTATACCATATGTAGAAGGGGCACTTACCTTCGTGCATCACTAGTTATAAACTGCATAACTTTTCTTTCACTAACTCCATATGCTCTCTCTTGGTCCTCAAACTCTGCATGTTAACAACTTTTTTACCAACCTCCCATCTTGGAACACCACTAGTACTTTTCTTACTTTTCAACTTTTTTCTTCTTTTTGGATTAGGTGGACCTACATAACCAATCTTAGCATTCTCATCCTCACTTGAAGAAGAGAGTGACCTCATAATTTGAGAATCAAACTCAGACTCCTCACCAGGGGACTTGTTGGGTATGTTCGTAGCATTATACATACTATCCTAGAATTTCTTAGCATTTTGTCTTATAATTTGTTCTTCCTCGTCGCTCACATAGTCATCAGGAACTACACTCTCCTCTTCAGACTCTTCACTTTCACTCATATTTTTAAAGTCTGGATCATCATGGTCCTCTGAATAATCACTGAAGTAAACACCATCACTCTCATTATCTGGCTCACTCTGATTATTTTCCCGAACTGTTTCAATTTTCACCATTGTATCTACAGGGGGCAGTCTTACTTGGGTTTTGTTTTGGAGTGTTTGGTACTTCAATTAGTTCATCAAGCTCAAAATGATCTACATACAAGTCTATCCTACCATAAGGCTTATGTATTTCTATCAAATCAAGAACAAATTTATCATCATAAACCAAACTAGTACCATTCTTGAAAGTATGACCATCACACTTGAAATAAATCAAAGCATTAACATCATATAAATATTTTTCAGCAAACTCTTTAAGATCACGAAATGACATAATATCACAATCAAAATCTTTTGTAACCTCTATTCTTCTCCCAATATAGTTAATATTAGGAGGCGGTGTAAAATCATTGCGATGGTGAAGGTAGACAGTATTGCGCATGTTGTAAATACACACAAAAAACATAAAAATATATTACTCTAAACATATCAACATACATACACACAAAATTGACACTTTTACTTCTCAATAATAGTAGGATTTTTCCGAGTATACCTCTAACTGAAGATGAACGAAAGCACTCTTCACAATTTATGCAGAATCTCCCAATAAATTGAACGATTTTGTTAGTTAGGATTTTTTTCCCAATTCGCCTCTCCAACCCTAATTTGCTCCAAATGCCCCAATATCCAATCTTGTGAGCATATGAAACGTTTTTTTATGTTATAACCGTGTTATAATTTAGTCCTGATGAGTTGTACGCCACGTAATATGCCAAATGATTCCACGTGTGAATACCTGTAACTTCCGTTTATAATTAAACTTTTCCCGTCAGGTCAAGACAACGGCTCTGGCTAACGGGACTTTCATTATCATCAACTAAAGTGATGCAAATGAGGTCCCTATAACTAGAGTTTGTTTTCGATATGTGGCCTTGAGTTAAGTGAACACATTGATATTTAACCCTGTTCATCTCCTATGTGCATGTTCTTCAACATCACATTAAAACCAATGTGTAGTTCTTACCAGAATAGATATAGTACTTATTAATTCGTACATTAAATCCTTAACTTTACTCTATTAATTGTCATGTTTTCCAATGAAAAATGAATTGTACGTCACGCCTTTAGTACAACTCCAAGAGAGGTTGATCTTAGATTTGTGTGGTTTCTTTAATGGTCGGCAAACAATAATGTCATTTGGATGAATTTTTCTTTTTCTTGTATGATTGTGCTTTTTGTTCTAGCGTTGCAAATACATTATCAGCGTTGTAAATACATATGCTTTTTATTTGTGATCAACTGAACAAATTCCTATCCTTATTATTTATATTCTTAATTTTGTTTTCTTCGTGGCTTTGTATATTATTTAGTATTATGAGCTCTAAGTTGTAGATACATTATCATACATGTGAAAATACTTAAAAATAGGTTATTATGCTCAATTACAATCACAAGCAGGGGAGGATCTAGAGCATTGCTTTTCTGGGGATACTTGTCACAAGTATAAACTCTCTCTAATAATTGTTCTATATTGCAAAGAAGATGAAGTTACATAATAGTGTTTTTATATCTACATTAGTGATGTTGAAATGAAGATGAAGAAAACAAGATAATGATCTGAATCTCCCTTGCGAGCTTTCCTGAATTGGCCTTACTTTCCACCTCTACATCTATATATCTAACATTCCCCCTCAAGTGAGGAGTGTGAACCGAATTGCACACTCCTAACTTGGACAACGGATAGGCTAACTGAGCTGAACGAAGAGATTTAGTGAACAAATTAGCAGGTTGCTCAGTCGAAGGCAAATGATGAGTAACAATAACTCCTTACTAAAGTTTTTGACCCACAAGATGACAATCAATTTCAATGTTCTTTGTGCATTCATGAAACACATCATTCGAAGCAATATAAAGCGGAGACTTGTTATCACAGTAAACAGAAACAAGAGTAATGGATGGTGTAGACAATTCTTGGAACAGGGAAACTAACCAAGAGAACTCATAACAAGCATCAGCTAAGGCCCTGTATTCGGCCTCAGCAGTAGAACGGGAAACAGTAGCTTGCCGTTGGCATTTCTAGGAAATCAAAGACTGACCAAGAGTTACACAAAAACTTGTCAGAGATTGTTTTGTTTGTTTACAACCCCCCAGTCGGCATTAGTAAAAACTTTGAGATTAAATGTAGACAAGCTAGATAGTAGGATATCCTGGCCATATGTGTGTTTCAGATATTTAACCAGCTTGAGGGCAACTAGCTTGTGAACTTCCTGTGGTTTATGCATAAACTGGGCCAGAATATGAACTGCATAGGACAAGTCTGGCCTAGTTATTGTCAGATAGATAAGCCTGCCTATGAGGCATCTGTAAGCTGAAATTTTGTGAAGAAAAGGAGAACCAGAGTCTGCAGTAAGGTTGTGATTTTGATCTAAAGGAACAAGAACTCGATGGGCATCCATATAACCAACATCCTTGATAATGTCTATAGAATAATTGCTCTGATGCAAGTAAATACCAGCTGAGGTCCGTGAAATTTCAATTCCTAAAAAATATTTGAGAGGACCAAGGTCCTTGATTTTGAACTTGCTAGCTAGAAAAGCAGTTACTTCAGCCATAAGAGTAGAATCATTCCCTGTGAGGATCATATCATCCACATAAACGAGGAGTACAACAATCTTACCCCCAGTTCTAAATACAAACAAGCTGGAGTCACTAAAGGTTTGTGTAAAACCAAACTACAGTAATACTTCAGACAAGGTAGTAAACCATTCCCTGGGGGCTTGCCTAAGACCATAAATGGATTTTATCAATTTACAGACCAAGAGAATACCAAGGTATTTAGTCCGGATATGGTCAGGTACCTTATAGCCCTATGGTAACTCCATGAACATCTCTTCATGTAAAATACCATGAAGAAAAGCATTTGTAACATCCAATTGGGTGATGGTCCAGTTCTGCATAGCAGCTATAGCAAGGATAACCCTGAATGTGGTCATTTTGTGACCAGAGCAAAAGTGTCAAAAAAATCTAAGCCTTCAGTTTGAGTGAAGCCTTTGGCTACTAAACGAGCTTTGTATATGTCTATTTGACCATTAGGTAAGTATTTTACTTTATACAACCATTTACATCCAACCACCTTCTTATGAGGGGTAAGGGAACAATTTCCCAAGTGTTATTGGCCTCTAAAGCTGCTTATTCAGTGCATAGCAGCACACCAGTCACTGGATTTCACAGCTTGTCTATATATTATAGGTTATGCTATTTTGACACTTGAAGCTAAATGTGTGTGTAAAGATGGAGGTAAACCAGTAAAATCCTGAAATTTAGTAGGAACTTGTCTATATCGTTGAGGTCTAGTAGACACTACTGGAGGTACACTGAAATCAGAAACAGTAGTATCATCTACAGTGGAAGAGAAACCTGAATTATCATGCACAATAGGGAAAATAGTAGGTGGAATAGTAATGGGATCAGTGTCATAAACAGAAGAACTAGTATCTGGGAACAAGGTTGGTAATGTGGTATAATCAGCAGCAATAATTGTATCAAAAGGAAATGAATCCTCAACAAATTGAACATCCCTTGAGATGTACACTTTCCTATTAGCAAGACTCAAAACCTTGTACCCCTTTTTAGCAAATGGATAACCTATGAAAACCCCTTAATACATCTAGGAGCAAATTTATCAAATGATTGAGGAACAATTGTATAACATAAGAACCCAAACACCTTTAGGAGTGAGAAATCAGGAGTTTTATTGAATAAGGTGACTTTCCCTTAAGCAGAGGTGTTGGTGTTCTGTTGATAAGGTAACATGCAGTTAAAACACAGTCACCCCACAAAGTCACTGATATTTTGGCATGAAATATGATTTCCCTAGAAATATTGAGAAGGTGCCTATGTCTTCTCTCAACTAATCCATTTTGTTGAGGAGAATAAGGACATGTGGTTTGATGGATAATACCAAAAGACTTACACAAATCAGATACATTCTTATTCACAAATTCAGTACCATTGTCTGAACGAAACATCTTAATAGTGACATTAAATTGATTTTGAACATAGGTAATAAAATCAGATAAGAGTTTATGAACACAAGATTAAGAAAGTAAGAACAGTTGACATGGATAAGAAGTACTACTTATACTGGATGGAAAAGAACTTCTAACTTGTTTAGACAAATGACAACTATCACAAGAGTGAGACGGAGAAGATGTACATTGAAAATGAAACAACTTCAATACAACTATAGGCACATGTAGAGTTCTGGCATGCCACTGATTAGTATTGTAGGATGGAGAAATCATAAAAACATGAGAAGAAGGAGAAGACTTAGCACTGGGGTTGAGGATGTACAATCCATTTTGTGCTTTACCAATATCGAGGTCCCTCATCAATGCAGGGTCCTGAAGTTAACACTTGTGATTGTTAAAAATCACAGAATAATTATTGTTGGCCAATAATTTTGAAACGGACAACAAATTGTACTTAAAATTGGGAACTTCTAAGACATTATGTAGAGTTATCTGTGGAGAGATATGCACTGAACCAATACAAGTAACCAAAGTATTATTACCATTTGGTAACTTCAGAAGTGACTGACATTTAATAGGATTCTATAACAAATGAAGATATGGAGTAACATGGTATGTTGCTCTAGTATCAATAATCCATTCAGTCAATTTTAAAGTAGAATAATTAACAGGAATAACAAAGTGTAGAGTACCTGCAAACTGAATGTTATTGACAGAAGCATAGGGATTTGCATCAGGGGCATTAGAGACCTTCATTGCTTGTTGAAGCATTTTAATAATCTGTTTGCACTGATTCTTAGACATATTGAGTGTAGAATAAAAGGATTCAACCACTTTAGTATCATTTTGCTCTATAGAAGAGACATGACCAGTGACATTTCTAGCAGACAAGTATTTCATCTTTGGCTTTGGTTTGCCATATATCTTATGCCATGTAGGATACTTATAAAGGAAATAACATTTGTCTTTGAGATGTCCTGTCATATGACAATACTCACAGTAGATAGGAGCACCAGTGATAGTCTTCTTGAAGCCTTTCTAAAAATTTGCTTGATTCTTGACAGCCATAGCCATATTATCAGTGCTCAGATGTTGTTGACTAGAGACTTTTCATTTATTTTCAACTAGTAATAACATAACGTAGCATTGACTCAGGCTTCGTAAAGGATGCATAAGATTTGACCTCTGATACTAGTATACTGCTCATTGAGCCCCATGAGAAATTGAGTGAGTTGAATGGACTGATCATGAGCCTCAAGTTTAGAATTGATGGTACAAGTACAATGATTACAGGTACATATAGGTCCAGCAGACAAGCAATCTAACTCATCATGAATTGTCTTAAATTCTGTGAAATAAGCAGCAACAAACAATGTACCTTGTGTAAGGTGAGATATCTCTTTCCTGTGACTAAAGAGTTTTGGCACATTTGTTTATGCATACCTGACTTGTAAGTCATCCCAAATTGCCCTTGCAGATCTCATGTAGACTTTACTGTTCCATATATTGATGGAGACAGAGTTGAGTATCCAAGATGCGACCATATTATTACATCAAAGCCAGTGTGTAAGTAAATGAGAATTGATGTTTTCAACTTGGAAGCTAATGCTATTTCCATGGACCTTTTCCACTGATTATAATTTTGCTCATCAAGAATTACAGTAGTTAAGATAATTCCTGGATTATCCGAAGGATGAAGATAGTAAGGATGATTAACATTAAGACTGGATGATATGGATGTAGATGTCGATCCCATGGTTGCAGCGGAATATGAAGATACAGTAGAGGCCATAGACTCACCAATATATATATGAACAAATATATACAAAACTCTTTGAAGCAATGAATCAAACAGTTGATGTGTACTAGAACAAACACAGTTTTTAGCGACACAATTAACAGATATGTCTAACTCTAATGATGAACAACACAGAAACAGACGATGACGAGATCAAAAGAAAGAGATATAGACAAACTCATATGCACACCATCACCGAAGGCATTGATCATCATTGATGCACAGATTCAAGCTTTTCTTCAGAGAAGAAACAAGTTTATACTCGTAAAGTCAATGCCCTGTCACAAGTATAAACTCTCTCTAATAATTGTTCTATATTGCAAAGAAGATGAAGTTACAGAATATTGTTTTTATATATACATTAGTAATGCTGAAATGAAGATGAAGAAAAAAAGATAATGATCTGAATCTTCCTTACTGAGCTCTATTATACATCTTATATCTTCTAACTAACTAACTAACTAACTGTTTTTCCCACTTTTTTTCTGTTTCACTTTGTCCAGCTGTACTTTGACTGAACTCTCCTGAATTGGCCTTACTTGCCACCTCTACATCTATATATCTAACAATACTATCTACTTAAGTGAATATGTCACAAGTCGGTGACTCACATGACTCAGAAGAAGACAATGCACTTCTCTCATAGCACTGAATTTCTTTCTAACAGACAACTCTTGTGCTCCCACTGAACTGGTCGGCAAAACTTCACTAGGAAGTTTGACAGTAATTTATTCTCCGAGTCCAATGTAATTAATGTCAGATAAAATTTTCTCAGTCTTAAACTGGCCTTTCTTCTTAAGCTTCCCCAATACTGAATCAATACTAACAACAGAAATATTACTAAATTAAAGAATGGCATAGCCATCAACAAAGCCATGGAAACCAGGCCAAGGTTTTACAATATGTCCCTAATTCTCACTGTGCTGAGAGCTTGAGATCCAAAATTTTGTCTTTTGCATACTATAAAAAATTTATCTCTACAAAAAAAAATGCATCAGGAACATAAGGGTGTTAATACCCCTTCTTACTCTTTTATGCGGCCCCTTTACATCTTGTCATCTCCGTGGCTTAAATCCTATATATTGGACAATACCCTAACTTAAATAATCAGTACAGTGATATATAAAAGGACAAACACTAGAATATATGTTCCCACTTGCCGTGGTAACTTGTCATTGCATTACACAAGACAAACTTCCCAACTGACCACCGCTTATCCTTTAAATACCATCCATGCACCATATTACTAAAACCAACTCAATAAGCTCTTCCCTGATCTAATATAATCTTTTAGTTTTCACCAATATTACCTTTCATAAACAAGCATGGGTTTTGGAAAGCTTCACTGATGTGTACACTTCCCCTATTTCTCCATGAAGGATCTTCAAGGCCTCCATCCTTGACTCTCACAACTTGATTCCAAAACTTTTGCCACAAGGTATCAAGAGCATTGAACTTGTTCAAGGTGACGGAGGATCCGGAAGCATCAAGCAGATTAACTTCATTGATGGTTAGCTCATATACTATTGCTTATTAATGCCATATATATACGTGTATATACTCATGTTTAATAAACATACATATTGATTCTAGTACAATATATCTAATGATTATACACTAATTCGAAAACATCAATATAACTCATGTAGGTCATATTTTTAATAGTGTGAAGTACCACATTGACGAGCTCAGTGAAGATAAGTACATATATAAATATACGTTATTGGAAGGCGACGCCTTAGTGGAAAATCTTGAGAAAATAACTTCTGAGGTTAAGTTTGAGTCCTCTCCTAATGGTGGTACCATCTCTAAGGTGACAAGCAAGTATTACACTAAAGGGGAATTCAAGCTCAAGGAAGGGGATATCAAGGCTGGGAAAGAAAAGGTATTTTTGATGTACAAAGTTGTTGAAGCCTACCTTCTCCAAAACCCTGATGCCTATGTCTAAAGATTTTGTTTATCAATAATTGTTCTGTTCTGTTGACGGAGGAATTTGGTATTAACAAAGTTTGAGGTTCGTCGCCGAAATCAAGATCTATGATGGTGGTTCTTCGCTAAAAAAGTCACCGGAGTATGGTGGTTGTGATAAATTGGGGGCTGATATTACTTAGGGTTGGTGGTGGCTCCTTAAGGCTCTCGCTTCCGACCCCTTACAATTTTCCTACGTATCTCTATCTATAGGGAATCAAGCCCACATAGTTCTTGGGGAACAAGAAATCTAATGGGCTTATACTTCTTATTCCTAGGCCCGGTCCAGAATCCATCTTCCGCTAGCTTTAGGAATGTCCAACTATGAGGCCCAATCAAGAAGGACCATGGCTCGTTTGTAATCGCAGGACTTCACGGATAATGCATCTCCCTGCGCAAGGATAACATTCTGCTATAGCTATCTCCCTTGAGTTACGAACGCAGGTATAGCCATGATTCACCCCAAATGCCAGATGCGTCCCTAACCCCCGAATGAGGATAACCCACCAGATAGCAAGACAGGTGATCCCAAACTCTTGGGTGCAAAATGCAGGATGACTCCAAAGTTCTCCAACGAGGACACCCGTTGAATACAAGAACAAAGTTCCCAAAGCACACACCAAAGTTAACCCGACATCCCCAACGAGGACACCTGTTAAATACATGAGGAGGCCTTCAATTATCAGGAATACCCCTGGAGGCCTTCAAACATTCGGCGAACATCCCACTCCTTGACTGACTCAAGGATGGAATTATTCAAAGAGTACCTACAATAAATACGTTAGTGCAAATAATCATCCATTGCTCCTTCCATCATTGCCTTGTCCTGAGGTTGTTCTTGTTTTCCTTGTCCGAGGTGAGGACAAGCTCATTACGTCATCCTAAGCGAGGATAAGCCCAGAGCGAGGACAACCCCTTTGCCTTGTCCTGAGTGAGGACAAGCCCGGAACGAGGACAAGCCCGGAGCGAGGACAAGCCCCGAGCGAGGACAAGCCCCGAGCGAGGACAAGCCCTTTTCCTTGTCCTGAGCGAGGACAAGTTCAGAATGAGGACAAGTCTGGAGCAAGGACAAGCCCTTTTCCTTGTCCTGAACGAGGAAAAGCCCGGAGTGAGGACAAGCCCGAAGCGAGGACAAGCCCAGAACGAGGACATGCCCGGAGTGAGGATAATCCCAGAACGAGGACAAGCCCGTAGCGAGGACAAGCCCGAAGCGAGGATAATCCTGGAGCGAGGACAACCCTAGAGCGAGGAAAAATTTGTTCATCCAAACAAGCCACGAAGTGCATTCCTCTAGACTAGGGCACGCCCTACCCCTAGGACGCATCCACTTATGTTGTTTTGTAGATTAAACCTAAATATAGTCCATATCTTGCATTTTATTAAATCTGGGCGCATCCTAAGTCTAGGGTGCATCCTCCCCTCATGCATTACGTCCTAAAACATAATCCTTCATCCTTTTGCCCCAATTTGATTCCAATCAACCCGTTCTTGACCCGAAATGATCCATATCCAAATTTGGCTATATAAACTACCCCCCGAATTCCATATGAAGTTGAAAACAAAATTGGAATTCTAATATCTAAATCCAAGTAAAAATTTATATCATCCTTCAATCCCATGAGTGTACGTCCTCTGCATCTTCATTTATGAAGGCACATTCTCAACCAAGTGAGGTTTACCACTTATGCACCATATATCAAAGTTTACATGAGTTAACTCGGTATAAGAAACAAGAGATATTATACAAAAGTGTGCACCTCTCACAAGGCATTTCGTACTTCAAGGTGTAATCTTATGACAATATTGTGGGGATTACCCTCTAGTATTTCATCTCACAATAGCCTTCTTTCGCAAGAGACGCATCTACCTTGACAAGGGCATTCATTCTTGGAGGGAGCTTCCTCTATATGAGGAGCGTCTAACTCCGACAAGGTTTCTATATTTAGAGGCCGCATCCTCACAAAGAGGAGCGTCTACCTCAAGAAGATGTCCATTCTTGGAGGGCGCGTCCTCAAAGTGAGGAACATCTACCTCGGCAACGTCTCCATCCTTGGAGGGCGCGTCCTCACAAAGAGGAGCGTCTACCTCGATAAGGTCTCCATCCTTGGAGGGCGCGTCCTCACAACGAGAAGCGTCTACCTCGACAAGGTCTCCATCCTTAGAGGGCGCGTCCTCACAACGAGGAACATCTTCCTCGACAAGGCCTCCATCCTTAGAGTACGCGTCCTCTCTAAGAGGAACTTCTTACTTTAACAAGGATCTTCATCCTTGGAGGGCGCGTCCTCTCTAAGAGGAGATTCTACCTCGACAAGGGTCTTATCCTTGCAGGGCGTGTCCTTTTTGAGAGGAACAGGTTACTAAGATAAGGGTTTTCATCCTTGTAGGGCGCATCCTCTCTAAGAGGAGCGACTTATCTCAACAAGAGTTTTCATCCTTGGAGGGGGTCCTCACAACAAGGAGCGTCTACCTCGACAAGGTCTCCATCTTTGGAGGGCGCGTCCTCATAACGAGGAGCGTCTAGCTCGATAAGGTCTCCATCCTTGGAGGGCACATCCTCACAACGAGGAGCGTCGACCTTAATAAGATCTCTATCCTTGGAGGGCGCGTCCTCATAATGAGGAGCGTCCTTCTCGACAAGGTCTCCATCCTTGGAGGGCGATTCCTCACAATGAATAGCGTCTTCCTCGACAAGGTCTCCATCCTTGGAGTGCGCGGCCTCACAATGAGGAGCGTCTTCCTCGACAAGGCCTTCATCCTTAGAGGGCGTATCCTCTCTAAAAGGAGCTTCTACCTCGACAAAGGTCTTCATCCTTGGAGGGCGCGTCCTCACAATGAGGAGTGTCGACCTCAACAAGATCTCCATCCTTGGAGGGCGCGTCATCACAACTAGGAGCGTCCTTCTCAACAAGGTCTCCATCCTTGAAGGGCGCGTCCTCACAACGAGGAGCGTCTTCCTCGACAAGGCCTCCATCCTTGGAGGACGCGTTCTCTCTAAATAGAGCTTCTACCTTGATAAGGGTCTTCATCCTTGGAGGACGCATCCTCAAAATGAGGAGGGTCTACCTCTATAAGGTCTCCATCCTTAGAGGGTGTGTCCTCTCTAAGAGGAGCGTCGACCTCGACAAGATCTCCATCCTTGGAGGGCGCGTCATCACATTGAGGAGCGTCCTCCTCAACAAGGTCTCCATCCTTGGAGGGCGCGTCCTCACAACGAGGAGCGTGTTCCTCAACAAGGTCTCCATCCTTGGAGGGCACGTCCTCACAACAAGGAGCGCCTTCCTCGACAAGGCCTCCATCCTTGGAGGAAGCGTCATCTCTAAATGGAGCTTCTACCTTGACAAGGGTCTTCATCCTTGGAGGGCAGATCCTCACAATGAGGAGGGTCCACCTCTACAAGGACTCCATACTTGGAGGGCGCGTTATCACAATGAGGAGCGTCTACCTCGACAAGGTCTCCATACTTGGAAGGCACGTCCTCACAACGAGGAGCATCTTCCTCGACAAGGCCTCGATCCTTGGAGGGCGCATCCTCACAACGAGGAGCGTCTACCTCGACAAGGTCTCCATTCTTAGAGGGTGCGTCCTCTCTAAGAGGACCTTCTACCTCAACAAGGGTCTTCATCCTTGCAGGGCATATCCTCTTTGAGAGGAACAGGTTACCTCGACAAGGGTTTTCATCCTTGGAGGGCGCGTCCTCTCTAAGAGGAGCTTCTAACTCGACAAGAGTCTTCATCTTTGTAGGGCGTGTCCTCTTTGAGAGGAACAGGTTACCTTGACAAGGGTTTTCATCCTTGGAGGGTGTGTCCTCTCTAAGAGGAGCGACTTATCTCAACAAGAGTTTTCATCCTTGAAGGCACGTCCTCACAACGAGTAGCCTCCATCTCGACAAGGTCTCATCCTTGGAGGGCGCGTCCTCTCAACGATGAGCATCGACCTCGACAAGATCTCCATCCTCGGAGGGCGCGTCCTCATAACGAGGAGCGTCCTCCTCGACAAGGTCTCCATCCTTGAAGGACGCGTCCTCATAATGAGGAGTGTCATCCTCGATAAGGTCTCTATCCTTGTAGGGCACGTCCTCACAATGAGGAGTGTCTTTCTCGACAAGGCCTCCATCCTTGGAGGACGCGTCCTCTCTAAAAGGAGATTCTACTTTGACAAAGGTCTTCATCCTTGCAGGGCACATCCTCTCTGAAGAACAGATTACCTCGACAGGGGTTTTCATCCTTGGAGGGTGCGTCCTCTCTAAGAGGAGCGACTTATCTCAATAAGAGTTTTCATTCTTGGAGGGTGCATCCTCACAAGGAGGAGCATCTTACCTCAACAAGGTCTTCATTCTTGGAGGGCGTGTCTCATAACAAGAAGTGTCTACCTCGACAAAGTCTCCATCCTTGGAGGGCGCGTCCTCAAAACGAGTAGCGTCTACCTCGACAAGGTCTTCGTCCTTGGACGGTGCGTCCTCACAACGAGGAGTGTTGACCTCGACAAGATCTTCATCCTTGGAGGGCGCGTCCTCAGAAGGAGGAGCGTCTTCCTTGACAAGGCCTCCATCCTTAGAGTACGCGTCCTCTCTAAGAGGAACGTCTTACTTTAATAAGGATCTTCATCCTTGGAGGACGCGTCCTCTCTAAGAGGAGATTCTACCTCGACAAGGGTCTTATCCTTGTAGGGTGTGTCCTCTTTGAGAGGAATAGGTTACCTCAATAAGGGTTTTTATCCTAAGAGGGCGCGTTCTCTCTAAGAGGAGCAACTTATCTCAACAAGAGTTTTCATCCTTGGAGGCGCGTCCTCATAACAAGGAGCGTCTACCTCGACAAGGTCTCCATCTTTGGAAGGCGCGTACTCATAACGAGGAGCGTCTACCTCGATAAGGTCTCCATCCTTGGAGGGCGCATCCTCACAACAAGGAGCATCGACCTCGACAAGATCTTCATCGTTGGAGGGCGCGTCCTCATAACGAGGAGCATCCTCCTCGACAAGGTCTGCATCTTTGGAGGGCGCGTCCTCACAATGAGGAGCGTCTTCAAAGACAAGGTCTCCGTCCTTAGAGGGCAGGTCCTCACAACGAGGAGTGTCTTCCTCGACAAGGCTTCCATCCTTGGAGGACGCGTCCTCTCTAAAAGGAACTTCTACCTCGATAAGGGTCTTCATCCTTGGAGGGGGCGTCCTCAGAATGAGGAGCATCGACCTCCACAAGATCTTTATTCTTGGAGGGCGCGTCCTCACAATAAGGAGCGTCCTCCTTGACAAGGTCTCCATCCTTGGAGGGCGCATCCTCACAACGAGGAGCGCCTTCCTCGATAATTTCTCCATCCTTGGAGGGCTCGTCCTCACAACAAGGATCGTCTTCCTCGACAAGGCCTCCAACCTTGGAGGACGCGTCCTCTCTAAATGAAGCTTCTACCTTGACAAGGGTCTTCATCCTTGGAGGGCGCGTCCTCACAACGAGGAGGGTCTACCTCAACAAGGTCTTCATCCTTGGAGGGCGCGTCCTCACAACGAGGAGCGTCTACCTCGACAAGGTGTCCATCCTTCGAGGGCGCGTCCTCACAACAAAGAGCATCTTCCTAGACAAGGCCTCCATCCTGGGAGGGCGCGTCCTCACAACGGGGAGCGTCCACCTCGACAAGGTCTCCATCCTTGGAGGGCGCGTCCTTTCTAAGAGGAGCTTCTACCTCGACAAGGGTCTTCATCCTTGCAGGGCATGTCCTCCTTGAGAGGAACAGGTTATCTCGACAAGGGTTTTCATCCTTGGAGGGCTCATCCTTTCTAAGAGGAGCGACTTATCTCAATTAGAGTTTTCATCTTTGGAGGCGCGTCCTCACAACGAGGAGCTTCTACCTCGACAAGGTCTCCATCCTTGGAGGGCGCATCCTCACAACAAGAAGCATCTTCCTCGATAAGGCCTCCATCCTTGGAGTACACATCATCTCTAAGAAGAACGTCTTACTTTAACAAGATCTTCATCCTTGGAGGACGCGTCCTCTCTAAGAGGAACTTCTACCTTGACAAGGGTCTTCATCCTTGCAGGGCTTGTCCTCTTTGATAAGAATGGGTTACCTTGACAAGGGTTTTCATCCTTCGAGGGTACGTCCTCTCTAAGAGGAGCGACTTATCTCAACAAGAGTTTTCATCCTTGGAGGCGCGTCCTCACAACGAGGAGCGTTTACCTCGACAAGGTCTCCATATTTGGATGGCTTATCCTCACAACGAGGAGCGTTGACCTCGACAAGATGTCTATCCTTGGAGGATGCGTCCTCATAACGAGGAGCGTCCTCCTCGAAAAAATCTCCATCCTTGGAGGACGCGTCCTCACATCGAGGAGCGTCATCCTCGATAAGGTCTCTATCCTTGGAGGGCACGTCCTCACAACGAGGAGTGTCTTCCTCGACAAGGCCTCTCCAATCTTGGAGGACACGTCCTCTCTAAAAGGAGATTCTACCTCGAGAAGGGTTTTCGTCCTTACAGGGCGCGTCCTCTCTGAGGAACAGATTACCTCGACAAAGGTTTTCAACCTTGGAGGGTGCGTCCTCTCTAAGAGGAGCGACTTATCTCAACAAGACTTTTTATCCTTGAAGGGTGCGTCCTCACAAGGAGGAGCATCTTACCTCGACAAGGTTTTCATTCTTGGATGGCGCGTCCTCACAACATGAAGCGTCTATCTCGACAAAGTCTCCATTCTTGGAGTGTGCGTCCTCATAATGAAGAGCATTTTGGTCGATAAGATCTCCATCCTTGGAGGGTGCGTCCTTACAATGAGGAGCGTCGACCTCGACAAGATCTCCATCCTTGGAGGGCGTTTCCTCACAACAAGGAGTGTCCTCCTCGACAAGGTCTCCATCCTTGGAGGGTACGTCCACACAACGAGGATCGTCTTCCTCGACAAAAACTCCATCCTTGGAGGGTGCGTCCTCACAACGACGAGCGTCTTCCTCGACAAGGCCTCCATCCTTAGAGGACACGTCCTCTCTAAAAGGTGCTTATACCTCGACAAGAGTTTTCATCCTTGGAGGGCGCGTCCTCACAATGAGGAGCGTCGACCTCGACAAGATCTCCATCCTTGGAAGGCGCGTCCTCACAACGAGGAGCGTCCTCTTCGACAAGGTCTCCATCTTTGGAGGGTGTGTCCTCACAACGAGGAACATCTTCCTGGACAAGGTCTCCAACCTTGAGGGCGCATCCTCACAACAAGGAGTGTCTTCTTTGACAAGGCCTCCGTCCTTGGAGAATGCGTCCTCTCTAAATGGAGCTTCTACCTTGATAAGGGTCTTCATCCTTGGAGCGCGCTTCTTCACAATGAGGAGCGTCTACCTCGACAAGGTCTCCATCCTTGTAGGGCGCCTCCTCACAACGAGGAGCATCTAATTCGACAAGGTCTCCATCCTTTGAGGGCGTGACCTCACAACGAGGAGCGTCTTCCTCGAAAAGGCCTCCATCCTTGGAGTACGCATCCTCTCTAAGAGGAACGTCTTACTTTAACAAGGATCTTCATCCTTGGAGGACGCGTCCTTTCTAAGAGGAGCTTCTACCTCGATAAGGGTCTTTATCCTTGCAGAGCGTGTCCTTTTTGAGAGGAATAGGTTACCTCGACAAGGGTGTTCATCCTTGGAGGGCGTGTCCTCTCTAAGGGGAGCGACTTATCTCAACAAGAGTTTTCATCCTTGGAGGCACGTCCTCACAACAAGGAGTGTCTACCTCAACAAGGTCTCTATCCTTGGAGGGCGCGTCCTCACAATGAGGAGCGTCAACCTCGACAAGATCTCCATCCTTGGAGGGCGCATCCTCACAACGAGGAGCGTCCTCCTCGACAAGGTCTCCATCCTTGGAGGGCGCGTCCTCACAACGAGGAGCGTCTTCCTCGACAAAGTCTCCATCCTTGGAGGGCACGTCCTCAGAACGAGGAGCGTCTTCCTCGGCAAGGCCTCCATCCTTGGAGGATGCGTCCTCTCTAAAAGGAGCTTCTACCTCGACAAGGGTCTTTATCCTTGCAGGGCGCGTCCTCTCTGAGAGGAATATATTACCTCGATAAGGGTTTTTATCCTTGGAGGGCGCATTCTCTTTAAGAGGAGCGACTTATCTCAACAAGAGTTTTCATCCTTGGAGGGTGCGTCCTCACAACGAGGGGCATCTTACATCGACAAGGTCTTCATTCTTGGAGGGTGCGTCCTCACAACAAGAAGTGTCTACCTCGACAAAGTCTCCATCCTTGAAGGGCGCATCCTCATAATGAGGAGTGTCTACCTCAGGACAAGGAGAAACTTCAACCATTGCAGAGCCTGAGGGCGCATCCTCCCTTGGAGGAGCATCAACCTCAGGAAGATTTTTCAACATTTGAAAGAATTCACTCCTTCCTTCCAACCTTTCTCTATTCACTTATCGTTGTACCACGTCTCCTTCACGCTCCACCATAGCCTCCTCAACAATGTTGATCCTTGAAACATTTTCCAACATTAGAAGTTCAATTGTGAGCTCCATTCTCTTCACAAGTTGGTAGCATTGACTCTATTAGGACTTTGAGCATTATGCCGATATTCTGGAATTATCGACCTATTTCTTATATTAGCTCGCCCTGGGGATTGCTCACATCATCATTCTTTTTAGTTTCAGCCATCGAATATTCATTTGCTTTGAAAGACTCAGCATGCGCAAGTATGTCTGCTAATGACACAGGGTCTTTTCCTTGTAAGTGTTTTCAGAAATTTGTCCTCACTCGCAAACCAGCTATAAGAAGTTTTTTTAGTATCTCGTCAGTAGCGCCTCTCATCAAGGTAGACTATACATTAAACCTTTTGAAGTATGAAGTCAAGCTTTCTCCTTCCTTTTATTTCACATTGGCCAGTGTGGTAACAGGCGGAGTATACTTCACCACAACTTGGAACTGATTCAAAAACAAGGTTTTTATTTGTTCGCATAACGTGATAATTCCTAGACCAAGTTTCTGGAACCACTGTTGGGATCCTTCTCTAAAAGTGGCTGCTAAAAGATGACACCGCGCCAAATCAGGTACTTGACCTACATCCATTTCTATGTTAAATTGTCCCAAGAACTCCACGGGGTCAGAGTTTCCGTGAAAATGCAAGTAATTGGTCATGTTTCTATATCCAACGGGTAACTGTGCCTCCCTTACTACAACAGAGAAGGGGGATGGGGCTTTTATAGTCGTTGTAACCCTTCCTCCTTCCAAATGGCTGAGCAACCTCTTTAGATCATTCAAATTAAACGTTCCAACTCCAGGAATGGTTTGAACATTGAGTTGTTGGGGTTGCTCCACAATATGTTGTTGTTCCCCTTGGTTACCCCCCGGGTGTACCGGTAGATCTTGCTATCCCTCATCCTGAGGTTGCAGCTGTGGTATATTTCCATCTTGATTTTTGAATATCCTATTGAGCATGAGGTTCCTCCTGACCGCGTCTCAGTATCTCATTGTTGTTTTGCAACCCTTCTTGAATTCGGACGCCGTCCATGTCATGAGGACGCGTCCTGGAACCATTGCCCGTAGCACTGTGAGAAGCTATAGGAATAATAATAGGAGGCTTCTTCAGCTGAGGGCGTGCCTTCTCGTCTTCTATGAATGGTGCCCTTCCATGCTGGTATCCAATCCTTCCCCGTCCATTTCTCAGATAACTACGGCCAGAATTCCCAAACCTTCCACGTGGAGGGGCACGCTCGTGTTCGCGGTGTCGCACCCTATCAACCCTTGGATATTTAGGGGGTACACGCATCATATCACGGGGCCTTACTTCTCCACTGTTTCCTTCCTTTTACCATTCTAGCAACAACATCCTCAAATCGTCATCTTCCAACCTTATGCTAAGTCTCCTATTCAGGGTTGAAATATCTCTTCTTTTCTCATCTTGACTCTGGATATTTTTCGCATGATGACGCTCATCTATCATACGCCCCGTCCTATGCAGGTGCGGAATAACCCGATTATCGATACAAGGCCTTTCTCTCCCGTCAGCGTCCTCATCAATAAGTTCCACAATAGGTTCTACATCATCAGAATACTCTAGGCGTCGTGGAGTGATTCAAGGATTTCCTCCGCTAGCCTGGCCACGAACATTCCTCGTGTCTCCTTCAACCATAAGAGCCTTCTCCACAGTGTGGCTTTGGTGAAAAATGGCGGCCTCACATTGTCTTGTAACGTTCTACCGTGCTCAACCTTGAATTAAAGGTGTTCACGATATCCCCCATGCGATACAGTTGCCCTAAGATATCAGCGTTGCTGATGAGAATTGGGGGTGTTCCCCCCATATTCGGAGCTCACGGAGGATTCATCACATTTCTAGGCACATAAGGTTCATGCTGAGTGAAGCCTCCTTCGCCATCTCCTTCAGATCAGCAGTCACTTCCATCGTAAGAACTTCCATCATGACTGTAAGACATCTTTTCCTCCTAAGACTATGATCTTGATCAACCCGCCCTCCTTATAGTGCCAATTTGTTGACGGGGGAATTTAGTATCAACAAAGTTTGAGGTTCGTCACCGGAATCAAGATCTACGATGGTGGCTCCTTAAGGCTCTCACTTCCGACCCCTTATAATTTGCCTACATATCTCTATTTGTTGGGAATCAAGCCCACGTAGGTCTTGGGGAACAAGAAATCTAATGGGCTTAGACTTCTTATTCCTAGGCCCGGTCTAGAATCCATCTTCCGCTAGCTTTAGGAATGTCCAACTATGAGGCCCAACCACGAAGGCACAAGGCTCGTTTATAATCGTAGGACTTCACAGATAATGCATCTCCCTGAGCAAGGATAACATTCTGCTACATTTATCTCCCTTGAGTTACGAACGCAGGCATAGCCACGGTTTACCCCAAATGTCAGATGCGTCCCTGTCCCCCGAATGAGGATAACCCACCAGATAGTAGGACAGGTGATCCCAAGCTCTTGGGTGCAAAGTGCAGGATGACTCCAAAGTTCTCCAACGAGGACACCCGTTGAATACAAGAACAAAGTTCCCAAAGCACACACCAATGTTAACCCCGCATCCCCAACGAGGACAACCGTTGAATATAGGAGAAGGCCTTCAATCATCAAGCATACCCCTGGAGGCCTTCAAGCTTTTCGCGGACATCCCCCTCCTTGACCGACTTAAGGAGGGAATTTTTCAAAGAGTACCTACAATAAATACGTTAGTGCAAATAATCATCCATTACTCCTTCCATCATTGCCTTGTCCTGAGGTTGTTCTTGTTTTCCTTGTCCCAGGTGAGGACAAACTCATTGCATCATCCTGAGCGAGGATAAGCCCGGAGCGAGGACTACCCCTTTGCCTTGCCCTGAGTGAGGACAAGCCTGGAATGTGAACAATCCCAGAGTGAGGACAAGCCCGTAGCAAGGACAAGCACGGAGCGAGGATAAGCCCGGAGTGAGGACAAGCCCAGAGCGAGGACGAATCCGTTCATCCAAATAAGCCACGTAGTGTATTCCTCTTGACTAGGGCGCGCCCTACCCCTAGGACGCGTCCACTTATGTTGTGTTGTAGATTAAACCTAAACATAGTCCATATCTTGCATTTCATTAAATGTGGGCGCGTCCTAAGTCTAGGGCGTGTTCCCCCCTCACGCGTTGCGGCCTAAAACCTAATCCTTCATCCTTTTACCCCAATTTGATTCCAATTGACCCGTTCTTGACCCGAAATGATCTATATCCAAATTATGGCTATAACATGTTTTGTCCAATAGGTTCATATATTACACACACCTCACACTATTTGTCTTGTTGTTTACGGTTTGTTTTATACTCTATCCTAACCACATACAGTGAAAAATAAATATATTAAAATTTATACCAAGGGTATGGAATCCCAGCTTAAGATGTGTATTTGTCGACTACAGAATAATTTTCTATCAAATCCATATTTTGGCCGAGCACAATTTTACATAAATATGAAGTTACTCGAGAGTTATGTTTTGTGAACTGGAGTTGGAATATAGTTAATGTATGAGTTTGTGTTTTAAATACAAGCATTTACGAGCCTAACACAAATTAAAAGCAATTTCGGATATTGAATTTACAATTTAAACTAAAACCAATATAAAAGTGTTAGGCCCAAGGCCCATATACTAGAAAGGCCCACTTAAGAAAGTCTATAAATACTCTTAGAATATGACATAATAAAATATCCCATTTTACCTTACTCTAACCATGGCTAACAATGGCGCTAGAAGTTGGCTAAATTTCCCCTTAAATAAAAACAATCACACAACCAGCAACTTAACTATCCAAATCAAAATACAAAGTTCCTCGAATGGAGGATCAGGGACACACCGCGAATAGATCCAGAAATCCAAATACAAAAGACGTAACAAGCGTCAAAATTATTGAGAAAAATAAAGTTCCCCTAACTCCTAAAAGCCTATTTCCAGAATTGGAAGCTGTGCAGGGAGATTGTGGAGCACGAAGCTCTGGTCCATCTCACATCACAAGACAAAATGAAGATAAAATAACCACAAATCTTACTCCATAAGGTAAACATGTATTTACAAGCGACGTGAGACTACACCTTGAAAAAATGAAACGCGAATGCAGAGTCGCAGAGAAGCAAGCTCTGGAAACAAGTATTGTAAAAATTGATGATGAGATTCGCCGTCTGGATGGTGAGAGGAGAATTCTGATAGAAAAATTGTGACAAAAGCGAGAAATAGCTCGATTGCAAAAAGAGCTGGAAGAGATCTCCGAGGGACATACGTCCTCCGATTACCAAACTGAAAACTATGAATTCTAGTGGAGAAGTTCTATGGGAAGCGAGGACTCTTCAAGCTCACTCTCATCTCGATGCCATAGACGCAGATGTGAGGATGATGAAGTTGATGAATATGAGAATCTCCGGGAGCATAGGGTCCAATAATAACAGGCCTCACGGAGGATGATGTACTGTTAGTAAAGGACTTTATAAGGTCACATTCAAGAGAGATGGAAACCTCATCGGACAGCCCGTTGTCTAGAAGGATAGAAAAAGAAAAGATAAACAGAGATCTCAAAGTTCCTCCCATCGATCAGTTCGACGGGTCCGCGGACCCTGTAGACTTCATTCACCTATTTGATGGCCGAATGGCATTTCATGGTCATTCTGACATAGCAAAGTTCAAGTATTTCTCGACGTATTTAAAAGGCCCAACTCTCATGTGGTATAACAATTTACTACCATGATCTATAGAATAATGGTCCACACTAAAGAATAAATTCAAATACAGATTTTCAACTAACAAAAAAGGAAGGAAAATGATATAATCTCTTGTTAACATACACCAGCGATCAGATGAGGGCCTTAGAGAATACATAACTCGTTTCCGAGCTGAAACCATCCAAATTCCAGACTTAATCAAAAATATAGCCCTCACCTACTTGGCAGCAGGAGTGGATAAAAATTGACATAATCTACTTTTAGAGGAATTTTTTGAAAAAAGTCCTACCACACTCCAAGCAGCAATTGATCTGTTCGAACATATGTTAACTCTCCAAGAGACAGTTGGAAGCATACAAACTTCCAGATCTCCACGATAAAGATCAAGCAGGCTGTCCGACAGATCTTCAAAGTGGGATCATCGGCGGAGTGGGAGGAGTATACGACGGGATAAAGTATACTCTTACATATCTCTAATCCAAGAAAAATCTGAAGAAAAACCAACCCCAGGCCCGGATAGGTCATTAACCTCAAGGACATCTTTGACAAAATAAAGGGCGTGACCATCGCGACCCCGTGAGGAACGTGACTTTACTAAATTAAGCGTTGACAAAGCACAAATACTGGCTATTCTTAAAGCCACATCAGGCTACAGACCTCCAAGGCCAATGAACCCAAACATGCCACCAAGTAACAAATTATGTGATTCCCATGAGGATACAAGGAATATAATAGAAAATGCTACCAATTGAAGAATCTGATCGAGGAAAAGTTCAAAGCGGAGAGCTCTCCCATTTCGCTGTAGAGGAAGACTCCACTCAATAATAGTTTGACTAGGATAAGGTCATCGACTTTATTTCAGGGGGCCACTCGGCTGGTGGCAGTTCAAATAGAGCAAGGAAATAGTATGTCAGAGAATTTTGCAGAATCGACTCCAAGAAACCAAGAAGAAACCAAATCCCGGTAATCTCATTTTCTAACAACGATTACGGGGATAGGTTAATCGAAGATCATCAAGACGCACTGGTAATTACAACAACAATTGGAACAAACACAGTATAAATGATCTTGTCGATAACGGAATCTCAGTTGACATCCTCTACCACAACGCCTTCAAAAGAATGGACATCAGAGACAGGAAACTCGATTGTAATATCTGGGATATATCGTTTAATTATTTTTGCTAATAAATAAATATTATGCATGTTCAGTATTTATTCCGTAAATTATGTGTTAAGTGGTATATGTGTTTGGATGTTTCAAATTGATATAATTGAGTATTTTAACTTTTATATGTCCAAAATAAAATATAGATAATTGTCATATCTTCCTATTTATTTTTATGTTGATTTATGATTTTATAGGAAATTTATGGATTTAATAAATTCTTTTTCTGAGTATCAATAAACTATTTTATATAAATAGGAACCGGACGACTTCACCCGTTTTTACGTTTTTATAACCCAAAACTCTTCCGAGAACTCCTTCCAAACATAATTGCAATATTTCGAGCATTTTCCATGTTTTGACTTTTTCGATCCGGCGTACGGTTTGTCCTGTGCGGATCCCGACGCAATATTTTCGATACAAAAATCATTTCGATAAATCAGTAAAACTCGTATTTTCGATAAACGGGATCTTTTTATTAAACTATTATAGTTATCACCTCTTAATACGTGTAACCAGGCCCTGAGACCAAGACCGCAGTACAAATTATACAGATTTGGATAATTATCTCGAAAACCGGTACCGTTTGGATCTGTTTTTATAAATAAACGTACTATTTTATATCCGGAATAATCCAACGGGATACTATTTTTCTGTAAATATAAATAGCCCTTACCGCTATTATTTCCGTACCGAAAATCATTTGCAAACCTGTAAAATCTTTATAAAACAGAGAAAATACTATATTTATATTTCGTTCTTCGTAATCAAACTCAATTTCGAAGGCGTTATCGAAGTCGGATTGGGGTGTGCTTATACTCAAAACGAAGCTATTGATTTGTACTTTCAGAATCATCCATCAAAATCACTGCAGAATCAAAGGTTAATTTCCTATAAACTGATTTATATTTGAATTTTGAAGAATTAAAATTAGATTTTTGAGTTCGAGCAACTGTTTGTATGATTTGATGATTGTATGTTATAGATCTTCTCTTCCTGATGATTTTGGTATGTCATATGATCAATTTGGAGTTCATTAACATGTTTAAATTAGGGTTTGATTCTCGAATTTTAAAATTAAGGGTTTATATTCATATGAATGTTCTTGATTAATTTTCGGGGTTTCTTAAATAGGGATTAAAAGTCGTTGAGATTGAGTGGGTTTTGTTCCCCTTGAAATTTGGAATCAATTCGTATATAGCTTGCAAATCGACGTTGTGTGTAGAAGGAGTATTATTAATTTAAAGTTTCGCCAGCTTATAATATCACTGACGGTGTTAATATTTTTCGGACAAAAGTCCAGTCGAATCGTTACGTTGTTGATTTTACTGATGGATTTGAGTTTCTGGCATCACGTTCTACGTTTCCCTATTTGTTTGGTCGTGTTCTTAACGATGATTCAAGCCAAAAGGTTGCTACGACAAGGATGCGAGCATTTCATTGCATATGTAATTGATAGAACTCAGGAGCCAGCAAAACTTGAAGATATTTCGATAGTCAATGAATTTCCAGACGTGTTTCCCGATGAGTTATCAGGACTTCCTCCAGATAGAGAAATTGAGTTTGCGATCGACATAGCACCTGGAACGGAACCAGTATCAAAGGCCCCGTACAGAATGGCGCATGTCGAGATGAAGGAACTAGCAAAGCAATTGCAAGAGTTGTTAGAGAAAGGAGTAATCAGACCCAGTGTATCCCCGTCGGGTGTACCGATACTATTTGTCAAGAAGAAGGATGGGAGCATGAGACTGGTGCATCAACTATCGAGAGCTCAACAAGCTTACAATCAAGAACAAGTATCCGTTGCCTAGAATTGATAATTTGTTTGACCAATTGAAAGGAGCCAAGTACTTCTCCAAGATTGATTTGAGATCGGGATATAACCAACTAAAGATTAAGCTAGAGGATATACCAAAGACAGCTTTCTAAACAAGGTACAGACATTATGAATTTTTAGTGATGTCTTTTGGATTAACCAATGCCCCGGCAGCATTTATGGACCTGATTAACAGAATTTTCAATGAATACTTGGACAAGTTTGTTATTGTATTTATAGATGATATTTTAATCTATTTAAAGACAGAAGAGGATCATGTAGAACATTTGAGGACAGCTTTGGAGATTTTGAGGAAGAAAAAGTTATATGCTAAATTCTCGAAGTGTGAATTTTGGCTACAGGAAGTTCGGTTCTTAGGACACATAGTCAGTAATGAAAGAATCAAAGTGGACCCAGCAAAGATTGAAGCAATTACAAATTGGAAAAGGCCGAAAACACCGACAGAAGTAAGAAGTTTCTTGGGATTAGCGGGATATTATCGGCGATTTGTTCAAAATTTCTCAATGATTGCAACACCATTGACAAAGCTTACACGGAAGAATGAAAAATTTATATGGAATGATAAATGTGAAGAAAGTTTTCAGGAATTGAAGCGAAGATTAATCACGACACCTGTTTTGTCACTTCCAGATGACCAAGGGAATTTCGTAATCTATAGCGATGCTTCTCATAAAGGACTATGATGTGTTCAGATGCAGCACGATAAGGTTATTGCGTATGCGTCAAGGCAACTGAAACCACACGAACAAAAGTATCCTACTCATGATTTGGAGCTAGCAGCCATAGTATTCGCTTTAAAAATTTGGAGACATTATCTATATGGAGAAAAATGCGAGATTTATACCGATCACAAAAGTTTAAAATACATATTTACACAAAAGGAGCTTAATATGAGACATAGAAGATGGATAGAACTAATTAAGGATTACGACTGCATGATTAACTATCATGCTGGTAAAGCAAATATTGTGGCGGATGCGTTAAGTCGAAAAGAGAAGTTGAATGTGTTGTCAGTGCCCGAGGAGATATACATGGAATTTCAGAAATTGGAATTGGAGATTAGAGTTTGCAAGCCTGATGAAGCAAAAGTGTATAGTATGACTTTCCGGCCGGAGTTGTTAGAGAAGATAAGGAAGTGTCAAGAGGAGATAATGGATCAAGACATTAATCGTTTGGTAGGTGAGGAGTTGTGTACGCAAAAAGACGATCAAGGTATTCTTAGGTTTTCTTCTAGAATTTGGATTCCACCAGTAACGGAGTGGAAAAATGAAATTTTACAGGAAGCTCATAATTCAAGGTATTCAATCCACCCAGGGAGTACCAAGATGTATAGGGATTTAAAGGAAAATTATTGGTGGCCAGATATGAAGAGGGAGATTGCAGAATGGGTTAGCAGATGTTATACATGTTAGAGATTTAAAGCAAAGCATCAGAGACCAAGTGGATTGTTGCAGCCATTAGAGATTCCAGAGTGGAAGTGGGAGCATATTGTAATGGATTTCATATTCGGATTACCAAGGACAAAATCCAATCACGATGCCATTTGGGTTATGGTGGACAGACTTACCAAATCAGCTCATTTCTTGCCTATAAATGAAAGATTTTCACTAGACGAGTTAGTCCATATGTACCTGAAAGAAATCATAGTTCGTCATGGAGTTCCTGTGTCTATCGTATCCGATCGAGATCCGAGATTTAATTCACGATTTTGGAAGAGTTTTCAAGAATGTTTGGGAATGAGACTGAATATAAGTACGGCTTACCATCCATAGACGGACGGCCAGAGTGAAAGAATAATTCAGATAATTGAAGACATGTTACGCGTTTGTGCTATTGATTCTAAAGGAAATTGGGACGAGCATTTACCTTTGGTAGAATTTGCTTACAATAACAGTTATCATGCCACTATTGGGATGCCACCCTATGAAGCTCTTTATGGACACAAATATCGATCTCCCGTATATTGGGATGAAGTAGGAGAACGCAAAATACTTGGACCTGAATTGGTGCAACAGACAAAGAAAATTTTTGAAGTTATCCAGAAGAGATTGATAGCAGCACAAGACCGTCAAAGGAAGTATGCAGATCAATCAAGGAAAGATATGGAATTCGAAGAAGGAAATCTAGTATTATTGAAAGTGTCGTCGTGGAAGGGATTGACAAGATTTGGGAAGAAAGAAAAACTGAGCCCTAGATATGTCGGACTTTTTGAGATTCTAAAACGTGTTGGCAAAGCAGCTTACGAGTTGGCGTTACCCTCGCACATGGAGCACATTCACAATGTTTTTCACGTATCGATGCTTAAGAAGTATAATCCAGACTCCAAGCATGTAATCGAATACGAGCCAATAGAACTTCAAGCAGATTTGTCGTATGTAGAGAGTCTGATAGAGATCCTAGAAGAAAGAGAGAAAGTGTTAAGAAATAAAATGGTAAAGTTAGTAAGAGTACTGTGGAGAAACCCAAAGGTTGAAGAATCAACTTAGGAGTTAGAAAGTGATATGAGAGAAAAGTACCCTAATTTGTTTTCTTAGGAGATTCTGAGGACAGAATCCTTTTAAGGGGAAAGCATGTAATATCTAGGATATATCGTGTAATTATTTTTGCTAATAAATAAATATTATGCATGTTCAGTATTTATTCTGTGAATTATGTGTTAAGTGGTATATGTGTTTAGATGTTTTAAATTGATATAGTTGAGTATTTTAATTTTTATATGTCCAAAATAAAATATAGATAATTCTCATATCTTCCTATTTATTTTTATGTTGATTTATGATTTTATAGGAAATTTATGGATTTAATAAATTCTTTTTCCGAGTATCTATAAACTATTTTATATAATCGGGAACCGGCCGACTTCACCCGTTTTTACGTTTTTATAACCCGAAACTCTTCCGAGAACTCCTTCATAACCTAATTGCAATATTTTGAGCGTTTTCCATGTTTTGACTTTTTTGATCCAGCGTACGGTTTGTCCTGTACGGGTCCCGGCGCAATATTTTCGATACAAAATTCGTTTCGGTAAATCAATAAAACTCGTATTTTCGATAAACGAGAACTTTTTATTAAACTATTATAGTTATCACCTCGTAATACGTGTAACCAGGCGCTGAGACCAAGACCGCAGTACAAATTGTACAGATTTGGATAATTATCTCGAAAACCGGTACCGTTTGGATATGTTTTTATAAATAAACGTACTATTATATATCCGGAATGATCCAACGGGATACTATTTTTCCGTAAATATAAATAGCCCATACGTAATTATTTCCGTACCGAAAATCATTTACATACCAGTAAAATCTTTATAAAACAGAGAAAATACTATATTTATATTTCGTTCTTCGTAATCAAACTCAATTTCGAAGGCGTTATCGAAGTCGGATTGGGGCGTGCTTATACTCAAAACGAAGCTATTGATTTGTACTTTCAGAATCATCCATCAAAATCACTGCGGAATCAAAGGTTAATTTCCTATAAACTGATTTATAATCGAATTTTGAAGGATTAAAATTAGGGTTTTGAGTTCGAGCAACTGTTTGTATGATTTGATGATTGCATGTTGTAGATTTTCTCTTCCTGATGATTTTGGTATGTCATATGATCAATTTGGAGTTCACTAACATGTTTAAATTAGGGTTTGATTCTCGAATTTTAAAATTAAGGGTTTATATTCATATGAATGTTCTTGATTAATTTTAGGGGTTTATTAAATAGGGATTAAAAGTCGTTGAGATTGGGTGGGTTTTGTTCCCCTTGAAATTTGGAATCGATTCGTATATAGCTTGCAAATCGACGTTGTCTGTAGAAGGAGTATTATTAATTCAAAGTTTCGCCGGATTATAATATCACCGGTTTCGTTCATTTTTTTCGGACAAAAATCCGGTCGAATCGTTACGTTGTTGTTGATATTACTGATGGATTTGAGTTCCTGGCATCACATTCTTCGTTTCCCCGTTTGTTTGGTCGTGTTCTGGGCTGTTATTAAGCTCGCCGGAAAGCTTCAAGTCGCCGACAATGGCTGCGCCGGCGACGTGGTGAAGGTGATGACAAAAGTGCAAAAAGGTCCCTGACCTTTCTGTGATATTGCAGAGTAGTCCCTGTGTTTTAAAAACGTATAAAATTTATACTTTCGTTTTAAAATCTTATGAAAATAAAATTTATGTTTACAAATTTTTCGAATTTAGGATTTCTGTTTATAAACTTTTCAAAAATAGGATTTGTTTTTATAAAATGATTTTAAAAATAGTTTTAATTATTTTAAATTCCAAAAATTATTTATTTTAATTCCAAAATTCATTTTTAATTCAAAAATAAATCTAAATTACTTAATTAATTAATTTTAACTAATAATTAATTGATTAATTGATCAATTAATTTAAATATTAAATAATTAATTATTTTAATTATTTAATAATTGATTATAAAAAATTATTTAATTGGATTTAATTAATTTAAAATGATTTAAAAATCCTGAAAAATAGTTTCGAGCTTTAAAATATTATTTTAAATTATTTTCAAGGCTCAATAATTAATAAAAAATTATTTTAGAGTCAGATTTGAGTAATCAGACTCTGTTTATTATCCAAAATTGATCCAACGACCCGTTTTGACTCCGAAAAATGTTTTAAAAATCATATTAAATATCTGAAAAAGTTTTTATGACCCGAGACCTCTTTATAAATGGAATTTCATTAGTTGTTTGATGTGCTATGTGTTATACGTGACTTGTTTGTTGGACTATTGATCTACATGTTCGGTGTTTATTTTGTTTTTAGCATAACTTTCAACCCGTAAATCGGATTTGGGTAAAACAAAGGGTAGATAGAAGTATATACCATGTTAGGTCACACACACACTGTAGAGGGGGGTGAATACAGTGTATAGCACAATCAAATCAAACTTTAATAACTCAAGTAATAGAAAACAAACTTTATTCAAAACAATAAACTCTGTTACAGTATGGAACTGTCCTCTCTCAGTGATGAACAAATATCACGAGAGCTGCTAGGGTTACAAAGAATATTCTTCTCGATTATGATAATACTTATAGTGTAAACACATAATACTTATAGTGTACACAGTTACAAGATAATCGCTAATTGATATGGAATATAATTCTTCTTTCTAAAATATATCAATCAGATATCTTTTCTTCCAAGTATTCTATTCTTCATAGAATTCCATCTTCATGCATATGTGTTCTTATGTTTATCTCGATCTTCTCTTCCTGTAAATCAGCTGCTTTCCTTATCTGAATATTTCCTTTAAGTCCTGATATTATCTTTTGATAAATATCTCCTGAACCTTAAGTATTGACGACTTAAGTTCTGACTTCAGTATAAGTGCTGATTTCAATTAAGTACTGATTTATCCTGTTTAAGTAAGATCTGTAAACTAAACATAAATCACATTAGTCATGACATTATCAAATATATCTAACAATCTCCCCCAACTTATAAATTAGCATAATATACAAGTTAACAGATATTTGATGATGTCAAAAACATTAAGTATAAATGCATGAGAATTTGACTAGATAACTACAACTTACAGTCCTTAAAGCTTTACTAACTTTATCTTCTGATAACAACTTCAGTCTGTATTCATATCAGAATTTGAGCAGTTATAGATCTTGACTTGGCTTCATCTTCTGATCTCTCTGATGTCAAAAGTTGTTCTGAGATAGTTCTTCAACAAACATCTCTCAGCATATCTGAGTTCATCAACCATCCTCCTTTTAGCATCTTTAAGTTCTGCAGAATCTTCACCAGTTTGAAAGATTGCAGTCCTGAGATCATTAATTTTAGCTTTCTTTATATCCTGATCCAGTCTGATCAAATATGCCTTGTCAGACTCAAGATTGAATTCCACAGCCCTGTAACCCAGAAAGGTAGTTATAATCTTAGCAGAGTTGGGCTTCATCTCAACAATATCACCCTTGTGATCTCTGTACTTTGGAAGATATGTGCTGTCAGACTTAATAGAATAAAGCCTTTTCTATTTCTGAATTTGACTCTTCAAAAAGTTTGCAGCACTTTCTGTTATTTTGTCATTCACTTGAAGTAAGAATAATACATGTTCCAGTTCTTTAAAATACTTCAGTGGAATGGCATTTTCCCTTATATGATAAACCCTACCACCTGTCATGAAGTACAACAAGATGTGTTCTTTCAAGTAGGTATGGTAAACCATCTGTACAGATTCTAGTTGATTCAATCTTTCAGGAGTTGCTCCAATACCTGGTTCACTTAAGGAAGTTGGATCATTGGTTGTGTTCTGTATTCTTCTTTCATCAGCACTTCCCAATCCAGTTATATCTCTTGCTTCCTTTCCAGTAACTACTCTTGCTTCAAAACCACTTGCAGCAGTCTTCAAATGTTGAGTCTGTTTGGCTTTGGTGAATCCTGGTAGGAGTATCTTTGAAGGTTTAACATGAACAGTGTCAGAGGTTTCCTTTGATTTATCTTCTGATATCAAGTTAACTTGAGCTATGTCAGAGGTTACTTGCTTCTTTGAGATATTAGAACTAACTATCTCTTGACTCTGAACAACTTGAGCCATGTCAGAGGTTGTCTTAGAAACTTTTCTTGAAGTCAGAGCAAGATCAGCATCTTCATCAGTAATTTCTTCATTCACAGGAGGCACATAAACCTTGATAGGTTCACCAACTTCCTCTTTGCCCTTGGACCTTGGATCTATCTGTAATTGTGATTTAGCTTTGGTTGCTTCAGGATTTGTCCTTTCTTTTATCACAATGCCCTTGAGTTTTGGAAGTTTCTTTTTACCAGAAGCTTTAGATTTAGATTTGACATTTTCTGATTTAAGTCTAGCTTCTTCTTCCATCAGACTCTCCAAGTCCATTCCTGGATTTTCCTTAAGAAATAACTGTCTTGACATTTCTTCATCAAGATCCAAAAGTTCATCAGAACTTATCCTTTTACCAGTAGCAGAAATAATTCTTTTTCCAGCATCAGAACTTGTCCTGTGACTTGTAATTCCATCTCTTCTTGATGAGAAACTTCTACCTTGACCATGACCTCCACCCATTCCAGAGTTTCCCTGGTCATCTTTTTCATCATCCTTCCCCTTCAGTGTCTGATCAGTTTTGCATTTGGACTTAATTACTTTCTCCCCCTTTTTGGCATCAGCAGGTAAGAGAAGAGAGACAAGCAAGTCCACTGAGGCTTGGATTTCATCGAGTTGAGATTGCTGAGAAGCTTGATTTTTCAAAATATCATCAATCTGAGACTGTTGCTTCTCTTGGGTCTTCTCAATGTAAGCAACTCTGTCAAAGGTAGGTTTAAAGAAACTTTTCTTTTCAAGTTTCTTAACTGTTTCTTGCTTGAGCAATTCTTCCTGAATTTTATGTAATTCTGTATGAGTTGTTGAATGGAGACCTTGAAGATGTCTAGTACTCAATGCAGTGACTCGAAGCTGTATATTGAAATCATCATTAATTAACATTTCATCAGCTTTTGCCAAGTGCTCAGCAAGAATCTTTTCAGATGGAACAAAGTTAACTGAGTTCCATTCCTTAGTCCACTCCTGTCCTCTAGGAGTTTCACTCCAAGGTACTGGTGCTTCTCTTGTAACAAACTTCTTAACTAGTTCAGATTTATGAACAGTTTGTTGAGGTGCATATCCTGAAGGACTAGCTGCATCAGTATCTGCATTAATAGCAGCATCACCAGTAGGATCAGCATTTGAAGCATCAGAACTAACAGAATCAGCATTTTCTGATAAAACAACAGTATGAGAAGCAATTGAGGCTTCAGCATCATCCTCTAAGTGCTGATCTGGTTCCAAGTTCTGATCAACAACCATATCCTGATGCTCACCTATATTCTGATCATCAACATCTAGATGCAGAGAAGGTGTAGTAGACAATTCTGGAGTTTGAGTAGCATCGGTAACAGGTGTTGTTGATGGATGAATTGATGTTGGAGCTTCTAAGTAGAGAACCTCAGGCACAACCAGGTTGTGAATATCAATTTCAGCACTTGTGCCTGGGTCTACAGGAGATACAGTTTCATGTACAGAAGACACAAATGGTGTGTTTTCCTTGTCTGTAGCAGCTTCCTGAGTTGGAGTCAATGGAGAAGCAGTGGCTTCAGCAAATTCTGGTTCTTGTGAGATCAGAGATTCCTGATCTCCTTCCTTAGCTTCTGCTTCCTCATCATCGGAAACTGAACTTTTAGCTCTCTATTTCTTGTATCTCTTTGAAGGTGGGGATTTCTTGGGAGGTTCAGCAGAAGTCATTCTCCTAAGCCTTTTGAGAAGCTTAGATCCCCCAATTCCAGAATCCTTCTGAGAAGGAACTTTCTCAGCTTTGTTAACAACAGGTTCTGATGCAGAAACCTGTTCCTCACTATCAGACTCATCTCTCAGAACAATCCTCCTTCTTTTCTGTGGTGTTTGAGGAACAGTCATTGTCTTCTTGGGCTTGGAAGATGAAGGCTTCACAGTAGGTGCTGAGGATGTAGGTTGAGCTGTCTGTGAAGTTGTGAGATATGATTTAAGATATGTTCTGAGGGAGGGTTGAGGTATAGATGTATGAGTGGTATATTCTGATGGTTGCTGTGGTGTTTGGGATGTGGTGGTGGGTTGTACATCAGAATAAACAGATCTATAGGTTTCAGGATCAGCATTTACCAAGATCTGTTATACAGACTGAGGAATCTGTAAAGGTCTAACCACCGTTTTCTTAAGATCAACATTTACCAAGTCATTAAAGGCTCGTTTTGCAAGTTTAAAAGGTGGATATAAGTCAGTAGTAGGTTGGGGTTCATCAGCACAACAAAAATTATATATAAGCTGACAAAATCTAGCAAAGTAGACAACATTCCTATCCTCTGTCATCCTATCCCCAATAAAACCTATCACAGCACTTGCAAAATCAAAATGAGTTTGGTTAATAATTGCATACCCGATGTGCTGACTCATTATTGGAATGGCATCAAAGTTTGAACACTTATTCCCGAAGGCTTTAGTGATGCAATCGAAGAAGAAGCTCCATTCCTTTCTGATATTTGCCCGTTTCAACTGTCCAAGCTTAACCAAACTCTTTTCATACCCCAAACTGTCCATTAACTCTTGTAGAGCTGATTCCTCCGGTGTTGAAAAAATATAGCCTTCTAGTAAATGTAAGGCCTTTCGAATTGTACCAGGAGTTACCACATGTTCAGAATCATCCACTTCAAAAACAATACTGGGAGTACCAGTTGCACCACCATTATCAAAATGCCCAGTCCGCCAAAACGTCAGAACTTGTTGGCTTGAAAAGACTGAAGGCTGGGTCAATGCATACCCAATTTCACTGTGTGCAAGAAGATCTTGCACAAAATGCACCTCAGACGGAGCTTCAGCATGATTGAAAATTACAGCATAGTTATTTGGAACGAACTTAGCTCCATCAATGATCAAATCCTTAGGTGCCATGAGAAAAATTGAAAATTGAGAGTGCCTGTAAGGTGTTTGATAAAATGTCTGTATGAAAAACCACTTCAGGAGATGAGAGATAGTAAAAGTGAAGAAATAGAGATAAAGTGTAAAAATAAATAAAAGATTGTATAATCTTCTCTCTCTCTTACTTATACATGGTTAAAAAAAAATTAACCGTTGGACACCTGTCAGACATGCAGCAATAATGAATGGTTAATGGGCACGGGAAAACAGTAATCATTACTTATCACATGCGATTTTTCAAGGAAAAACCGTTCCACTTACCCAGTAATCCCATTAATTGAGGTAAGTCAGTTTTAATTCAAAATTTAAACTGTTCCCACTTATTCAATTATTTTCACTGCAAAACCAAAATTCTGAATAAATTTCGAGTGTGAGAATGACCGAAATAAATCAAGTAAACAAGTACTGATATTTTAAAATCAGAACTTAATTTAAATCAATGATTAAAATGATTATCAGAACATGGATATATCAGGATTTAACAGTGCAGTTAAATTGCAAACATCTCAGAGACAGAATCTTGCAAAAATAAGAAATTCCATTAATATATTAAGAAAATACATTCATGAAATTGAAAATTACATCAGAACATTACAAGACTGTCCTAAGCTTCTAATCCTAACATCAACAGCCTTAGTCCTAGCTCAAGAAGCATGGCAAGGCTGAAAATGAAGAAAAATAGGAAGAAGAAAATAAGTTATTTCTTCTTCCTACTCTCTACAAAAAGAATAGCGAGTCGGATGATTCGCTCTTGCTGGCGGAGAGCATCCAGCCGTTCTTCCTCCAATCGCTCCAGATGGCGATGGTAATCCATGTAAAAGAACAGGAGGTGTGTGAGAACCTCCTGGGGAACCGAGTCCCATATCTCATCAGGAATGACAGTTACGTGCCATTCCTGCTGCCAGGCCTCACAACTCAGCTCCATGTTGAAGGTCTTATAGTTCAAAAACATATTATAGTTGACCATGTTTGTGTTTGTATGAAGGAAAGGAGAGTGAGTATGTGAGAAAAGAAATGATGTGTAGGCTGATGTTAAGTGTTGGTTTATATAGGCAAGAGAATGCCAGGAGACGCAAGGAAATTTAATGCTGACAGGTAGAAATGATTCTACCTCGTCTCCCTAGACTGGAAAGAGGAAAAAGAGTCATTGGAAGTGTAAAACGAGGTTTAATGCGCACAAGAAACAAGTAAAAATTACTGTGCATGTACGTGTACCACTATCCCTAATTATATTGACTGTTAATATTCCACCAAAACATATTCTGATTTAAAATGAGACTGTTTCATATTTTAACCACAAATAAGTCAAGTAAAGGATCAGAATTTAATATCAGAACTTAGACTTATATCAGAACTTTACAGTCATCAGAACATGATTCCTTAACTCGAAAAATGAATGCCTATCTCCGTAATTCTTCATCCAAATTCTGATATTGATTCTTCAGAACTTTATCATCAGAATGTTCAACGGAACCTGTCCTCAAAATTTATGCAATCTGACACATAAACTGTTCATCTACAACAACATGGATCACCACAGTAATTTTCATCATTCATATGGAGTGTTAGTGTGTGTATTAAGCTAAATATCAGACAAAGAGTCAAGTCTGATTCACCTCAGTACATCTTAGAAATAAGGCATAACTAAAATTTTACTTAAAATCTGTCATTATTCTGAAGCCTACTATTTAATGGGTTCATGCATGAGTCCACCTCAACTGTCTTGTGCTAATTTTGTGCATCTTTTTAAATTCCATTTTGCAGTGGCTTCTCAGTGTAAGTGAGTCATGACTGCTTATCAGAATTTATGCTATTATCAGAGTATTTCTCCAGTAATCATAGAGTGTGAAAAGTCACCAAGAAAAATATTTTGCTTTTCTGATGCATATTACTTAATACCAGCAATGCACTTGGGTCGTCCCTTCCATATTTTTACTCTAGACCTCAAAGGAGTACCTGATTTTCTTTTCCCTTTTCTTTTGATAAGAGAAGTTTATCAACACTTAGTACATTCAACAGATTTACTAGCATCATAACTTAACAGATGAGAAACATTATTCTAGTTTTTGACTTAGTAATAAGATAGACAAAGTAAACTCAACTAAGCTCAATATCAGAATTTGCTTGTGTCAATAGATTTCCACAGAAATAATTACTTCTAACATGGGATCTCTAGTAAATTGAAGACTACTAGGTCAGCATGTAGCACAGTTATCCTCATAGGATTGAATAGTCACATAAACAGACATATCATTATCAGAGTTTAGAAATTCACATCAGACAACAATCAGTGCTTAAGCAATTTTCAAATGAGCACAGAATACACAAGGAAAGCAATATCTGTAAATACTGATCATAAAGTCTGATGCATCAGAACAAAAACTAAGCAGATTTAGAGAAGGAACCTGAAACCATTCCAAGTTCATTTACCAATCTTGTAAAAGTAGCTTCACACAGTGGTTTTGTGAAGATATCTGCTAGTTGTTGATCTGTTGGAACAAAGTGCAATTCCACTGTACCATCATCCACATGTTCCCTTATGAAGTGGTACATAATGCTGATGTGCTTTGTCATTGAGTGTTGAACTGGATTACCTGTCATAGCAATAGCACTTTGATTATCACAGTAAATAGGGATTTTAAAATATGTTAACCCATAATCCAGTAACTGATTCTTCATCCAAAGAATCTGTGCACAACAGCTTCCTGCAGCAATGTATTCTTCTTCTGCAGTTGATGTGGAGATTGACTTTTGATTCTTGCTAAACCAAGAAACCAATCTGCCTCCAAGAAATTGGCAGCTTCCACTTGTGCTTTTCCTGTCAATTTTGCAACCTGCAAAATCTGCATCTGAGTAACCTATTAGTTTAAAATCTGATTCTCTGGGATACCACAATCCCAGATCAGCTGTTCCGTTAAGATACTTGAAAATCCTTTTCACAGCTGTTAAGTGAGGTTCTCTTGGATCTGCTTGAAATCTTGCACAAAGATAGGTAGCATACATGATTTCAGGTCTACTAGCAGTTAGATAGAGTAGAGAGCCAATCATACCTCTGTAATCAGTAATATCTACTGATTTACCAGTATCCTTATCCAATTTTGTTGTAGTGGCCATGGGAGTGGATGCACTTGAACAATCTTACATTCTAAATTTCTTCAGCAAATTTCTGGTGTACTTGGTTTGATAAATAAAAGTGCCTTCTTCATTTTGCTTGACTTGAAGGCCCAGAAAATAGCTAAGTTCCCCCATCATACTCATTTGATACCTTGACTGCATCAGTTTGGCAAACTTCTTACAAAGTCTGTCATTTTTAGAACCAAAGATGATATCATCAACATATATCTGAACCAGAAGTAAGTCCTTTCCATGGTTGAGGTAGAACAGTATTTTGTCTATGGTTCCTCTGTTAAATCCACTTTCCAGAAGAAACTGAGCTAAAGTCTCATACCATGCTCTTGGAGCTTGCTTAAGGCCATAGAGTGCTTTATCAAGCCTGTAGACATAATCTGGATATTTGGGATCTACAAAGCCTGGAGGTTGTTCAACATATACTTCTTCCTCCAATTCTCCATTGAGAAAAGCACTTTTTACATCCATTTGAAAGACAGTAAACTTTTTGTGAGCAGCATAAGCCAAAAATATCCTTATGGCTTCCAATCTAGAAAGTGGTGCAAATGTTTCATCATAGTCAATTCCCTCCCGTTGAGAATGTCCTTTTGCAACCAACCTTGCCTTATTCCTTGTAATTATGCCATCACTATCAGTTTTGTTTCTGAATACCCACTTTGTACCAACAACAGATCTGTTCTTTGGTCTTGGCACTAGGGTCCAGACTTTGTTTCTTTCAAATTCATTTAACTCTTCCTGCATTGCTTGCACCCAATCAGCATCTTGAAGAGCTTCTTCCACTTTCTTTGGTTCAGTCTGAGAAAGAAAAGAATTGTAAAGATATTCACTTGAAGTAGTTGTTCTAGTTCTGACACCTGCATCAGGATTTCTAATTATCAATTCAGGTGTATGTGATTTAGTCCACTTCCTTGCAGATGGAAGGTTTTCTCTAGAACTGGATGCTCCCCCATGATCCATGCTATCTTCATTAACATTTTCTGATGCTCCCCCTGAAACTATGCTCTCTGTGTTGGATTCTTCAGAATTTAGATTTTCAGAACTATCAGATCTTGGCTTATCAGAACTTGACGAGTCAGAACTTAAAGAGCCAGTTGTCTGTTCTGATGCTTCTTGAGATGTGGTTGTCTCTTCAGTATGCTCCCCCTGCACAGGTGCATTTTCCTTTGGCGTAGTCACCACAGTTTCAATAACATCAGAGCTTAATCCATTAGAGTTTGCAGTATCAGAATTTAGACTGTCAGGATTTTCAGTATCAGAATTTAAGTCTTCATTTTCAAATCTCAGCTGCTCATGATCATTGAAGTCTTCAAGTCGAGTAACCTTCTTATCATCAAAGGAGACATTGATAGATTCCATGACCACTCTTGTTCTCAAGTTTATAGACTCTGAAGGCTTTTGTGGAAAGTGGATACCCAACAAAAATTCCTTCATCAGCATTTAGATCAAATTTGGACAGTTGTTCAGGGTGAGTCTTAAGAACAAAACACTTGCATCCAAACACGTGAAAATACTTCAGATTTGGCTTCTTTTTCTTCACCATCTCATATGGTGTCTTTCCATGCTTGTTAATTAGTGTTGCATTCTGAGTAAAATAAGCAGTCTGCACAGCTTCAGCCCAGAAATAGGTTGGAAGCTTTGCTTCATCAAGCATTGTTCGTGCAGCTTCAATAAGAGTTCTATTCTTTCTTTCAATAACTCCATTTTTCTGCGGAGTTCCAGGAGCAGAGAATTCCTGCTTGATTCCATGGTTTTTGCAGAACTCTTCCATTATCAAATTCTTGAACTCAGTACCATTATCACTCCTTATTATTTTCACAGAATCTTTGACCAATTTATCCAGTTGCCTGATATGATCAATCAAGATAGATGCAGTTTCACTGTTTGTGTGCAAGAAATACACCCATGTGTATCTGGTGAACTCATCCACTATGACCATAGCATATTTCTTCTTTGCAATAGACATGACATTTACTGGACCAAATAGATCCATATGTAGTAGGTGATAAGGCTCAAGAATTGATGATTCAGTCTTGCTCTTGAATGGAGATTTCCTTTGTTTAGCCTTCTGACAAGAATCACAAAGGCCATCAGGAGCAAATACTGACTTTGGCAGTCCTCTCACAAGATCTTTCCTGACCAACTCATTTATATTGTTGAAATTTAAATGAGAGAGTTTCTTATGCCAATTCCAGCTTTCTTCAATTGATGCTCTACTCATCAGACAGATTGCAGAACCATCAGTACTTGTTGAAAGCTTGGCTTCATAAATGTTACCACGCCTGTATCCTTTTAGAACAACTTTGCCTGTAGATTTACTTACAACTTCACAGTGTTCTTCAAAGAAATCCACATGATAACCTCTTTCACAGATTTGACTGACATTTAGCAGATTGTGTTTAAGTCCTGAGACCAAAGCTACTTCCTTAATGATGACATTCCCAAGATTAATATTGCCATATCCCAATGTTTTTCCAATGTGGCCATCTCCATAAGAAACACTTGGGCCAGCCTTCTCCACAAAGTCTGATAGCAGGGCTTTATTTCCAGTCATATGTCCTGAACATCCACTGTCCAGAACTAGGATGTTTTCCTATTACCCTGCAATCATAAAGACCACTAAAAATTAGTTTTAAGGACCCAGACAAGCTTGGATCCTTTGGCCTTATTAAGTCTGTTAACATTTACAGCGGATTTAGCATCAGAGTTTATGTTAACATTTTCTTATCAGAATTTACACTATCAGACTTTGAATCAGAACTTATACTATAAGGAACAATGGTAACTTTCTTTAAAGAAGGTTTTATTTGATAATAATCATAGTAAAAACTATGATATTCCTTACAAGTATAAATGGAATGCCATAAACTACCACAATGAAAACAAGGATTTTGTGGTTTATATCTAACAGACTGACTCTTAACTCCTGACTTTGAAGGTAAGGAGTTTATGTTCTTCTTCTTCCTGCAAAAAGAAGCCAGATGGTTAGAACTTCACAGTTATGACATATTTTTCTAGGAGCATCAGGAACAGGCTTATAATCATTGCTTTTATTCACACCTTCCTTTCCATTTCTATTTTTCCTAGGTGATTTTACCTTGTTTGCATTCTTAACTTCTTTCAGCTTATACTTAAGCTGCTTCTTTGTCATTAAGCCTACGTTTACTTCAGTTGTCTTTTCCTGTTTTAGTTTGTCAGAAGTTAATTCCTTCTTAACTTCTGATTTCTCAGTATCAGACTTTACAGCTACAAACTTAACAGGTTTTAACTTTGGCTTTTGTTTAAAAACTACAGGCTTAATATCTACAGTTCCTTTATCATTCTTATCCTCTCCATAACCTAAGCCCTCTTTCCAGTTTTCACTACTTAACAAATTCTGAGTTGTTCTGCCAGAGTTAGTCCAAGTCCTGATAATCTCTCTTTCCTTTTCTAACTCAGCTTTTAGAGATTCATTCATTTTAAGTACTTCATCCCTAACATAGAAAGCATCATCTCTATCTTTCTGAGTTTGATGGAACATGACTAACTCCTTTTCTAAATAATCATTCCTCTTTTTACAAGCAAGATTTTCAGAAGTTAATCTTTCACATGTTAAAGTTTGATCTCTATAGCTAATGAACATGGTTTTAAGATATCTTCTCAACTCATTAATATCATCAGTATGAAAGGCATAAGTAGTTTGAGGTACCTTTAATTCAGCAGCTTCAGAACTGCTTTCAGCACTTGCCTTATCAGCATTTGCCATCAGGGCATAATTCTCCTCACTTTCAGAATTTGATGACTCAGTATCAGACTTTGTGAAGAGAGCTTTACCCTTATCTTTCCTTGAGGTTGTTGCCTTGGGGGATTCTTCTTCAGCCTTAAGAGCAACTGTCCTTGACTTTCCTCCTTTCCTCTTGCTTCTTTGTTCCATCTCAAGTTCATGAGTCTTGAGCATCCCATAAATTTTATCAAGAGTTGTTTCATCAAGATTATAGTTGTCTCTTATTGTTGTTGCCTTCAAATCCCAGCTTTCAGGAAGAGCCAACAGGAATTTAAGGTTTGAATCTTCAAGATCATACTCCTTATCAACCAGTGATAAATCATTCAAGAGTTTGACAAATCTATCATATAAATCAGTCAATGACTCATTAGCTTTGGAGTCAAAGTGTTCATACTCTTGAGTGAGTATAGTCTTCCTGTTCTTCTTAATCGTATCAGTTCCCTGACATCTTGTTTCCAAGGCATCCCATATCTCTTTTGCAGTCTTGCAGTTTATTACCCTGTTTGACATTACATTATCAATAACACTATGCAGTAAGTGTCGTACCTTAGCATCCTTAGCAATTGATGCGATATATTCAGCAGTGTAGTCACTCTTTTCTTTTGGTACTGACTTTGCTGCTTCACTTGCAACTGCAACATCGAGCTTGGTTGGTTTGTGAGGCCCTTCCTTGATTCTATCAAGATATATTGGATCTGTAGCTTCCAGAAACATGGTCATCCTCACCTTCCATATGGGATATTCAGATGGTCTCAATATGGGAACTCTAATAGTCTCATATCGACTTTGAATTTGTGTCTTTGGAGGTTCTTCTGTTTTGGTAGGCTTAGTTGGGGTTTCTACTTCAGACATGATTGTTTTTGGATATTAAACTGTTTGTGTGTTAACAGATAGGCTCTGATACCACTTGTTATGTCACACACATACTGTAGAGGGGGTGAATACAGTGTATAGCACAATCAAATCGAACTTTAATAACTCAAGTAATAGAAAATAAACTTTATTCAAAACAATAAACTCTGTTACAGTATGGAACTGTCCTCTCTCAGTGATGAACAAATATCACGAGAGCTGCTAGGGTTACAAAGAATAATCTTCTCGATTATGATAACCCTTATAGTGTAAACCCTATGTCTGTGTTTATATATTACACGGTTACAAGATAATCGCTAATTGATATGGAATATAATTCTGCTTCCTAAAATATATCAATCAAATATCTTTTCTTCCAAGTATTCTATTCTTCATAGAATACCATCTTCATGCATATCTCTTCTTATGTTTATCTCGATCTTCTCTTCCTGTAAATCAGCTGTTTTCCTTATCTGAATATTTCCTGTAAGTCTTGATATTATCTTCTGATAAATATCTCCTGAACATTAAGTACTGACGACTTAAGTTCTGACTTCAGTATAAGTGCTGATTTTAGTTAAGTACTGATTTGTCCTGTTTAAGTAAGATCTGTAAACTAAACATAAATCACATTAGTCATGACATTATCAAATATATCTAACATACCGAATAAAATCATATGAGTTGAGTATTGATAGATACTTATGATATGTGAGAAGAAGAAGCAAGGCGTAAGAAAGGGAAACAAGTAATTGAGAAGTAGGAGATTGTGATTGGAAATTTGGGAAGTATAGCGCTAGTACCAGGCAAGTGTTCTGAACTTTTTCGAGATATATTGTAGATAATTGATAGTCTTATTTTATATTGCAAGTGCTTTGAAGCACTGAACCCTAAACCTTTATTCCAGTTATTGATCTTTGAGTCGTAAACCTTATTCTTTCGGAACCATTGATTATTGATTACCCGAATACAAACCACTGAGATATGATACTACTCCACAAATACATACAAACCAAATACCAAACACTGAACCAAGATTGCTTATATACTCAAACCATTGTAACTTATGCATTAAAAGATCAAATCCTTATAACCCTGAAACTTTGATTCTCTTGTTATCCAATTCTTTCACCACTTGATAGCGATACTTCCTTTGTGAAAATTGAAACCATCTCATGATTGGAAATCTAACATTGCTTATGATTTTGTTTATTGCTTTACATTAGTTATTCTGTTGTTATGTTAGAATTGGATTGTTTTATAAAATTGTGGACAACATTTGTGGTCAGACCAGATTGGTGGTCAAGTTAGGCCAATGTGTGTCTTGGATGTAGTAATTAGAGCAGAGTTGTGTGCCTTGCTCGAGGTTAGTGCGTGACTGATCAGCAGCCTAACCTTGGTTTTTAAAATGAAAATATAATATCCAATTCTAAAATATTACTCATTGTTCGCTTGATACCTTAATTTATTTCACTTGATCGTTATTCTTAGTCTTGTCAATGTGACTTGCTGAGCTAGTTAGCTCATTTGTGTGATGTTGTTTATATTCTTTTCCAGTTAAGAAGAAACCGGTTGATAGCGAGGATCCCCAATCCAGTACGAGAGCTAGGAGTCCAGGTTGATCGAGTTAAGCTAGCCTACAGCTTTTGGAGTAGTTTAAATTTAATGAAGTTTGTAATAATGTTTATTAATCAGTTGTAAGTTTAAATAGTTGGGATTCAGGCATTTGTAATATAAGTGTGTGGGGGGCTTGTGTGCATACTTTAACCTGTTGCGATCCGTGGTAATTGGTAAGTAGGGTCACTGCATATTATTATTATCTTTATTATTGTTATAAAGCAGGTTATAAATAGGGTGTGTGTGTGAGTGGACCCCAAACTTCTGACCCGGGTTTGGAGGCGCTACATCGATGATGTGCGGAACCTCCATTTATTTAGATTTACTGGCAACGAGGTCAATATGGTCAGAGTAATCGACTTACCAGTGTTATTCGGTTCCCATCCTTTTTAAACATGGAGGATGGTCAAATTTCACGTCATAAACGCCTTATCCAGTTATAACGCCATTATTGGCCGAACCACCCTGGGTCCATTGAAAACAATAATTTCTGTTCCCCGCCTTAAAATGAAATTCATCACAGAATTCGGAGTCGGTGAAATGAGCGGCGACCAAAAAAACTCTCGATAGTGCCATGTTGGTTCCGCTATCCCAAAGAGGATGCCAACTACAAGTGATTCAGTTAATCAAGTAGTCGAAGTGGACCCAAAATGTAACGACTGGGAATTTTCACGAATTAATTATGCGAGTAAAGTGTAATTACGTGAATTATGTGTTATTATGTGAAATGAAATTTTTTAAATAAATATTATATTTCAGTTTGACGTGTCAATTGGTATAAAGAGAATGATTGTGACGTGTAGTTGAAAACGCTCAGCGTCGGGCCGTTAGTCAGGACACGTCCCGTTACGCGAAAAGTGAATATTAATAAGAAGTGTCATAACCGGTATTTTATTCATCCATTAATTGATATATATATGTTGAGTTAATATGTGATTATATGCTTGTGTGATTAGAAATATGCTAACAGATTGTAAGATATTATTTTGAATTTTAGAAAATAAGAAGTGCATTATTTACTATTTATTAAGGGCTATAAAATGCATTTTTATTATTTAAGAAAAATAGTTTTTAAAATTATTTTATTAGTAAATTTCAAAATTTAATTTTATTAAATTCCTAAAATTGTAAGCTATTTTATGATGTCACTCTTGTAATTAATAGATTTATAATTTTATTTAAAAAATTTATTCTTTGTATTTAATTAGATTAATAATTATGTGACTACCAAGTTGCCCTTGCATGCATTTCTTCTCCTAATACTCATTAGGGGCATTCATGTCATTCCCCCCCCCCACTAACTCTTTTCTACCTAACCAAATTACTATTTTAGCCTTGCACGCATATTGTGCTAGTAGAAGGAGAAGGATAGATTGGTAATTTCAAAACTCCACTAACTTGTGCACATGGGAAAATCAAATTAAAATCTTGTCATTTTACTCACCACTTCACTCATCTCATTTCTTTTCCACTCTCTCTCCTTTCTCCTTTCTCCTTCCTCTCCCTCTCGGCTCTCTCCCTCTCTTTCTCTCCCTCTCACCCGAACTCTCTCTTTCTCTATCCTACATGCAACACCCAATTCTAACTCAAATTTAAAGCCATTGATCTTCATTATTTCCAATCCTCTATTCATATACTCTTTGCATGTAAGTGTTTAAGAAATTTTTCGCATCAACATCTCTTGGTTATATCGAAGAAAACAGAATTTCTTAGTGTGTGATCTTAAGATAGTATAGTACATAAAATTATGTGCTTTTCTTTGGTTTTGTTTTTATGTAGGTTCGAATTTTTGCTAGTAAAAAGAGGGTTTGATTTTGATTCAAGTTTTAAAAAGGGTTTTGGTTTGAAAATCTAATTTTTGGTTCGATTTTGATGAAATCAAAAAGGGTTTTAATTTCCCTTTAGTTTTAATGATAATATATAAACAAATCTTTGTTTTTGAGTTGTTTACCTTGCATGCATGTAGAGTCTTAAGTATAATCAAGTTAGATTTTTTTGGTTTGGAAAGAAGATGGGTTAAATGATTAGATCATGGGTTAAAATAAGTTGGATATGTGATTTAGAGCATTGCATGTTGAGTTGCTTTATTTCATGTTGATTTGACAAGTTGTTTTGTTGTTAATTGGGTTATCGTTTAAATTGGAAATAGAAATTTGATTTATATTGGATATGTGAGTAGATAAGTATGAATAAGTTAAGTTTTGATTTCTAGAAACATGGATTTCATTCGGTTTTCAAAGGAAAAAAGGATTGGATTTATGCATGTTAAGATTTTGTTCAAAAATGATGTTTTGGTTCAGTTTTTGATTTAAAAGAAATGATTTCAAAAAGTATTCTTGTTTGAAATGGATTAAGACAGGTTTAAATTGTAAATGGAACTCTGCATGTCGATATTTGATAAATTGTTTATGTTTTGTTGAAAAATTCGATTGGTATATGGTATTAAAAAGGGTTGATTCAAGTTGTTTGATCAATTTGATTCTAGAGTCTAATTATATGGTTTGTGTAAGATTGATTTGGTGTTTATAAGATGTTTGGTTAGATACATGTCAAGTTAAGTGTTTGCATGTTAAGTTTTAAAGAATTATTTGTTTTATTTGAGGGTTTAGTTCGAATTTATGGTTAAAAAGGAATGTGTAAGTGGATTTGTTGTCGAGTCATTCAAATCGTGATTGTATGATATGGTATAAATTCTAACGTATATAAGTATATACTACTAAGTGTTATGTGGGTATTCTGTGATTATACTCGTGTATATAAGTTAAGCTTTAATGCGAATTGGGATAATCGTTAGACGTTCAGGGAACGTCGAGTGTGAATGAGTATCTAATTAGGATTCTGTTTTGGATTGTAGATTCAGATAGCGGAGGCATTCAGGCTAGTAGTTTTAGATAGCGGAAGCATTCAGGCTAGTAGATTCAGAGCGGGGACATTCAGGCTAGAAAAGGGAAGGAATCTTAGGTGGCAGTAGTTTAGTTTCAGTTAAGCAGGAAAGTAATTTAAGGCAAGTAACTCTGCGTTCTCTTATCAATTAATATTGTTAATGCCATGATAAAGTAGTGATCCTTTTTAATACTTGTGATAAACCTGTTATTGATTTTTGAGAAACCTTAATATTGATTCTTGTGATAACTTTTTATTGAATCATGTTCGACCGTTTACAAAAAACTTGATTGATTCATACCCCATTACATTGCCTATTTCCTTTGTCACCCTATGATCTCGTAAACCCTAAGAGAACCTTTATTAATTCCCTTGTGAAATTTTTAGTTAACCTGAATTCTTCATTAACTTGTATACCTTGAACTTGATTCTAGTATTGCTTCGATAATTCTCTAGATTGACAATTGCTAATAATTCGAATCACTTGAACTACATTGTTTGATAACTATCCTTTATTTCCATATCCAAACTTTGTAACTGGATGTACGCCATGTACTACACTTGATATCAGACACCCCTACCTTCGTTGATTATCATTATAACTCATTTTATATACTTTTTTCCTTAGTTGTTGAATCTTTGATACTCATCCTTGATGAATCAATTCATTTGGCAATAAACCTTGTCCGAGTATAATTGTTATTCCCAGTGGACTAATAATGAGATTTACAGAAGGGGGGTTGAATTTAAATCTCAAAACTTTTTCAAGTTTTGAGCAGTTTCTAAGGCTAAGTGTTTCTGAGAACAAGTGCGTGTGAATTGCTTGAAGCCAATGCAGACAGATATATATTCAAACACAAATGTAAAGAACACAGAGAACTTAAAAACTTTTCTGGTGGATTTGTTGTTCCACCAGAGATGTGTTATTTCAGAAAATCTGTGATTCAAAGAATTAAATCACAGCTGCTTCCTAGTACAAACTAGATGATTTTCTCTCTGAATTTTTCTAAACAGCTCTGGAAAATTCATATCTAATTACTAGCTGCTACTTGGTTTATATATCACCAAGTTTACAAGTAAAGACAAAACTATAAAATACAATTTAAAAGGCTCTTCACATGTTTCTTCTTCATTTCTCTATCCAATGCAATCTAGGATAATCTGTGAATCTTTGAACACTTCCTTGTTTGCACCAGAATGGAAATGCTGCATTTTCTTGATTCCTCCAAGAGGCTTCCACATTCCAGTTTGTCTCTGTCAACCCATGTGCCTCTGTCAGCTTATGAATTGTCACTATCAACTTCTAATGAACTAAGCATCCGTTGAAGCTTTCATCAGTTGATGCCTTATCCGTTGAGGCTTTATCCATTGAAGCTTTATCCGTTGATGCATTATCAGTTGAAGTCTTTATCCGTTGAAGCACTTATCCGTTGATGGATATTATCCGTTGAAGCATTAGAGACAGTCGTTGAAGCTTTGTTTCTTATCCGTTGAAGGTCTTCAATATCAGTTGATACTTCTTCACTTATACAAAATTATAAGGCATGAAATATTTACAATTGGCCCTCCTATTTGCATATCCACTAGTAGTCAACATGACTGATACTTTCCTAAAACATCTAAGAATTACAACTTGAATCCAGAGAATGAAATGTGCTACAATACTAAACTTATTGCTAAGTAAAGCTACTCCTTCAACGGATAGCCAAGATGATCTTATCCGTTGAGGCTACAAACACTAGATTTCTACTTTAGTGTTTTGTTTAACTTATCATCAAACTAATACACATATTCCTAACAATCTCCCCCTATTTATGTCTACTAGAACTGTAGGCATAAATTTGAGTTTAGCTTGATGATAACAAAACACTTGACAAATATATAAACTGTAATAAAGCAGAAATTCAAAAGTGCTGCAAAAATGTGTATGCTGAGATGGAATTGAAGAATTACATTGTTTCTAAGGGTGCTCCTTTAGCCTGAGCAGATTAATTTCTTTTCCTTTGATTCCTTGTTTTCTTTCCTAGCCTCCTGTCATTCTCCTCTATTTGAAGTTGAAGTTGTCTATAAAATTCAGCTTCATCTTCTTGATTGATGTCCAACTTAGATTGCATATCCTTGAGAGTTTCATTACTGGCAATCTTGAGCTGATCTTCAATTCTGAAAAATCTTCTGATTCCTTTGTTGTCTCTGAACTCCATCAACCAATGAGGTGATTTATGAACTGTAATTTCTCTTTCTTGAATGAGTAATGTTCTAGGCAAAGCATTGGGCTCCCTCCAAGTTTTCCTTATGTTGGCAATCTTATTGAGAATCTCAGTCTTGGCAGTCCTGGTAAAGCCATAATCCCTTTGTATGGCTGAGTAGACTCTAATCAAGGTAGAGTAGCCTTCATTCAGAATTCTGTAAAGAGGCCAAGTTCTTTCCCCATCTCCTTTGTATTTGAACACTAGTCTTTCTGGTAGCTGTCTGTAGGCAGCTATTCCCCTTACTTCCTCCAGCTCATCCAGATAGAGTTCAATGTCTGAGAATTCTTTTATGTCACAGATGTGAACATAATCATCCTTAGAGGCTTGAGGCTTAGGCTTAGGCTTCTGTGTGAATTTGATTGAGGCTTTAGAGGGTGTTGATTTGATTCTTCTTTTCTGCTTCTTTGATGGTGGAGAAGAGGTTAGGAAGGTGGGCAATTTGATGGTGTCCCAATCAATTGGTTCCTCCTTGGGAATGATTGTTTCACCATGAATGTTCATGAAGGGGTCAGGCACAATGGGTTCAGGAATAGAGGGTAGTGGTTTGGATTTTGATTGGGTTTCTTCAGTCTTATCTACCATCTTTCTCTTTGCATTGGCCTTCTTTCTGTTCCCTTTCTGCCATTCTTCTCTTTCCTTACTTCTCTCTTCCATATCAGTATCAACCATGTCCCCCATAACTTCATTTTCACTTTTGTCTTCAATTTGTTTCTGTTCTTCAGCCTGACTTGACTTTAGCTATTTTTCAAGCTTTGCTTGTGCTCTTTTGTCAGCCTTTAGCTGTTTGGCTTCTTCCTTCAACCTTCTGGTTTCTTCCCTCTTGGCTATTGAGAATTTGGGATGTCCTTGCATCACAAATATGCTCTTTCCCTCTCTGAAGATAATAACCATGTTCCTCCTTACAGCCACATCCATGGTCTCTTTGTGCTTTGTGATACTTCTACCCAAAAGCTTGTCTTCATCAGGCTTTGGAAGAGGAAAATCCACTCCTTTCATCTGAGCAAGGCTTAGAGGATTCTTTGTAGAGTCCTTATTGGATCTGTTGTTGGGCTTGAGAACCATAGATTTCAGATTCTTGGAAGAAGTCTCTCCAACCTTATTCCTCCCTACTGGCTTGAGCTCCATAAGAATTGATTCCACTTTTGTGCTATGCTTCACAGATTGTGATTGAGAAGTTGTAGAACCAAAAAATTGTTGCATCTTTTCATCAATCTTCTTCCTTTGCTCTTTGACTTGCAATTCAGCTGCTGCTATCTGGATTAGATCAATTCCATCAAGCTTTCCTTTGATTTGAATAGTTGGAGAAGTGGTGATGGCAGGAACTAGCACTTGAGATATTTGAACTGTTGTTGATGGCTCTTCTTCCCCTTTCCCTTTATTCTCCCCCTTTTTGTTATCATCAAGGGTAGGGGTCAAGCCTTGTGCTTTTGCCAGCTGCATGAGTAGATTTGTTTGAGTTTGTTGATTCTGAAGAATGGTGACCATAGAGTCTTCAATGATCTGAACTCTGGTTTCCAATCTGGCCAGCCTCTTGTCAGCATCAGATGCTTTCCTCAGTCTCCCCAACAAATCTTGCATAGTACCATAAGGTATGACTGAATCCAACTTCTCAGCATTGTAGGATTTCAGATCAGCAATGTCCTGCTTGAGTTCACCCACACTTAGATTCTGTTTGAATTGCTGCAACTGCAAGAGATGCAGAGAGTCCATATGAGCTTGAAGAATTTCCTTGGTACCAGCATCTGTAGTCTCCTGAAGGGCCTTCTGAATTGTCATGACTTGTCTGACCAAAGTGATACCAAACTCTCCTGGTGTTGATGCTTTTACCCATGCCCAGTCAGGAAGATCTGGAACAGAACTTGGGCCTGCTACTCCCCCTAAGTTCATGCTCTCATCCAAAGAATCAGAGTCATCATCATTAGAATTTACTCCAAATTCTTCAGATGGCTCACCAGCTTGAGAAGGCAGCCTGTTAACAGCAGCTTTATCTCTGAGAAGAGATTCTGAAGTGTGTACAATGTTTAAAGTCTGTTCTGCCTACACATTGCCCTGAGCAACCAATAATTGATAGGCTGAAACAGGATGAGTAAAAGTGTCAGCATCCAAGGAAATGGTATCAATTATAGCTTTGTAATGTTGCTGAAATTGTCTTTCCTTTTCTGCATCATCCACTTTCATTGACTCACTAGCAATGGCTGGATCCACCCTTATAGCTTCTGTACCTGCCTTTCTCTCATTTTCTCTATTTTCTTGCATCAGGGGCTCCCCTGGCTCACACACACCCTCACACCCTCACCCTCACCTACTAAGGTGGCACTCCTCTCACTCACTTTTGCCATGCTAGAAGAAATAGCATGCATATGGTGACTCTCAACCTCTCCTTTTGCCTGGGAGCAACCCAGCCTCTCACTCAAAAGATCACTCCCTTCCCTCAAACCTAAAAGTGATTGTACAGTAACCATGTCCTCTACAGTTTGAATTGTTTCTGTTATGTGTGTAGAGACCATCAACGGATAGGGAGTATCCGTTGAAGTGGAAACTAATGGTATCAACGGATAACTGCTGTTAAGCTTATCCGTTGAAGAACAACCACTTGTCAACGGATGAGAGATATCCGTTGAAGAAGGAAAAGATGTAGATATAGAAAGTGACATAATTGTTGAATTTGTGTGAATTGATTTTAAGTGAGGTGACACAGATTCTTCAACTACATCTGAAAGAATTGGCTGATGATCCAACAAATCATCTAAAAGATGATGATCATCAGGTTTTGAGTGGAGCTCCTCCCTGAGTTTTAATGAGGGAGAATCAGGAATTGATGTGAATATCATATCCATATCCAGAGAGGGTGATGGAGAGTTTGATGATTGGTGTGTTTCTATAATGAGAGAATGGGGCTGTGACTCCATATTTGCTGGAATCACATCAAGCTGAATTTGAGAAGGCACATATACAGGTGGATGTATCTGTGCTGTGTGTGCCCCTTGTGTGGAAACTAGGGTCTTGGCCTTCTTCTTCCTTGAAAAGGCTTTAATTGGTGAATGTGTGGCTTCAGTGTCCCTCCCTCTTTTGGTCTATGGCCCTGGTTGGGGACTATTTTCAATAGTTGCACCCTTTTGGGAGGATGCAACTAGGGATGTGTTTGACTCCTTTTGAACCACCACAGTCTTTTGAGAGACTGTGGCTTGGCTGGCTTGGGTACCACTCACCTCTCCCACCTTATCCTGGGGGGTTTCTTGATGTTCACCCCTCCCCTCACCACTCACACCCTGTTCACTCCCTTCAGGGTTTATGGTAGTTGTTACAACTGCTGTCTTTTGAGAAACAACAGAGGTAGTTTTCTTTGACTTGAGTTTTGAAACTTTAGTTTTGGTGGCTTTGGTAGGAACCTGTTTGGACAAAGACACAGATTCCATTGCCACACTGGAAAACAAAGAAACAATGGGGTTGGAAATGGTAGGAGTTATAGAAGTGTTTACCTCACTTACATGTGGTGCATTCATGATTGGCAAATATACCAATGACACCTGACTGTTGAGGTTCATTCTCAAAAGGTCTGCAAGGACCCTTTTCTCTTGTGCCCAATATTTGAGTTTATTATTCTCATTTGATATAACCAATCCTTCAACAACATGGTTAGCCAATAACATGAAGAATCTAGCATAGTAGATGTTATGTGGTCTATTAGCTTTGTTACCTAATCTGGAACCTAATTCTAGCATGTCACAGTTGCTAAAATTAAAGTACCTATCAGAAACTAGCATATAAAGCATATTAACAAGAGATGAAGTTATGGCATTAAAATTTCTAATCTTCCCAGAGAAAACCTTAATAAAGGCATCTCCAAGAAAACTCCATTCTTTCCTAAGCCCTTTCCTTCTAATACTGCCTAAACTAGCAGAATCAAAAGCATAGCCTATGGAATCTAACATAGCAGATACATCTTTATCATTGTGTGGTGTCATGGCATTATTCTCAGGCAACTTAAAGCAAGACTGTATATCATCACAGTTAATGCAATAATCCTTACCTTTGAAAGAGAAGGCAATAGTCATATCTGTGGAGTTGAACTCTGCAGTTGTCCAAATCTCCTCAATCACCTCACAGTAGATGGTTGGGGCTTCCAGCATTGCATAGCTTAGTTTGCAGTTTTTGATGAAGTCCATCATCTTGTGATAATCAGAATGGGCTTCGTTCTTTTTAACCAAGGCTACGAAATTATTCTTTTCAAAGACAAATCCTGTTTGAGAAATAATTTTGACTACTGGTGCCATTGTTGTGAGTAGAGGTTGCAGAGAAAAACTTGAGAATTTTGGGAGAGAAGGAGAATAAAAATTGCAAGAAAGCGTAAAGCAAAAATTAGAATTCAATGGGCTTTTATACTTTCTTGAATTAAAACGTAAATAAAATGATTAAATGATACTTTCAAGCAAATTACAGCCGTTTAAGAATAAAGAAAACTGTAGAAATTCTGAAAACTGCCTTTAATACAAATATATACAATAGTGTATATCTCTATCAACGGTTAAGTAAAAGAATCAACGGCTGTGACTCACTTAAAGTAACTGATGTGACACTTCAACGGATAAGGTAAATAGTTATCCGTTGATGATCAACACTATTTTATCCGTTGAGGGATAAAATTATTAGAAATGTATTTGTCTTTCAACGGATAATGATTATCCGTTGATAGAACAATTTTGGCTTTCAACGGATAGGGAATATCCGTTGATAGAATAAGTTTTACTAAAAGCCAACTTTGTTCTTGCAGCAAATTCATTTCAGGCTTCAAGATAGATTATATAGATGACATAAATTTATGAATAATTAAGCATACCTAACTCACTTACTAATCTTGTGAATGATGATTCATCAAGTGGCTTGGTAAATATGTCTGCAATCTGCTTTTCACTTGGAACAAAATGAAGTTCCACTGTACCTTTCATCACATGTTCCCTAATGAAATGATACTTGATGTCAATGTGCTTGGTTCTTGAGTGCTGCACTGGATTTTCAATAATGGCACTTGTGTTGTCACAGAATATGGGAATTTTGTCAACAATCAAACCATAGTCAAATAGTTGATTCCTCATCCATAGTATCTATGCATAACAACTACCAGCAGCAATGTACTCAGCTTCAGCTGTTGATGTAGAAACAGAATTTTGCTTCTTGCTGAACCATGACACAAGATTGTTCCCTAGAAATTGACAGGTGCCAGTTGTGCTTTTCCTGTCTATTTTACAGCCTGCATAATCTGCATCTGAGTAGCCAATTAGATCAAAACCAGACTCTCTAGGGTACCAAATTCCTAGATTTGGAGTTCCTTTGAGATATCTGAAGATTCTTTTAATAGCCACTAAGTGAGATTCTTTAGGGTCAGCTTGAAATCTAGCACAGAGACATGTAGAAAACATTATATCAAGTCTACTAGCAGTTAAATATAAAAGTGAGCCAACCATACCTCTATAACTTGAAATATCCACAGACTTTTCAGCCTTGTTTAATTCAAGCTTGGTGGCAGTGGCCATGGGAGTTTTTGCAGATGAACAATCCATTAAGTCAAACTTCTTTGAAAGATCATAAATGTATTTAGTTTGACTAATGAAAATTCCACCACTAACTTGTTTAACTTGTAAACCAAGAAAATAAGTTAGCTCTCCCATCATGCTCATTTCATATTTACTTTGCATTAACTTAGCAAACTTTTTACAAAGCTTATCATCTGTAGATCCAAATATAATATCATATACATAAATTTGAACAAGTATTTTAGAGCCATTAACATTTCTAAAGAAGAGAGTTTTGTCAACAGTACCTCTTGTGAAGTGATTATCTAGAAGGAATTTTGACAAAGTCTCATACCAGGCTCTAGGTGCTTGCTTTAGTCCATAGAGTGCTTTCAACAGATAATACACATAGTCTGGAAAGTTTGGATCTTCAAATCCTGGAGGTTGGTTTACATAAACTTCTTCCTCCAATTCCCCATTTAGAAATGCACTCTTGACATCCATTTGATAGACTTTGAAATTGGCATGGGCTGCATAGGCTAGAAAGATTCTGATGGCCTCAAGTCTGGCAACTGGAGTAAATGTTTCATCAAAATCTATTCCTTCTTGTTGAGAATAGCCTTTAGCAACCAATCTGGCTTTATTCCTTATGATAATGCCATTTTCATCCATCTTGTTTCTGAATACCCATTTTGTGTCAATAGAACTCTTGTTCTTTGGCTTGGGTACCAGCTTCCATACTTTGTTCCTCTCAAATTGGTTTAGCTCCTCTTGCATTGCTAAAATCCAATCTGGATCCAATAGAGCTTCTTCCACTCTCTTAGGTTCCTCCTGTGATAGAAAGCTACTATACAGACATTCATCTTGAGTAGCCCTTCTAGTTTGCACTTTAGATGTAGCATCACCAATGATCAGTTCAAAAGGGTGATTCTTGGTCCATTTCCTTTGAGGTGGTAGATTAGCTCTAGATGAGGTTGCCTCAGTATTGTCATGATGTGAGATAGAATGTTGATTGGTTGAAACTCCCCCTGAGTTGCTGATCTTTTGAAAGGAATTGGGAGCTCTATCAACTGATGAAGTGAATTGATTATCCGTTGACAGACTGTGATCAACGGATGCTTCATTATGAACAACGGATGATGCACTTTGTCTTTCAACGGATGCTGCATTGCTTCTTTCAACGGAAGCTGAATTATGACTTTCAACGGATGCAGCATTCTGTGCATTATCCAAAGGCAAATTCTGAATTCTTCTTGAGATGCCTTCTTCATCATTCTCATCTTCACTATTATCACAATATATCTCAATGTTGTCAAATTTGAGTCCTTCATGATGTCCCTCATCTGTTAGTCCATCAATCTTTTTATCATCAAACACAACATGCACAGATTCCATGACAATGTTGGTTCTTAGATTGTAGACCCTATATGATTTTCCAGCAGAATAACCAACAAATATTCCTTCATCAGCCTTTGCATCAAACTTTCCTTTGTGATCGGATTGATTCCTTAAGATGTAACATTTGCAACCAAAGACATGCAGAAAGTTTAAAGTTGGTTTTTTTCTCTTGAATAATTGATAGGGAGTCATGCCTTTTGCCTGATTAATTAGAGAAATATTCTGAGTGTAACATGCACAGTTAACAGCCTCAGCCCAAAAGTAAGTTGGGAGTTTTGACTCTTCAAGCATTGTCCTTGCAGCTTCAATTAGTGATATGTTCTTCCTTTCCACCACACCATTTTGTTGTGGGGTCCTTGGAGCTGAGAACTCATGCATGATCCCATTTTCTTCACAGAACAACTTCATGGTTAAATTTTTGAACTCAGTTCCATTGTCACTCCTAATATTCCTTATTTTGAAATCAGGATGATTGTTGACTTGCTTGATATGATTGATAATGATTTCACTGGCTTCATCCTTTGATCCAAGAAAATAAACCCAAGAAAACTTTGAGAAATCATCTACAATCACTAGGCAATATCTTTTTCTTGAAATTGACAATACATTGACTGGTCCAAAGAGATCCATGTGTAGCAGTTGTAATGGTTCATCAATTGCAGATTCAAGCTTCTTACTGAATGATACTTTCTTTTGCTTTCCTTTCTGACAAGCATTACACAGTCCATCCCTTGTGAATTCAACTAGAGGCATTCCTCTAACTAAGTCCTTTTTGACTAGATCATTCATTGTCTTGAAATTCAAATGGGACAGCTTCTTGTGCCATAGCCAACTTTCAACTGCACTTGCTTTGCTGAAAAGACAAGTAATGGATTCTGCATCTGTAGAGTTGAAGTCAGTTAGGTACACATTCCCTTTTCTAACTCCAGTTAGAACCACTTTATTGTCCTTTTTACTTGTGACAATACAGGCTTCAGAATTGAAGGAAACAGTATTCCCTCTGTCACATAGTTGACTGATGCTCAATAAGTTGTGTTTGAGACCATCAACCAATGCAACTTCATCAATGATGACATTTTCTTTTGAATTCAAGCCATATCCCATAGTGAATCCTTTGCTGTCATCTCCAAAGGTTATGCTAGGGCCAGCTCTCTCCTTAAACTCTGTGAGCAGGGTGAAATCTCCTGTCATGTGTCTTGAACAGCCACTGTCCAAGTACCATAGATTCCATCTTTTTCCCTGCACACAACAAAATCAATCAAGTTGATTTTGGTACCCAAGTTTCCTTGGGTCCAGCCTTGTTAGTCTTTTTCCTAGACTTCATTCCTCCTGCATCTTTTGACTTAGATAACTTTGGGTCAACCTTGATCTCAGATGTGGTTGGTTGAAGTGTAGGGTTAGTCACAGAATCATTTAGCACATTTGATTGAATTTGATAAGGCATAGATTGTGCAAACATGTTATTCCACATAGGCATATTGTATGGCATTTGAGGCATACTAAATGCAGTAAAATAAGGATTATTAATATATGGCATGTTTGCAAAATGTGCATGGGGATTCTGATGAGACATAACAGGCATGGCATGCAGAGGTGACATAGACATGTTAGGCATGGAGGGATTTGAAGGCATGGGAGTATTTTTAACAGATTTGCAATTATCAGATAGGTGATTAACACTTTTACAATGCACACAGCTTTTTCTAGGAGCATACCTATCAGGTGTGTAATTGTTATATTTATTAATCCCTACCTTCCTATTTTTTTAGATTTTCTTTTAGTTTCCTTCTTATCCTCAACCAACTTAAGCCTATTTTTTAGCTGATCTAAAGTCATGTGTCCTATATTCACCTTACTGGCATCTTTGGATGTGCTGGCTCCTTCTTTGACAAAGTTCTTGAAAGTTAAATCATCCTTCTTATTGAGATTTTTATTTTTAAAATTACTTGCCTGTTTTAATTGATGAGCCTTCAACGGATGCTCCTTTTCTTCCTTCAACGGATAACTTTCATCATCCGTTGATTCTACATCCGTTGACAATCCATCAATTAATTCTAACTCCTTTTTATTTTTCTTCCAGGCATTCTCACAGAATGATTCAATTCCCTGAACCTTGGCAATCTGAACACTAACATCCCTAGATGTTTTCCAGGCCTTGATTACCTCTTGCTCACTTTCTAACTGTTTAGAAAGAATTTCTCACTTTTTTAACAGCTTCTTCTAGTTCACTCTCAACAGTCAAGCATTTAAGTTTTATCTTTTCAAGCTCAATTACCTGATCTTCTAACACAGCATTCCTATCACTTAAAAACACATTATTCTCTTTGATCCTAGTGTTTTCTTTAGCTAGTGATTTTAGGGAAACACGCAAATGATATAATTCATTGGACATATCATTTATGGCTTCATTGCATTCATGTTTAGAAAGCTGAGAGAGATCAGTAGTAATTACCAGGTTGCTTGATGAACTAGTTTCATTTTCATCAGAATTAGCCATCAGGGCTAGGTTGACATATTCCATATCATCATCTTCATTGACCCCATCTGCTGCCCAATCATCTTGAGTGAGAAAAGCTCTTTCCTTTTGTTTGAGCAAATCAAAATACTTCTTTTTGTAATCAACTTGCTCAAATTTCTTTTTATCATAGGTTGGCTTCCTACACTCACTTGCAAAGTGTCCACTCATGCCACAATTATAACATTTGAACTTGGATTTGTCCACCATGTTTTTGTTTGGCTTAGTGAATTTTGTATTTTTCCTGAACTTCATCTTTGCAAACCTCCTGGACAGAAAAGCCAGATGTTCATCAATATCATCAGAGTCATTCCGACTGGAATTGTCTTCATCCTCAGCTACTTGCTCTTTACCCTTGCTTGATTCTGATTTGCTTGTGCCAATTTTGAGACTTGGCATTGTCTTTTCCTCATTCCTGGCTTCAACCTTCTCACTGTCAGCTACAAGTGCAACTGATCCTCCTTTTCTCTTTCCCTTTTCCAACAGCTCATCTTGCTCCATCTCAAGTTCATATGTCTTCAAAATTCCATATAATCTTTCAAGTGTGAAGTCCTTATAATCTTGAGAATTTCTTAGAGAAACAGTCATAGGAATCCATTCCTTTGGTAGAGACCTTAGAAATTTTAAATTGGAGTCCTTGACTTGGTACACTCTCCCATACAGCTTCAATCCATTCAACAGTTTCTGAAATCTGTTAAAGGTATCATTCAATAATTCTCCTTCTTCAAAGTGAAAATATTCATACTGTTGAATGAGAAGCTGTATTTTGTTTTCTCTAGCTTGCTCAGTGCCTTCACAGATAAGCTGCACAGTATCCCAAATTTCCTTAGCAGTTTGGCTGTTGATGACATTGTCAAACATATCTTGATCCAGGCCATTAAACAGAATGTTCATGGCTTTCTTGTCCTTGTGGACCTCTTCAATATCTTCAACAGTCCATTCTGCCTTTGGCTTGGGAATAGACTGTCCAACAACAACTGTTGCAGTAGCAGCTGTGGCCACCTTGTGTGGGATGTGAGGACCATTTTCAATGCAGTTGATGTAGCTTTCATCTTGAGGGAGAAGATGTAAATGCATCTTCACCTTCCAGTGATGATAGTTATCTCTTTCCAGGATTGGAATCTTTACACCAATATCCTTCTTACTCATGATGTTAGCAGAATAGATCTTTAAACTCTTTGTATGTTAAGAGCAGGCTCTGATACCAATTGTTATTCCCAGTGGACTAACAATGAGATTTACAGAAGGGGGGTTGAATGTAAATCTCAAAACTTTTTCAAGTTTTGAGCAGTTTCTAAGGCAAAGTGTTTCTGAGAACAAGTGTGTGTGAATTGCTTAAGCCAATGCAGACGGATATATATTCAAACACAAATGTAAAGAACACAGAGAACTTAAAAACTTTTATGGTGGATTTGTTGTTCCACCAGAGATGTGTTATTTCAGAAAATCTGTGATTCAAAGAATTAAATCACAGCTGCTTCCTAGTACAAACTAGATGATTTTCTCTCTGAATTTTTCTAAACAGCTCTGGAAAATTCATATCTAATTACTAGATGCTACTTGGTTTATATATCACCAAGTTTACAAGTGAAGACAAAACTGTAAAATACAATTAAAAAGGCTCTTCACATGTTTCTTCTTCATTTCTCTATCCAATACAATCTAGGATAATCTGTGAATCTTTGAACACTTCCTTGTTTGCACCAGAATGGAAATGCTGCATTTTCTTGATTCCTCCAAGAGGCTTCCACATTCCAGTTTGTCTCTGTCAATCCATGTGCCTCTGTCAGCTTATGAATTGTCACTATCAACTGCTAATGAACTAAGCATCCGTTGAAGCTTTCATCCGTTGTTGCCTTATCTGTTGAGGCTTTATCCATTGAAGTTTTATCCGTTGATGCATTATCAGTTGAAGTCTTTATCCGTTGAAGCACTTATCCGTTGATGGATATTATCCGTTGAAGTATTAGAGATATCCGTTGAAGCTTTGTTTCTTATCCGTTGAAGGTCTTCAATATCAGTTGATACTTCTTCACTTATACAAAATTACAAGGCATGAAATATTTACAATTAGCCCTCCTATTTGCATATCCACTAGTAGTCAACATGACTGATACTTTCCTACAACATCTAAGAATTACAACTTGAATCCAGAGAATGAAATGTGCTACAATACTAAACTTATTGCTAAGTAAAGCTACTCCTTCAACGGATAGCAAAGATGGTCTTATCCGTTGAGGCTACAAACACTAGATTTCTACTTAAGTGTTTTGTTTAACTTATCATCAAACTAATACACATATTCCTAACAATAATTGTTATTGAAGTTGGCCTAGAATCCCTTAAAGATTGATATGATTCTTTCATGCCTTAAGAGCTTTTAAAATGTTATTCTTTGGCATCTAATTTTTATAAAATATAAAGTTTTAAAGTTAATTTATCAAACGGACAAAAATGTTTTCTTGAGAATAGTGGATCTGGACTAAGACACATGTCCTTTCCATACTTATTATTTGAGGCTTAAAAGTAGCCTCGAGATCCCACCAAAATTATTTAGAACCCAGTGAGGTTCGGGATTACTTCGCGGCTGATCACCGGCTGTAATTCGTAGCATCATAAAATGATTTTGAGCAACGATTTGGTTTAAAAGGTTTTGATTTAAATAATGATGCCATTATGCCATATATCATGTTCCATAATTTTATTATGCCTTTAAGATATGATTTTTCCTGCTATTGATTTGCGATGAATATCGGATTTCACCCTATCCAGATCCTTGATTCTTGAAAGCCCAAACCTTTCTTCATAACCTTTGTATATCCAAAGATAGAAATCTGCCACCTAGAGATTTAAAAGTAGAATGCCTCAGTTTATGCTATTGATATTGTCATTGCTTTATAGAACTGCTATGTAGTTACTTGCTGAGCTTTTGGCTCATATATATTTTCTTTGATCTAACCATGGAAGTTAAGCAAGAAGATGGTAGACTTAGGCGTTCAGCTCGCATGAGTGTTCCTAGAAGTCCCTACCGTATCATAGGTTTCCAGATTCCAGAGCAGGTAGCAGTGTGTGTGAGCAAGCGTAGTAGTTGGAAGGATTCTTTATGATGGTTCAGATATAGTGTGCTATCTGTCGATTCCATTTCAGAATCGAATAAATTAAATTCATTAATATTTTTGGTTGTAATTTATTTATTTTGGTTGGTAGTTGTAATCTTGTCTCAAACTTAATCCTGTTTAGATCTTGTTAGTATTTAATCGGGGTTTATTATATCTATTGGTATTATTAGTTTGATGGTGGGTGAGTCCTCATTTCCTACCCCGAGATCGAGGGCATCACAGGTTTGGTATCAGAGCTACAAGATATAGTCAATGAGATAAGTTAGGATAAAAGGGAATTTGGGAAATTATATTGCGAGAGTGTTCGACTCATATAGAGTCGAGTTAAACTATTAGGTATAGTCTAAGTAAATAGGTTAATAGTGTGAATAGAGTTAGGGCATTGAGTCAGTTGGAAGTTTTTTTAACCCTAATATTGTTTCATGGCTGCTATTTTATGTTCTCTCAGGACCTTAGTTTGGATGATAGTGGTTTTGACTCGACACCTCCTATTAGTCCTTCTGCTTCCCCCGTAGACCATTTTCCACCACCGTCAGTGGAACCTTTATATATTAGTTCAGACTATGAGGTAGATCCTTCTGAGAGCAGTGATGCCCCTTTACCTGTTTCTCCCCTGAGACCAGTTCCAGAGACCCCAACCCCTGAACCAGAATCTGAGATGCCTAAGCTTGTGTCTGTTAGTGTTGGAGGCAAGATAGCCCAGGATTAAGACTTTGTGTACTCCCGTATTCCTGAGTTGGGATCTTTGGTGGATAGGCTAGATCGAGAGGCTAGACAGAGAACGTCAGTTATGGAGGATGAGTGGAGAGTCCAGATTCAGATGGTGGAGTAAGTTGCCCAGAGGAGATTGGATGAGGGACCGTCCACTAGTGATGCAAATGCTGAGGCCCGGAGGGTTCATAAGATCATTCGCTGGATATTGTTCGTGTTGAGAGAGATCTTGGATAGTTAGATGGTGATGACCAGATAGGACTTTTGGTGGAGCAGTAGTTGTTGATGTTGTATTATGTTTGGTTGTTCTGTGGTTGTAGTCAGTAGAGGCTAGGTGGAAGTTGATGGTAGGAAGGGGCATGTTTTCCAGTGTTTCCTCTATTTTATCCTGCTGTATTATTGTACCTTATGCCAGAACTTATTGTACCTGAACTTCTTTATTCATGCACTGTTTAATCCTTATATAAATCTTTCACCTTTTGGACTCTTGAAATCTTTTTTAACTTTTTTATATACCATGTTACCAAATAACCTTGTTTAATACGTTGTAAATCATACCCTGTGCCATTTAAGGACCATAACTGATGAAAAATGATTTGGTAATAGGATTGTATATGCAAGTGGGTAAAGCTTAAAACCCACAAATGGTTTCAAAAAGATCTTTATTATTATGTATCAATGTCATGTTATCATATTACTAAATAATTGCTTAATCAGGTTTATAAGAAATGGCCACATCACCAAAACACCAAGCAGAAATCCAAACCCAAGACCAAGAACTAAACCAAGATACTCCTATGATGAACCAACTTGTGCAACTTTTGCAACAACCTGTAGCTCCTAAAATTGGAAAATTCAAGCATTTTCGATCCGTACATCCCCCATAGTTTGTAGGATTTCAAGACCTGATTAAAGTTCAGTCATGGTTGAGAGAAATGGAAAAAGCGTTTGAGTTAGCAAAAGTTAAGGATGAGAAAAAGGCACAGTACGCAAGTTATTACCTTTAGGTTGAGGCAAGTTTTTGGTGGGAATCTTCAAAGGCGTTGCTTGAAGGAAAAGTTATAACCTGGGAGAAGTTTACGGAGATGTTTTTAGAGAAGTAATTGCCAAGTTATATGTAAGACCGGTTGGAGATGAGTTTTTTGAATCAGAGACAAGAAGACATGACAATGGTGGATTATGAAGTGAAGTTTTTGGAGTTAGAAAAGTTCGCACCCAAATATGTGAATACTGAAGCAAAGAAGGCCAAAGGATTCCAGCAATGTTAGAAACCAGGGATATAAAGCCAGGTGGCTCTTCTTGAAATAAGGAATTATGTCAGGTTAGTTCAGAAAGCGATGATTGTAGAAGGAGCGAAAGAAGCAACTAAGAGGGAAGCTGATGGAAAGAAGAGAAAGTTTGAGGAATCAGAATCAGATCAGGGAAGCTCTAAGTTTAGAAGGAAGTTTGGAAAGAATGGTGGAGGTCAAAGTCAGAAGTTTCAAAAGTATAAGCCCGAAAACGGAAGTTAGAAGAATTATTTCTAGAAGACATGACAAATAATAAAAGATAATAGACCTCAGGACCAAGGGAAGTGTAACAAGTTGAACGTGACTTGTTTTAAGTGCAATCAAAAAGGACACTATCCGACGAAATGCCCAAGTAGAACATGGAAGCCGTATTTGACTTATTTTAAATGAGGAAAGGTGAGCAATATGGCAAGGAACTGTAAAGAGCCTGTTCAGAAGATGAATGTGCTTAGGAATACTGGACCATCACCCCCTGCAGTATCAGCAGCCCAGCCGAGGGCAAGAACATTCCACATGACCATGAAAGATGTTGTGCAGAATGTGGATTTGGTAGCAGGTACACTTGTTATAAACTCAGTAGAAGTTAGAGTGTTAATGGATTCTGGAGCAACTAGATCCTTTAGTGCTGAAAGTGTTATGGATAGATTAAGGTTTGCTGCGTACACTCTTGAACCAAATTTGATTAGAGAAGTAGCGAGCCAAGAAAGAGATATTGCCAAAAGAATCTGTCCCAATTGTGATATGGTTATAAAAGGTCGGCATTTTTCTACTGACTTAATTTCTTTTAAGTTAGGAGAATTCGACGTTCTATTAGGGATGGATTGGTTGTCAAACTACGATGTGTAAATCGAATGTAGAAGTAAGAAAGTGAAATTGGAGACCACAGATGGTATTGAAGTGATATTCAAAGGAAAGAAGCAAGAGAAAAAGTTTCTAACAGCCATGCAAATGAAGAGATTGTTACGGAAAGGGTGTGGAGCATATTTAGCACATGTGAAGGATGTAGAGAAGGAGTCCTTAAGGATTGAAGATATTCCAGTAGTTAAAGATTTTCCTGATGAGTCTCCAGATGAATTACCTGGACTACCTCCAGATCGAGAGCTCGAATTCATGATTGATTTGGCCCCTAGAACGGAACTAGTATCGAAAGCTCCCTATCGAATGGCACCTGTTGAAATGAAAGATTTAGCGGTACAGTTAGAGGAATTTTGGACAAAGGAGTTATTCGACCGAGTGTATCCCCATGGGGTGCACCAGTGCTATGTGTAAGTAAGAAAGATGGAAGTAAGAGGCTGTGTATCAATTATCGTGAATTTAATAAGTGGATGATTAAGAATAAGTATCCTCTACAGTGAATCAAAGACTTGTTTTGATCAATTGAAAGGAGCTACTTATTTCTTGAAGATTGACTTAAGATCTGGGTATCATCAGCTGAAGATTAAATCAGAATATATACCCGAGTTGGAGTTTCGAACAAGATATGGACACTATTAATTCTTGGTAATGGCATTTGGATTGACAAATGCGCCAGCTGCATTTATGGATCTCATGAATAGAGTATTCAAGCAATATTTGGATAAGTTCATGATTGTATTATTTATTGACGATATATTGATATACTCCAAGACGGAGGAAGAACATATGGAACATTTGAGGATTTCTTTGGAGATTTTGAGAAAAGAGAAATTATACGCAAAGTTTTCAAAGTGTTAGTTTTGATTAAAGGAAGTTCAATTTCCTGGACATGTAGTTAACAGTAGAGGTATTAAAGTGGATCCTGCCAAGATAGAAGCTTTGACGAATTTGGATAGGCCCAAGACTCCTACGGAAGTCATAAGTTTTCTTGGATTAGCGGGATATTACTGGAGATTTGTTCAAGATTTTTCTAAGATTGCGGTACCATTGACGAAGTTGACAAGGAAGAATGAAAATTTTGTTTGGACGGATAAGTGCGAAGAAACCTTTCAAGAGTTAAAGAAGAGGTTGTTAACCGCACCAGTTTTGGTTTTACCTCATGAAAAGGGTGAGTTTGTGATCTACAACGATGCTTCGTATAAATGGATGTGTTGATGCAAAGTGAGAAAGTGATAGTTTATGCGTCAAGGCAATTAAAGCCGCACGAGCAGAAATATCCTACGTATGATCTAGAATTCGCAGCGATTGTATTTGCCCTTAAGATTTGGAGGCATTATTCATATGGCGAAAAGTGTGAGATTTATACGGACCACAAAAGCTTGAAGTATATTATTACGCAGAAAGAATTGAATATAAGGTGAAGGGGATGGTTGGAATTGATCAAAGATTTTGACTATATTATCAATTATCCTCCCGAAAAGGCGAACGTTGTAGCAGATGCGCACAGCCGAAAAGAAGGATTGAATGTGTTAGACTACATCTGAGGAATTAATCAAGGATTTTGAGAAGTTGGAAATAGAAGTACAGATTTCAGAAATGGGAAGTGAGGTAATGTATGCGATTACTTTTCAGCCAGAAATTTTAGATAAGATTCGAAGTTGTTAAGAGCAAATGATGAACCACGAGAAGGGTAAATTGTCTGGAGAAGAAATTAAGGCTCAAAAGGATAATAAAGGAATATACCGAGTTTGCCCGCGTATCCGGAATTTCTAGTATTATGGAATTGAAACACGAGATTTTACACGAAGCGCATAACTCGAAATTTTTGATTCACCTTGGAAGTACAAAAATGTACAAGGATTTGAAAGAAAGTTATTGGTGGTCGAACATGAAGAAGGAAATCACGGAATGGATAAGTAAATGTTATACGTGTAAAAGAGTGAAAGCGGAACACCAGCGACCGAGTGGATTGCTTCAACCACTGGATATACCCGAATGGAAATGGGAGCATATTGCGATGGATTTCATAGTAGGATTGCTAAAGACTAAGTCTAATCATGATGCGATTTGGGTAATAGTCGACCGACTGATAAAACCCGTGCATTTCTTGCCTATCAACAAAAGTTTCTCATTGAAAAAGTTGGTCAATCTGTACTTGGATTAAATAGTAATGTGTCATGGAGTTTCAGTGTCTATTGTATCTAATAGAGACCTGAGATTTAACTCGAGATTTTGGCGACAATTTCATGATCATTTGGGAATGAAGTTGAAAATGAGCACTGTGTATCATCCGCAGACAGATGGACAAAGCGAAAGGACTATTCAAATGGTTGATGATATGCTGAGAACCTGTGCATTGGATTTCAAAGGAAATTGGGATGACCATTTGTCGTTGATTGAATTTTCCTACAACAACAGTTATCACGCGAGTATCGGCATGCCGCCCTATGAAGCGTTGTATGAAAGAAAATTTAGATCCCCTACCTATTGGGATGAAATTGGTGAGTGTAAGCCGCTAGGCCCATAATTAGTACAACAAACGAAAGAGAAAGTGGAAGTGATTCGCAAAAGCCTGATTGTTGCTCAAGATCGACCGAAGAATAATGTAGATCAAAAAAAGAAAGGTTGTGCTATTCGCACCGAGAGACAAAGTATTAATAAAGATCCCTCCATGGAAAGGTCTATCCAGATTAGGGAAGAACGGAAAACTGAGTCTTAAATATACTAGACCATTCGAAGTGCTACGGCATATCAGAAAAGTGGGATATGAGTTAGCGTTACCTCCGCATATGCAACATCTTCATAACCTATTCCATGTGTCTCTATTGCAGAAGTATATTATTATTGCCAGTCATGTGATCGATTTAGAACCAGTAGAGATTTTGCAAGATCTATCATATGTGGAACATCCAGTATAAATCCTAGATCGTAAAGAAAAAGCGCTTAGAAATAAAGTGGTGCCTTTAGTTAGAATTTTGTGGAGAAATCCCAGGATAGAAGAGTCAACTTGGAAATAAGAAAGTGAAATGCGGGAGAAGTATCCCCATTTGTTTGTTTAGACTAGATTCTGAGGACATAATCCTTTTAAGGGGGGTAGATTGTAACGACTGGGAATTTTCGTGAATTAATTATGCGAGTAAAGTGGAATTACGTGAATTATGTGTTATTATATGAAATGAAATTTTTTAAATGAATAATATATTTAGGGTTTAACGTGTGAGCTGGTATAAAGAGAATGATTATGAAGCATAGTTGAAAATGCTCAACATCGGGTCATCAGTCAGGACGCGACCCGTTACGCGAAAAGTGAATATCAATAAGAAGCGTCATAACCGGCATTTTATTCATCCATTAATTAATAAATATATATATATGTTGAGTTTAATATGTGATTATATGCTTGTGTGATTAGAATTATGCTAAATGATTGTATGATATTATTTAGAATTTTAGAAAATAAGAAGTGCATTATTTGCTATTTATTAAGGGCTATATAATGCATTTTCATTATTTAAGAAAAATAGTTTTTAAAATTATTTTATTAGTAAATTTCAAAATTTGATTTTATTAAAATCCTAAAATTCTAAGCTATTTTATGATGTTACTCTTGTAATTTATAGATTTATAGATTTATAGTTTTATTTATAAAATTTATTCTTTTTATTTAATTAGATTAATAATTATGTCATTACCAAGTTTCCCTTGCATGCATTTCTCCTCCTAATACTCATTGGGGGCATTCATGTCATTTTCCACCCCACTAACTCTTTTCTACCTAACAAAATTACTATTTTAGCCTTGCATGTATATTGTGCTAGTAGAAGGAGAATGATAGATTGGTAATTTCAAAACTCCACTAACTTGTGCACATGGGAGAATCAAATTAAAAGCTTGTCATTTCACTCACCACTTCACTCATCTCATTTCTTTTCCACTCTCTCCCCTTTCTCCTTCCTCTCTCTCTCGGCTCTCTCCCTCTCTTTCTCTCCCTCTCCCTCTCACCCGAACTCTCTCTCTTTCTCTATCCTACATGCAACACCCAATTCTAACTCAAATTTAAAGATCTTGCCATTGATCTTCATCATTTCCAATCCTCTATTCATATACTCTTTGCATGTAAGTGTTTAAGAAAGTTTTCGCATCAACATCTCTTGGTTATATCGAAAAAAACAGAATTTCCCAGTGTGTGATCTTAAGAGAGTATAGTACATACAATTATGTGCTTTTCTTTGGTTTTGTTTTTATGTTGGTTCGAATTTTTGCTAGTAAAATGAAGGTTTGATATTGATTCAAGTTTTACAAATGATTTTTGTTTGAAAATCTAATTTTTGGTTCGGTTTTGATGAAATCAAAAAGGGTTTTAATTTCTAATTGGTTTTGATGATAATATATAAACAAATCTTTTTTTTTGAGTTGGTTTCCTTGCATGCATGTAGGGTCTTAAGTATAATCAAGTTAGATTTTTTTTTGATTTGGAAAGAAGATGGGTTAAATGATTAGATCATTGGTTAAAATAAGTTGGATATGTGATTTAGAGCATTGCATGTTGAGTTGCTTGATTTCATGTTGATTTGACAAGTTATTTTGTTGTTAATTGGGTAATTGTTTAAATTGGAAATAGAAATTCTATTTATATTGGATATGTGAGTAGACAAGTATGACTAAGTTAAGTTTTGAGTTATAGTAACATGGATTTCATTCGATTTTCAAAGGAATAAAGGATTGAATTTATGCATGTTAAGATTTTGTTCAAAAATGATGGTTTGGTTCGGTTTTAAATTTAAAAGAAATGATTTCAAGAAGTGTTCTTGTTTGGAATGGATTAAGACAGGTTTAAATTGTAAATGTAACCTTCCATGTCGATATTTGATAAATTGTTTGTGTTTTGTTGAAAAATTCGATTGGTATATGGTATTAAAAAGGGTTGATTCTGTTGTTTGATCAATTTGATTTTAGAGTCTAATTATATGGTTTGTGTAAGATTGATTTGGTGTTTAAAAGATGTTTTAATGAACTACTTATTTTATTTGAGGGATTAGTTCGAATTTATGGTTAAAAGGATTATGTAAGTGGATTTATTGTCGAGTCATTCAAATCGCGATTGTAAGATATGGTATATATTCTAAAGTATATAAGTATATACTACTAAGTGCAATGTGGGTTCTGTGATTATACTCGTGTATATAAGTTAAGCTTTAATTCGAATTGGGATAATCGTTAGACGTTCAGGGAACGTCGAGTGTGAATCAGTATCTAATTAGGGATTCTATTTTGGATTTTAGATTCAGATAGCGGAGGTATTCGGGCTAGTAGATTCAGATAGCGGAAGCATTCAGGCTAGTAGATTCAGATAGCGGAGGCATTTAGGCTAGAAAAGGGAAGGAATCTTAGGTGGCAGTAGTTCAGTTTCAGTTAAGCAGGAAAGCGATTTAAGGCAAGTAACTTTGTCTTCTCTTATGAATTAATATTGCTTATGCCATGATAAAGTAGCGATCCTTTTTAATACTTGTGATACACCTATTATTGATTTCTGAGAAACCTTCATATTGATTCTTGTTATAACTTGTTATTGAATCCTATTCGACCATTTACAAAAACTTGATTGATTCATACCCCATTACATTGCCTATTTTCTTTGTCACCCTATGATCTCGTAAACCCTAAAAGAACCTTTATGAATTCCCTTACGAAATATTTTAGTTAACCTGAATTCTTCATTAACTTGTATACCTTGAACTTGATTCTAGTATTGTTTCGATAATTCCCTATATTGACAATTGCTTATAATTTGAATCCCTTGAACTACATTATTTGATAACTATCCTTTATTTCCATATCCAAACTTTGTAACTGGATGTACGCCATGTACTACACTTGATATCAGACACCCCTACCTTCGTTGATTATCGTTATAACTCTTTTTCAATACTTTCTTCCTTAGTTGTTGAATCTTTGATACTCATCCTTGATGACTCAATTCGTTTGGCAATAAACTTTTCCTACTACAAGTGTTATTGAAGTTGGCCTAGAATCCCTTAAATATTGATATGATTTTTTCATGCCTTAAGAGCTTTTGAAATGTTATTCTCAGGCATCTAATTTTTATGAAATGTAAAGTTTTAAAGTTAAATTGTCAAAGGGACAAACATGTTTTCTTGAGAATAGTGGATTATGACTAAGACGCATGTCCTTTCCACACTTATTATTTGAGGTTTAAAAGCTATCTCAGGATCCCACAAAAATTGTTTAGAGCCCTGTGAGGTTCGGGATTACTTTGTGGCTGATCACCAGCTGTAATCCGTAGCGTCATAAAATAATTTTAAGCAGTGATTTGGTTTAAAAGTTTTTGATTTGAATAATGATGCCATTATGCCATATATCATGTTCCATAATATTATTATGCCTTTCTGATATGATTTTTCCTTCTATTGATTTACGATGAATATCAGATTTCACCCTATCCTGATCCTTGATTCTTGAAAGCCCAAACATTTCTTCATAACCTTTGTATAGCCAAAGATAGAAATCTGCCACCTAGAGATTTAAAAGTAGAATGCCTCAGTTTATGATATTGATATTGTCATTGTTTTGTAGAACTGCTATGTAGTTACTTGCTGAGCTTTTGGATCATATATATTTGCTTTGATTTAACCATGGCAGTTAAGCAAGAAGATTTCCAGACTTAGGCATTCAGCTCGCATGAGTGTTCCTGTCAGTCCCTACCGTGTCATAGGTTTCCAGATGCCAGAGCAGGTAGCAGTGTGTGTGAGCAAGCGTAGTATTTGGAAGAATTCTTTAAGATGGTTTAGATATAGTGGGTTATCTGTCAATTCCATTTCAGAATCGAATAAATTGAATTCATTAATATTTTGGGTTGTAATTTATTTATTTTGGTTGGTAGTTATAATCTTGTCTCAAACTTAACCCTATTTAGATCTTGTTAGTATTTAATCGGGGTTTATTATATCTGTTGGTATTATTAATTTGATAGTGTGTGGGTCCTCATTTTTTAACCCCGAAATTGAGGGCGTCACACTAGAGACATCATTGATCATCCAAGGTTGAAAAACTATGAGCCAGTTGAACTTGTAGAAGAAGTATCTCTCACAGCCAGTGAGCTAGGAAAAATAATAAAGATCGGAACAAAGATCCCATAGGAACTTCGCCAAAGCTTGTTACATCTCCTCGAGGAGTTCAAGGACATATTTGCTTAGGTTCCAAAAGACATTCCAGGCATCCCAACAGAAATAGCCTCATCCCAGCAGAAATTGCCTTACACCGTTTAAATATTAATCCAGATGTCAAGCCTGTAAAACAAAAAAGAAGAATTTTCTCAAAAGATAAACATGTAGCAATTGAAAGTGAGGTTACAAGACTGCTCGAAGCTGATTTCATTAAACCAGTACAATTCCCTAGGTGGATAGCAAACACATTCCTAGTAAAAAAAAGCAATGGCAAGTGGCGCATGTGCATCGATTATTCCAGTCTCAACAATGCCTGCCCCAAGGACTTCTGCCCCTTGCCCAATATCGATCAGCTAATCGACTCCACGTCAGGAAATGAGATGCTATCATTTATGGACGCATTCTGAGGGTATAATCAAATAAATTTGGCTGAGGAAGACCAGGATGGCACATCATTCATCACCTACAAATGGGTGTTTGCTTATAGGGGTCGTACCCTTTGGGTTCCTGAATGCAGGTGCTACTTTTCAAAGAATAATGGACACAGTGTTCAAAACACTAATTGGAAGGAACGTTCAGGTATACGTGCATGACATCATCACAATGTCACCAAAACTGTCCAAACACGTAGGAGACCTAAGAGAAACATTCGAGCAAATTAGAGCCCACAGTATGAAGTTGAACCTGATAAAGTGCTCATTCGTCTTAAGTGGGGGAAGGTTTTTAGGATACCTACTCACTCAAAGAGGTATTGAAGCTGATTCCAATTAAATATCTGCAATACAGAACATGACTGCACCTAGATGCCTCAAAGAGCTCAAAGTCCTCGCCGGATCAATTGCTTCCCTAAGACGCTTCATACCTCATTCATCGAAAAGATGTCTGCCAATGTATGAGGTCATAAAATAAGCATCAAAATGGACTACTATCGAATGGACAAAACCGTGTGAAGAAAGCTTACAGGAAATAAAGCATTTTCTCATGTCTGCCCCAATAATGATTAATCCAGAAGCATGTAAACAATTAAAGTTACATTTATCGGCGTCAGACCTAACGGTGGCAGCGTTACTAATCAAGGACATCCACATGGACCAAAGACCTGTTTATTACACAAGCCATATCTTGAAAGAAGCAGAAGTACGCTACTCGAATATTGAGAATCTCACGTAACGCCTTGGTCATCGCCAGCAGGAAATTGTAATAACCCCAATTTTTGGAAATATTTAAAATCCTGATGAATATTAACTTTTTGCTGATGACGCTAAATAAGGAAAATTATCAAACCACACTATATAGGGGTACTGTTATGGAAATTCTGAGATCGTATTAGTATTTCATAAGTAAATGAGTGTATGTAAAGGTCATCAGAATTCGGATTCGAACACTTTGATTTTTCCCGAAAATCCACCAGATACCGAAAGAATTAAGTATAAGGTAACATGATTATAAGGATTTAAATTTAAGGATTTAAGAGAGGATCATTAAAGGAGTATAAAATATTAAGAAAGGTTTATGGAAGTCCAAGTAATAAGATCCTGGATATGATCCCTCAAATAATTAATGAGAACGAGAATTAAGCGAATCGTAAAACAAATAAGCGACCAAGAGACAAGCTTGTTCAAGAAGTTAAGGGACTATGACATCATCAGATCACGAGATAATGACAAATGGCTAGCTAGTGATGTGAGCAAAATGATGTATGCAAACGAGGAAGATATTTGTTCAAAATTGATTCCCATCCACATGTTTTTAACACCTAAATTACCTATGTTAATTTGAAATCAAGCAATTCATTTCATTTTCCAAGACAAACAAGAAGCATTTTCATTTCTTTATTTTCTTCATTTCTTCCCTTGCTCTCGGCCAAAACCAGAACATCAACTTTAAACTGCCATATCTCCTTCAATACTCACTCAAATATTATGTTCTATAGCTCTTTAGAAAGGTATTGAGATGACCTACAACTCTTGCTCACAAGTCTCGTCCAAATAAGCATGTTAAGACCATCATTTTTACAGTTCTTTCAATCGGACTTTTAGAAACTTCAAAACCTAATTTTGTGTTTTCTTAATTGTTTGTGAAATCTAAGCTTGTATAAGGATTACTTAAGGTTTTAAGGCTTCCTAGAAACTTTCCCCTCACAAATAAAGGTATAAAACTTCTGGACCTTTAAGTACTAAGTATGTTTGCTTGAATTTTGGGATGAATTGGATGGATGAGTAGTTGTTTGAATGATTAAGTTTGAATTAAACTTTGATTGTTGAGTAGATTAGTTGATTATGGAGATGGTATAATATTGAATTGGAATGAGGATCTTGAGCTTGTTTTGGCTAAGATCAGTAGCCTCGGTTTGAATCTTGAAGTTGTGGATGGATTGTAGTTGGAAGGGATTGATTTGGAGTGGTAAAAATATTCGAAATCGCTAAGTTCTAGCCGTCATAATGCACGATTTTCCTTAACTGTTTCTGTGCTTAACTTTAGGACCCGTGAACTCACTGTAAGATTCTTACCTTTGCCATGTTTAGATATTTTATGTTACGAGCTTCGTTTTGATATGTTGTTCTCCTAAATCCGAGTTACGAGCGGTGAGAAACGACTGTTTTAAGTAACGGCGTTTCGCAAGGGAGCCCCGAAACCTTGAGTAACTTTGAGACCATAATTGAGACCCTTAAATGATTAATCGAAACACAAAACAATTATGTAAGGTGGATTAGGCAGTTAGAAAAGTACTCGTGAAAGAGTTGCCTTAAAACCTTTAATGGTTAATTTTATAAAAATGGTGGAGCCGAGGGTACTCGAGCGACTTATCTAAATCGTTAAGCGCAAAAGCGAATGTTAGGGTCTAATTGGATAAAGTCTAGTTTCTTAAGCGACCGTGATTTAATTCCGGGTTATGTTGTTGTTCATAGGTTACCGGACCCACTCTAAGCTTAAGTCTACCCCGGAACACTAAGGCATGTTTTCTACCTGTTACACTGTTGTTGTGATGTAAACATATTGATGCATTATCTTGAGATAAGTGCATGGTTGTTATTATCAAGTCTTGCGATATATTGGAGCATGTTGATATGATATATATATGCATTCCTGTTTCGTAATCTTGATATTTCATTTTCGATTCAATTGTTACAAACTGCATAATACCTATGCTAGAGATAGGCATTATTTGCGTATACCCTTAGTATAGGGGACCTAAAGTTGAACATTTTCCTAAAAATCGATAGGCGAGGTTCCCGAGTATATTTTATATAGTTTTCTATAACTATTAATCGAATAAGGTATATTCGGTAGTTTTGAATAATAATCAAACATTATTTTTGATTATTTAAATAAAGATTTTACTTTCGTATAAGTATATCTTTCGAAAATTATTATTCGTTTCAAGTATGAGTTTTAAAACTTCTACTTCATTTATTTTTATAAAGATTATCCTTACGGGAATATTATTTAAATAATAATATTTAGATATTTTCTAACATATCGGGACTGATTTATTTTATTAAATCATCATTACTCTAAACATTCTTAAAAAAATATTTTTGAGTCTTCGAAATGATTTTATAAGTTAGAGTAGATCCCAAAACTCATTTTTAAATTTAAGATCTTCCTTTCGAAGGGGATTTAAATACTCGCTCAAAACCTAAGGGGTCCGGCTTTGTGGTGTATTTTATATTCGCAACGAAGTTGCTGATTTAATAAACAGCTTTTGAATACTTTCTTAATATTTGGGAAGTAAGTCCATCTAAATTAGTCGGCATAAGTGACAGGTCGGGGTACGGTCTATCAAAGTGTAAGTGGTTGGGTAGCAGTCCATCAACGTGTAAGAGGCTGGGTGGTAGTCTAGCACAAGGTCCTAATACGGCCAGGGTGATGACCGGTAGGGGATTCATCCATCTACTAGTAAAAAAGGTGAATTAATTGGTATCTTTGCCTGATCAGCAAGATATCAGGTTTATGCCAAGGTTTTCTTTTTTCCAAATTCATTGGATATTATAACTCTTTTTATACTTTTTATGACAGAGGTTTTCAAGGAGTGTATGAGATCTATATATATATATATAGGTGTATATATATATCGGGACTTAATGAAGTATCTCATAACTTCATTTCTTTCAAATGATTTTTCAAAGATTGAATCTATTCAAGTTTAATATTGTAGTCTCATCTATGTGATAAACTTTTGAAACTGATTATAACTTGAACGGTGGTAGTTCAAGTAGTATTCGGAAAAGATATAAGTATATTGGAGTATCTTGTAACTTCATCTTTTCAACTTATATCTAGTTGATGATTATCTTATGCATGACAAAGATTTTCAGAAATACGTTGAGATAAGGTTAGATATACGAGATCACCTTGCAACGATATTTTTTATACAGTTATAAACTGGAACTCTTTGTATATTATGCATGGAAGAGGAATTCCAAGATTTTGAAAAGTATATATACATATATACTGAATATTTTACGACTTCATCGCGTTAAGATATCAAACTTGTCTCATTTCTGCTTGACCAAGACTTTCATGAGTACTATGAAAATGCTCATATATTGTTAAATATTATACATGTTATTTCAATGGTCTTGTTGCTCACCCTTGTTTTATTCTTTCATCACACAACAACAGCTAGACAAGATGAACAGGACCAAGCTCCCAATTCGCGAGTGGATAGGAAATGTTCCGTAGTTTCCTGTAGGCGTTGATGCCGTTGTAGTTGAGGTAGGAACTACAAATAGGCTAGGTTTTCAACTGTTGATGTACCAGACTTATGTATATTTATGAACTATAATAATGGAAAAAAATATAAATTTATTCAGAAATCTTTTTAAGGTGTAATGATTTACAATTATGGAATAACATGAATTGTGTTATTTTTGGTATTCATCTCTGAGACTATAACTTGTGGTGTGTGTGTATATTGTGGGGTAACCGTGCGTAGTGGTTGGTTGTTTATTAATATTGAGTGTTATTAAGGGAAATGGAACTCGTGACAACCCCGATCCCCGACCCGGGATTTGGGGGTGTTACAGAAATGGTATCAGAGCCAAGCGTGATAAACCTCAGAGATGATGCGTCGTTAAAATGATAAGTTCACTAAGATAATAAGAACTCTTGTCAAGTTTATAGTCAGACTACCTAATGTAGTACTGACAGTTAAAACCCTTATGGGAACCCTTATAAATATCATGATGGTAACATAGTTCATTATCGTATAGGGCAGTGGGGCACCGAACCCTGAGGTTGAGGGGCATCAACACGAGGATGTTTTACAACATATTGGGGATAGGATTGTGGATCCAACGGAGCACCCAAATGAGGGACCAGATTATGTTCATATTGAGGATGTAGCGGTTGAGGATGTTGTTCTAGAAAGGATTATTGATGAGGAGGATCCTGTGCAGGATCCTGATGAGAATAAGGAGAGGACCACTGAGGAATTGATGACCGTAGTCAGGGCGACTACCAGAGCTAGGATGGCCGCGAGAGTGGCACTAGAGGATGAAGAGTTACCAAGGGAACTGAGGATAATGAGGGCAGAAGGAGTGAGACCTTCCACAACACCAATTATACCAGTATCAGACCCTCTCTCAGAGGTTCTTGTAGACATCCATGAGGTTCCCCCAGTTCCTGTTACCTCCCCTGTACAGAGCCTGAAAGAGATGTGTCCTAAGTCCAATCATGTATGATGATTTAGGAATAACTTTTATTTAATCTGTTTTGATTTCATTGATATTAATAAAAGACTTGTTTTGGTTTTATTACGGGCTTTATCTATTTAAGTGTTTAAATAAGATATACCATAGTTTAGAGTAAAGCTTTTTATGGATTATGATGAGATCACAATAATGAGACCTAAAAGATGATAACTCTAAACTTAAATATTTCCTGGTCATAGGATTACTAACTGGTAATTAGTAATCTGCAAAGATCGGTACATACTATGCTTGCTTCATTATGAAGGATGTCTGTTCTCATAGACATTTGTGTGGTGACATTATAGCTAGTATGTAGGTGCTTATTATAGAATAAGTTCACTGAACATGACTCACACAGCTGAACAACTGATGGAGTTCACTCACGTGTCAGTAGTTGTTCACATAGTGATAGTTGTACAAGTATCCTTAGACTTGAGGTCATCATAGTCATCTTGTGTACACTGAACTATGCTTTGGTTTAGTTCTTAGTCTTCAGGGACAATTATAAGGGCTCTACTGGGTATAGAAATTTGTACACGAAGATAGTGTATGATCAATAAAGGATCTACCCCTTCCAGTGAAGGAAGAGAATGTTCAATGCTGATCCAGTTATGCTAGTTCAGGAATCTCTGGCCAGAGTGAATGAAATTAGAAAGGAGTTTCTAATTTACATTAAATAGAACTAAGCATAGTGAATGGGAAAGCAAATGATTAAATAAGATAGGCTTGACACAAGTTCCATGCCTTGTATTTAATCATGACATTGCAGGGTAGAAGGAATTGATTGTACGATAACTACTCACTGAATAGGTTCTTGGTATTCTAAGCAGTGAATTCGTATTATCCGGATAGTCGCGATATGTTGACAAGTATCCCTCACGATGTAGAATAAATATGATTAATTTATTAATTAATCATATTTAATGAATTAGAGAATTTATATAAATAATGATAAATAGTTTTATTATTATTTATTTCTACTACCGGCTTAATATTGAACCTACAGGGTCACACCATAAAAGAGAATGATGTAATGATGGAGGAATTAATTAATAATGGATGGTAATTATTTATTTGTGAAATAAATAATTAATTAGCAGATTTAATAATTGATTAAATGAGATTTAATTAATTCTTAATATTATTAATTAAGAATTTAATTTTGGAAATTAAATCAAGTGAGATAATTATTTTTCTAAAGTGTTTAGAAAAGGGATTAATGATTAAAAGGTGTTTAGTTATTAGTTAATTGGTTAATAAAAATAATCAATTAAATGTTTAATAATAATATTTTATGGAAAAATTTTAGCTGAAAATTTTCCCTATAAATATACTATTATAAACCCTATTTGCCTCAACCCAAATAATTAACCCTAATTCTAAAGTAGAACAAGAGGGAGGCAACTAATTCTCTCAACCTCTTCCTCCTCCATCATATTGTACTCTTGGTGGATACCAGTGGAGTGCTTCACACTTGAGGAGTAGCTGCTAGGGAACTCCGCTATCGTTCTTGGATCGCTATTAAAGACCTCCATCTTTCCATTAACGTAAAGCTTCTTAAGATAAACATACTGAACTATGAATTAAATATTATTTTTCGCATGGATCCTGCAGAGGATTTTGGTTTTTTTAAGATTTAAATTTACGTTTTCGTAGCATTTATGTGCTAAAAACCCTTTAATGGCATCAGAGCTACTTACGAAAAGTTTTTAATTCGTTTATGCGTTTAACTGTTTTCGATATATGAGCATGTACGTGATTCGCCATGATTTAATGTTGATATAATATGCTTATATATGTATGGTTTTGAATATATGATATTCATGTGAGTTGTATAATCATAAGATGATTATGTAATCTGTATATATACTGATATATACATGATTTATGTTTGTTCTAATTATGAGAATCATATTAGATACGGATTCTGAATTGGCTGCTGCAGATTTGCTGAAATCTGGGTCTGGTGTCCGATTTACGCAAACGAACACCCTATTCCATAGGTAAACGAGCGTCTGAACAAAATTGATAGCTATAGCTATCAATAACTCGTCTGTAAGGCGTTTGACATCGTTTACTGCCCATAAACAGTGATTCTTATTTTTTCTGATTTGATTCTGATTTTTCTGATTTTTGTCATATTTTTTTTTATGATTAGATCATGGATAATATGATATATTAAGATCAGATTATGTGTTTAACATGCTTTTATATGTTGTATGAGCATGGTGGATGGTTATGGCCTTTCGACCTTAGTGTAATGGTTTTGGTTTTGGTTTTGGTTTTGGTTTTGGTTTTAAATACGACTTGCATGTCGTCAATCTTTGTAATCATAAATCTCGAATGTAACTCGAGTTATTCTTGTAAGTTCATTAGATTAGTTTTACTTTCAATCTATATAATGTAATTGAAGACTCAAGAAGGCTATCCAATGAAGGTGATACAAAGAAGAAGACGAGGCATACAAGAAGTCTAAACAAAGAAGAAGACTTATGTAATAAGTAGTTGTATTTATTTCCATCACCATATTAGATTGACCTTGATCTTTATCATGAGCTTGATAAAGATCACATAGGATGGGGCCATAACCAAACACATTTACTTTATTGCACTTTACATTTACTTGTTTATTTAATTTTATATATGAGATATATGCCTATGTTTACCATGCGATGATAAATTTAGGTGAACTTAAATCAATATAAGGCGTGCTCTAGAAAATCTAGAATAAGAATCGTTTCTTGCCTTAACAATAATATTATGAATACAATCATGAGATTCTTGTGTTTATGAAACACGCAATTAAATATGAATTTTCAATATTGAGAGAAAGGATGATTCTGTCAAAAGCAGATTTCTATCTGTAAGAAAGGGGTATTAGGTGACGCCTCTTGACAATGCTCCCCCCGATCTGGGAATCATCTGATTATCGATTATTGATTTGAAATATTTAATTTAATAGGAAAAATCTCTTTATAATATGATTATGATTGTAACATAATATAATCCCTCTAAAATTAAATAATATAAAGTAGTAATTGGCCAATGACACAACGGGCTTGTGTTGGTCATAGCCTTCCAACATGGTAGAAAGTGGTTCTTATTTTTTAAATCGTTGTCATTTCGTGCTACAACCGAGGGCTTTGATTTCGAAATAAGAAATGCTTGTCTATTACATAGAGATGTGTACATTGAATTAGAATCTAAAGGTCGTTACGTGTTACAGCCGTGGGTCGTTGGAGACTGATTCAATTGTACGAAATGTTGGGTTAGACTTGACTTAGAATATTGAGTTTGTCATGCTACAACCGTGACTCAATTATTCAAGAGGCTAAAGTTTTATTAGGGAATAACATAAGATGTAATTGATAAGAGTTGTCTGCCTATTGAACATCACATGACGTTTCGTGCTACAGCCGAGGTTGTGTGATGGAATGTAGGATCACTATTCCCACTAGCATTATGAATGCTTAATTTTCACTTAGGGGTTGTATAAATTAGATAAACTAGTGGGAGCCACTTATGAATAAAGATCCGATTCATATAGTGTTTGAAATAAAATTGAATATTTGCTAAGTGTTGTTATGTGTTCATCATTTACAGATTTACTATATTCATTATGTCTTCTGCACTATCACTCAGGAGTATACTAGATGCTCAGAAGTTGACTGGTCCTAATTTTGCTGACTGGCTTCGAAACTTGAGAATTGTTCTCAGGGTTGAGAAGCTGGAATATGTGCTTGACTCACCTAAGCCTACTGAACCTGCTAGCGATGCACATAATGATGAACATGTTGTGTATCGTAAGTGGATAGATGATGCAAATGTTGCTCAATGCGTCATGCTAGCTTCCATGAACATTAAGCTACAGAAGCAACATGAGCATATGGATGCTCACACTATCCTTATGCATCTACAAGAGTTGTATGATGTGGGAGGACAGCTTGATATGAGATATCGAAGGAACTTTTCGGTTGTAGGATGTCTGAGGGATCATCTGTGAATGACCATGTACTTAAGATGATCAATTTGATTGAACATCTTGGACAACTTGGTTTTGCCATGGATGGGGAGCTGAGCCAAGACATGGTCTTGTAATCACTTCCGAGTTCGTTCTCGCAGTTTATTGTGAACTTTCACATGAATAAGCTGGATGTCAGCCTGCCTGAACTCCACAACGTGTTGAAGACTGCGGAATTGAATTTCCCCCCTAAGAAGAGTTATGTTCTTCTAATTGGTGAAGGTTCCAATCCTAAGAAAAGGAAGAAAAACCCTTCCAAGAAGAAGAAAGTAGGTGAGAAAAAGCCGGTTCCACCAAAAGCTGAAGACCCCAAGAGCAAAGCTGTTTGCTTTCACTGTAACAAGGTGGGGCACTGGAAGAGGAACTGCAAGGTTTACCTTGCAGAATTGAAGAAGAAGAAGGGTAGTGAGACTACCGCTTCTGATTCAGGTATGTTCATGATTGAAGTTAATATGTCACTAAGTCAAATTTCTACTTGGGTATTAGATACTGCCTGTGGTTCTCATATTTGCAATTTGTTACAGGGACTAAGGAGAAGTAGGACTCTTGAAGAAGAGGAGGTGATTCTACGGATGGGAAATGGAGCAAGAGTTGCTGCTGAAGCTATAGGATCATTTCATTTACATATGCCTACGGGCAAGACTATTATTCTAAATAATTGTTATTTTGTTCCCTCGATTGTGAGGAATATTATTTCTATTCCATGTTAGACTTGGCTGGATTTTCGTTTGTTATTCAGAATAATAAATGTTCAATTCTTAGAGATAACGTTCTTTATGGAATTGGTATTTTAAACAATGGTCTGTATGTATGTAACGTAGAGCATAATTTACTACAAATTGAACATACTAATAAAAGAAAAAGGGATGATGAAAATCTCACTTTCTTGTGGCACTGCGGACTTGGTCATATTAGTGAAAATAGACTGCGGACATTGCATAAGGAAGGGTTACTTGAACCTTTGATTTTGAATCATATCCTACATGCGAGTCTTGTCTATTGGGTAAAATGACCAAATCTCCATTTAGTGGACATGGAGAGAGGGCTGCAGATTTGCTAGGATTGGTACACACAGATGTATGTGGACCAATGTCTACGCAAGCCATGGGTGGATTTTCATACTTCATTACTTTCATAGATGATCGATCTAGATTCAGATATGTGTATTTGATGAAACACAAGTCTGAAGCCTTTGAAAAGTTCAAAGAATATAAGTATGAAGTGGAGAAACAAACCAAACATAGTATTATAACTCTTCGATTAGATCGAGGTGGTGAATACTTGAATGGAGAGTTTCTAGCTTATCTCAAAGAAAATGGTATAGTCTCCCAGTGGACTCCTCCATATACTCCACAGTTGAATGGGGTATCTGAAACGAGAAATCGAACTTTGTTAGACATGGTTCGGTCCATGATGAGCTATGCGAATCTTCCAGTATTCCTGTGGGGTTATATATTGGAAACCTCAGCATATTTACTGAATAAGGTGTCTTCCAAATCTGTTCCTCAAACTCCATATGAGATATGGAAAGAAAGGAAACCGAGTCTTAAACACGTTAAGATTTGGGGATGTCCGGCTTATGTCAAGAAAGTTGACCTAGATAAGCTGGAATCTCGATCTGTAAAATGTAATTTTGTGGGATATCCTAAAGAGACTTTAGGGTATTACTTTTACACCGATCATTGAGTGTTTGTCTCCAGACATGCTACCTTCTTGGAAAAGCAGTTTATCCTTGAAGGAAATAGTGGGAGCAAAATTGAACTTGATGAAGTTCAAGAAGCACAAACTACTATGGATCAAGTGGAAACACCTGTTCAGACTGAACAACCTTCTGTGGAACAGCCCATTCATAGGTCAGGGAGAGTGTCTCGCCAACCTGAGAGGTATTATGGCCTTGTCATTGAGAATGACAATGAGTTGTCAATCATTGATGATGACGACCCTATGACCTATAATGAGGCTATGAGTAGTCTTAACTCAGAGAAATGGCATAGTTCCATGAAATCCGAAATGGAATCTATGTATACCAACCAAGTATGGACACTGGTTGAGGCGCCTGAAGGTGTTAAGTCAATTGGGTGCAAGTGGGTATACAAAAGAAAGATTGGAGCAGATGGGCAGGTGGAGACCTATAAGGCCAGGCTCGTGGCAAAAGGATTCAGAAAAAGGCAAGGGATTGACTTTGATGAAACTTTTTTTCCTGTAGCCCTGTTAAGATCAATTCGGATTTTGCTTGCGATTGCTGCTTACTACGACTATGAGATCTGGCAAATGGACGTGAAAACGGCCTTCCTCAATGGGAAACTTGAAAAGGAAGTGTATGTGACACAACCAGAGGGTTTTCTTTCTAAGGGAAATGAACACCTAGTGTGTAAGCTACTGCGAACCATATATGGTTTAAAGCAAGCTTCTCGTAGATGGAACATCCGTTTTGATGAGACAATCAAAGAGTTTGGTTTTTTTAAAAACATAGATGAACCATGTGTCTACAAAAGGGTTAGTGGGAGCGCGGTAACATTTCTTGTATTGTATTGAAAGAGGAGACGTCAAGAGAGTTGACACACATAACAACATAGCAGACCCACTCACAAAGCCACTTTCTCAAAGTCACTATGATCGTCATAAGGACAAGATGGGTATTAGATACCAGAGTGATTGGCTTTAGTACAAGTGGGAGATTGAAAGAGATGTGTCCTAAGTCCAATCATGTATGATGATTTAGGAATAACTTTTATGTATTCTGTTTTGATTTCATTGATATTAATAAAAGACTTGTTTTGGTTTTATTGCGGGCTTTATCTATTTAAGTGTTTAAATAAGATATATCATAGTTTAGAGTAAAGCTTTTTATGGATTATGATGAGATCATAATAATGAGACCTAAACGATGATAACTCTAAACTTAAATATTTCCTGGTCATAGGATTACTAACTGGTAATTAGTAATCCGCAAAGATCGGTACATACTATGCTTGCTTCATTATGAAGGATGTCTATTCTCATAGACATTTATGTGGTGACACTATAGCTAGTATGTAGGTGCTTATTATAGAATAAGTTCACTGAACATGACTCACACAGCTGAACAACTGATGGAGTTCACTCACGTGTCAGCAGTTGTTCACATAGTGATAGTTGTACAAGTATCCTTAGACTTGAGGTCATCATAGTCATCTTGTGTACACTGAACTATGCTTTGGTTTAGTTCTTAGTCTCCAGGGACAATTATAAGGGCTCTACTGGGTATAGGAATTTGTACACGAAGATAGTGTATGATCAATAAAGGATCTACCCCTTCCAGTGAAGGAAGAGAATGTTCAATGCTGATCCAGTTATGCTAGTTCAGGAATCTCTGGCCAGAGTGAATGAAATTAGAAAGGAGTTTCTAATTTACATTAAATAGAACTAAGCATAGTGAATGGGAAAGCAAATGATTAAATAAGATAGGCTTGACACAAGTTCCATGCCTTGTATTTAATCGTGACATTGCAGGGTAGAAGGAATTGATTGTACGGTAACTACTTACTGAATAGGTTCTTGGTATTCTAAGCAGTGAATTCGTATTATCCGGATAGTCACGATATGCTGAGAAGTATCCCTCACGATGTAGAATAAATATGATTAATTTATTAATTAATCATATTTAATGAATTAGAGAATTTATATAAATAATGATAAAATAGTTTTATTATTATTTATTTCTACTACCGGCTTAATATTGAACCTACAGGGTCACACCATAAAAGAGAATGATTTAATGGTGGAGGAATTAATTAATAATGGCTGGTAATTATTTATTTGTGAAATAAATAATTAATTAGCAGATTTAATAATTGATTAAATGAGATTTAATTAATTCTTAATATTATTAATTAAGAATTTAATTTTGGAAATTAAATCAAGTGGGAGAATTATTTTTCTAAAGTGTTTAGAAAAGTGATTAATGATTAAAAGGTGTTTTAATTATTAGTGATTGGTTAATAAAAATAATCAATTAAATGGTTAATAATAATATTTTATGAAAAATTTTCAGCTGAAAATTTTGCCTATAAATATACTATTATAAACCCTATTTGCCTCAACCCAAATAATTAACCCTAATTCTAAAGTAGAACAAGAGGGAGGCAACTAATTCTCTCAACCTCTTCCTCCTCAATCACATTGTACTCTTGGTGGATACCGGTGGAGTGCTTCACACTTGAGGAGCAGCTGCTAGGGATCTCCGCTCATCGTACTTGGATCGCTATTAAAGACCTCCATCTTTCCATTAATGTAAAGCTTCTTAAGGTAAACATACTGAACTACGAATTAAATATTATTTTTCGCATGGATCCTGCGGAGGGTTTCGATTTTTTTAAGATTTAAATTTACGTTTTTGTTGTGTTTATGTGCTAAAAACCCTTCAGAGCCCAGCACCTGCTGAGGAGATGCATCCTTTATCTCCTGCACCATTGTCACCTGATATTGTGCTTGGTTATCCAGTTGGATCTCCTGGGTCTGCACCACCTGCACCCCATGGATTGCTAGATGAACCCGTTCAGGCTTCTCTTATCGCCGATTATTATATGACTTTGGGTGGCCTGTCTGAGGCCCGTAATGTTAGGAGTGATCTGTTGGATCGACTTACTGCACAAAGGAGTGAGAGAGGGGTACTTCCGGTAGGATTAGCTTATAGCATGGACAGGATTGAGGCTACCACCCGAATTACAGCTAGAGGCCATCTTGAGGGTCAGAATGATCCAGCTCTACTTGCGACTATCTTAGACCTCATCACCTCTTTGATAGAGTAGGTTAGGGATGTTGTGCATGCCCGCATTTCTTGATCCATAGTAGTGTGCAGAGCCTGAGCGATCAGACAAGGATTTTCATGCAGCACCACTTTTGGAGGAGTAGCCTAAGTTATGAATGATTAGATGAATATCTGTGGTAGTACTTATGGCGCCCCAAAACCCGGGGTCAGGAGTCTCAGAAGCCACGCTATCTAAACTCACACAACTCACACTATAATATGTAAATACTCATGCTTCACGACCCCACACTTACACACACACACTACAGGTTATTGTCTTGGAAACGAACCATCATTACTAGAGAATTTTATTACAACCCAAATGTAATTAGTCTTACCGGGGGTGACCTTTAAGTAAGGTTAATCCGCCGGCCGAATATACGTTTCTTATTTCTTATTTTACATAAACCATACTTATAAATAAGCCGAACTATAAATAACTGAAAACTAATCCAGCTTATTCCGACTACCTGAGGTACTGCACCAAACAATCTACGGAACAGCCGGCCATTTCCTACCCGTGTCCTGGCTGTGGTTCTCATGGCAGGCATCTTGATTCACTGTTGTGTTGTGTCAATTTAAGAAAACAAGTGTGAGCTAAGATGCTCAGCATAATAATGTACAGTATGAAAATGACTATATAATAACATCATATATTTTATATATATATTTTATTTAAAAGTAGATTTCTCGGTGTCCCACACCTTCTTATGAGAATAATTCTTTTAAGGGGTTTTTATAACCTGCGAATACCTTAATAGTAATCCCAGCACCTAGGCTTGGGTTACGGTATTGCATATCAATTCCAATTGGAATATTTTTGGACATCTCACAGGAGCCACCGCATACGATGATCAGTCGTCCTACGGAAAGTAACATTCTTTACTAGTAAAAGGACTAATACCGTCATCTCTCGGGTATCACCCTGGCCACATTCGGGCTACGTGTCCCATTTTCGGGTATACACATACTTCACAAGTTCCTGAGTACACAAAGTACCTTCACCTGCGGTACCTTTGGTAGCCCATCCAGCACACGTAGTACCAGAGTCTACCCCTCCATTGTCCTTCAACAGAATTCTATCCATCCCGGGAACTTGAACCACATCGAAGTTCCCCAAGCGTTTTGCTTGTTGATAGAGATAATTTATCTTTTTAGAATATAAGTGTATATATATGTATATACGTACTTCCGAGAATTTCGGAGAAAGTACTAGGGATGTGAGTTGACCGTTGTCAACAAATAATTAATAACGAGAAAGTTTCTTCTTGAAACTATATTCAATATAATAATAAGTCAGGATAATATTCACCGACGATCTGAAATTATTCGAATGATACTTCTAAATCAGAAGGTATATCAGGATCTATGATCTTTAAATCAATAACAATCCTCAAATATATAATCAATAATTAAATAATAGTCTATAAATAATTAAATGATAATTGATATTCATCATACCTCGAATGAGTTATTCTTTTAAAAGATTTATTTAAATAATATTCCTCAACTAGTTTGTGTTTACATAATTAATAATCTATAATGATTAATCGGGTTTGAGTAAATAAATGTTGAGGTATACTACTCCTATAATAAAGGAATACATATAAAATATTTAATATCCGAATCAATAAAATATAGTTGAGGGAATATGCTCATTGGGAAATCGTTTTAAAAGTTCGAGGTGTTTTAATGTTTCGTAAGTGGATGATGAGTCCCTTTAAAACGTACTATTATGGACTTATATCCATCCTATAATGTCTCCGGAATGATTCCCGGGTTTTATCTTAAATCCCGACCGACCCTTGGTCTTCTACCATACATTACGCTTAAAGCGAAATAACATTTCACGATATATACTTATCATACAACATCGCTATATCATGCGAAAATTCAAAACTACGTATCATGGCAAACATAGTATTTATGCGATGATAGTAAAACAATCTTTTCACAACACAACAGAAAAATGGAGTTGGGTTTATAAACTTGCCTGGGTATCTCGAGGTGGAGGATGCTCTAGGTTCCGCTCGGAAATCTATAACCATAAACACATTTCATTTCGTTAGGTTCCGTCCTAATTCACGGTAACTCGCACTCATGCGCTACTCATTATATACCCTCTCAACTCATACTACCCTTAACATTTCTTTTAAGTCATAAACACTTTATGGTCACTTCATTTTCCTAAGTATCTTGAGTTCATTCTCATTATCGTTGTCGGCTCCGCTTAAGGATTCTTACGGTTTCTACTCGCGCGGTCTCGGCTCCGACATTTTTATAAAATTGAAAAATCATTATTTTCACTTGAAATTTTTATGACAGTTAGGAAACTCCACATGTTACTCTCTGTAAAAATTTCATGATTTATGAATACTTTAAGTCTATCCTTTATATTTTCAAAGTTCGTGATTTGTAGCAGTTTTTGTCGCGTAAAACACTTTTACTAAAACGATCATAACTTTTGATCCGTAAATCGGAATTAAGCGATTCAAGCGCCTAAATGATCCTTATAACATTTTCTATCTTAAAAAAAGGTTATTTCTCAAGAATATACAGTTTACAACTTCGAGACTTTCTGCAGAAACTTAAAGTTACGGTTTGTTGTTTTTAACGAAGTTACGTTTACGATCGGGGTTTCGTTTATGCCTTAACTATCAACACAACCACCAACAATCATCATATCATCATCAACACACAAACTCCTCTCAATAACATCATGTTCTTGAGGCAACAACAACCAACCTTACATCTACTTAACTTAATCATCAAGATTTCATAAACAACACTTAGTAAGCTAGGTTTACTAACACCCACTAAATGGATCTTAGCATGAACCTTAAATAAAGTTAGGCCAAAGATTTTTACCTTTCTTGAAAGCTTGAGATGTGTTCTTGAGGATGGTGGAGGCTTGGAAGTGCTTGGTATGATTTTTGGAACCTAAAACCACCGTTAAAATCAAGAAACCAAAGAGAGGTTACTATTCACACTATTCACTAGTGAGTTTCTTGAATTTATTCCACCCATCAAACCTTGATAAAAAGAGATGAAAGATTTTTCTTACCTTAGTTTAGTTGCTAGGAGGCTTGGGAAATAATTATGGGATTTTACAAGAACTAGAGCTTGGAGTTTTGAATTGCAATATCCTTCTTTTCTTCAAAATAACCGAATGGGAGCTTTTGGGGGTGGGGGGGGGGGTATTTATAGCCCTTGGTTGCTTCTCTTGGATGAATTCTAGGTTGCTTCTTGGAAGGTGACTTGATATCTTTGCAAGTTGATCTTTATTCTTCCTAGGATAGCTTAGGTTTATTCCTTGTCTCCAAATCCATGGACAAATCTTTGTAGCTTGCTAGCTTACAAGCTAAACTACAAGGTTAGCTCCTTAGCACACTATTTGCTAGCTAGCTTGGTCATCCTAGTGTTAGCTTACTATTTGATGAAGTAACCATGGTTACTTCCTTACCATGGTTTAGTTAGTGCGTTACGTTTAATTAATCATTTACGCGTTCGCTCGGTTACTTAAACGTTCTCCACAATACTTATTCGTAAATGGTTCGCAATGTAATTCTTTTCGTATTTATTCCTTATATTTTTATTTATCCTAATTGAATATAAATCCGTAGGATTTTAATCTCGTAATTATATTGTGATTCCCGTAGTCCTTGATAAGTCGTAATTACAGTTATTTTTCAAAGTTCGTTTTCTTCGAAAACTAATAGCGTTTACATACACTCATTTGGTACGTATAGTCGTAATATCTATTCCGAAACTCATTTTCTTATGCACTATATAGTGTGGGCTCAAAAGTTTTCCCGTCTGTCAGGGTTACTATTCATTAAATGTTTTACAAGGTCTCAAAAATTCGAGTTATTACAGTACTTTTGTGATGGAACCGCTCAGATCAGATGATGTAATTGTCTTTCATGTGTTTAGTTGTTGTACTCTTGAAAAATGGTTATGCATATATTTGTTCCTTTTAGTTCAGATCAGTTCCTTTATGATAAGATTGCAAGTTTATTCATATTATTAACTACACTGTTAACACTTAAGAGTGCCGCGAAGTGTATAGAAATGGGAGAATTCATATTATTAACCCAGAGTTTGATAGTCAGGGAGGTCGCTATCAAGATAGAAGGAACCCATAACATAATAAAGTGGAAATCAAGGATTTTAACGTATAAGATGACCCCGATTATGGGGAGTAGGAGGAAATATTTTAGACTGAGAAAACAGAAGTCGAGCAAGGAAGAGAGCACCAAGACGGTACTCCTATGAGGAAATCTATGGACCTGCCTAAATAAAACTTATACTTTTATCCCCAACCACCACCTTGAGGAAACAATACGGCGGGAAATTCTTTCAGGGCCTTTAAGTCGCTAAGCTCTCAGAGTTCCAAGGAACAAGCTGACCCAGTCGAGGTAAGAGCCTGGCTAAAGGAAATATAGGAATCATTTGAGATTCTAAATGATTGACGAATCGCAAAAGACTGTTTTTGTCACTTACCTTCCTAAGAGAGAGGCCACCCGCTGGTGAAAGGCCAAGAAAGGCACGGAGCCAGAGGTTATAATAAACTGATTAAAGTTCAGTAAATTGTTTATGAGAAGGTACTGCCCAAGGTTATGGAGATAGTGCAAAAGCTTTAGACCCAGAGCAAAGACGGACGAGTATGATAAATTATGAATCTAAGTTGTAAAAGTTGTCATGATTCGTTCTGAGGACAAGAATCCCAGAATGACGTGATGTTTGAAGTCAATGATTAGTGGGTTCATGAAATCATTGTAAGAGAAAGGAAAATAAAAAGAAACTAAAGTGGAAAGGAATATAAAGGCAATAGAGTTTGAGGAATGATAAGGGAGTTGGGTATGAGGAAACCCTAAAGACTCGTAGCAATAGAAATAGAAAAGTATGTAATCGTCAGGATGAGGATGATTCACCATGAGTTAAAGTTGATGGTTGAAGGCATAAGAGATATATATATTGTATCCCCTTTAAGTTGAGAGTATTCGATGAAACTTTGAGATAGACCGTTGGATTAATAATGAAAAACGGATTGACTGAGGAGACATGATAACAAGAAATTAGGAAAATGGGATGAAGGAAGTGACCTTCAAGAATGTGAAGTGTATGTAAGGCCGGTGGCTTGATACCCAGAAAGGGAGACGCCAGGTATAAAAGATATCCCAACATTGAGATGACAGTTGAGATAGATAATGGAGATAAATGAATAGTTAGAACTAAAAAGTTCACATTGAACACAACCAATATCTTCCAGAACATCCCTGTTATGATTACCAAATCAGGAAAGAAAAGCGGATAACCATTGTTATCTTTTGGAAGCCATATGGATTGACCTCATCTTGAATAAGTATGCTATTGTGAAATTTGGTATAGACTATCGAGGTGGGAATGATTGAATAAGATAATCTATCAAGGATATATGACTTGATTTATCCATGGAAGGATGGAAGTACCTTTTTAAAGGTGGAATTAAGGACAGAACCTCAATAACTTGAGATGAACCCTAGGGGAATGCATAAAGGTTGGAATTTCACCTTTAATAGGGATAAAAGGAGTTTTGACATTATGAATTGGAAAGGAATAAGGGAACAACAACCGTTAAGGATTAGTGGAGAAATTTTTCAGAAGTATATAGACAATGGTTCTAGTACTAGTAAATGGTATATTGGTATGCCCTGTATCTAGGGAATACAGGAAGAACGATTCAAGGATAACCTTAAAGGTCTTACAAGGAGAAAGGTAATATTCAAAGTTCTGAAGTTTAGAAATTTTGATAAAGGAAATATGACGTAATTATAATAATGCCAGGTGGGCACGTGTTGAACCATAAGAAAGTATAGAGCGACCCAATGAAGGTCGAGATTGGTGAAAACAAAAAGGACCTAAGATAAGAGACGTCCTAAATATGATCGAGAGTCAGTCGTGACAATGTTCACATCTAAAGACCGAGGCAATAACTTATGGAAAAATGGTTATATTTTTTTTCTCACTAAAGCTTAAGGAAGAGCATTTTCACACAAGCACTGATTGGAAATGAGGTAGAAAATTTATTTGGAGATCGTTCAAAAGACATTGACTATAAGGAACTATTACTATCAGGAAAGGCCAATGAGGTGGCTGACACTCTAAGTGTCAGAGAGCAATTAGGCGCTCGTGCCAGAGGAATATAATGATGATGGTTAAAGCCATGAAGTTTGTATTATGGTGTGAAAGATTGACATTCCTTCTGATGATTGTGCGATACTCAACCGTAATAGTAGTTTGGTAAAGATTTAATTCATGTAATCACCGTGAGCGGGCTATCTATCTTAGAAGGTCCTATCTTGGGTTAAGCCAAGACCATGTTCCAAAAAGGACTAAATGAATCCTTGAGTTTCAAGTCTCCTATTGAGGACATATGATTAACAATGGTATTAAACTGCTATCGTTGCTTTGATTGAAACTCTTCTGCAATTTTATCTGCTTCGTCATATGTACGCCAAGTTCAGGAGTGTTCTTCATGAATCATGAAATGGTGATCATGTTGCCTCCTTAGAAGAATTTGATAGACAGGTTTGGACTCCGTATGGTTAGCTATTAAGATTCCAAGGAAAATAAATGACTACCGTAGGTCCTTGGTGGACTATAGTAATACATCAATGATTATTTGAATAATGAGCCGATTACAACTGTGAGAGTTGTATTGTAATGGATGTTGAGATTGAGTACCACTAATTGGGTCGTGGTGATGTATAAGTTATTATTGATAGACCAACTAAGCCAAACAATTACCTATGATATATTTATTCCTTCTTATCGATAAAGAGTAGTATTACTATATGAAAAAGGTTGCGGTATAGCAATGGATTCTAGTAACGATGATGTCTAGAATGAAATCCCAGATTCGATTTTCGCTGTCAATGGAGTTTCAAAGGTGATTGTTTATAAGCTCGCGCAAGAGCATGGGTCCATAGAACGATGGACGGAATAGTAAATATTCAGGCACGTGAATTGTGATGCTATAATACTTGATGTTGAGATATATACATATATGTTTTGTTCTCCTGTGATAAATCGTTATAGTTCAGAGGTAGACTCCAAGCCAGATTTTTGTGGCAATATTTTTATATAATTCTCTTAAATTTTTTTTTTCTCTTCTTTTCATTTTCGTGTAAACTGAGAAGAACAACCCTTCCAAAAGCGGAGGTATAGCCGAATGAATATCTATCTGTATGATAGAAGCCTAGTAGGATACCACATGTTGTTTAATTGCTTGTCAAGTACTAAAGGATGGCCACCTTCTGTACTAACTATGCAATAGAACAAGTGTTCATGATCATAGTGATCTCTCAACAAATTCTTTTACTTCTATATGATTGATCAAACTTTGGAAGATAAAAATAGCTAGAAAAGGAGTAGTATAAGTATGGTGGTATTTGTAATGGAAACACGTTCGTGATACTAAGGTTGATGCGTTTATTGAAAGGTTATAAAACTCTAGCGAGTAATGGTATATCCATAATAGTATTCTGTACGGAAGATAGTAACGATTGCAAACTGGAAAAGAATAAGTATTGAGAAGCAAAAGTTGTAGAGCTAGATTATATAATGAGAGTCTGTGTGATAGACTTGAAAGAAATTTGGAATGATCACTTAGCACATATTGAGTTTTCTTACGATGATGGATATATGACAGTGTCGGAATGTCGCCTTACGAGGCCCTGTACAGAAAAAGATGCCGAACTCCCTTGTATTGGGATGAAGTTGGAGAGCATAATATGCTCAGGTCCAAAGTAGTCCAAATAACCAAGGACATAGTAGATCTAATCAGAGGACATCTTGTAGCAGCCCAAGACCGATATAAGAGGTATGCAGACTTAGCCCGAAAGGACAAGGAGTATGAAGTAGGGAACCTAGTACTGCTAAAGGTATCCCCTTGGAAATGATTGATCAGGTTCGTAAAGAAAGGGAAACTAAGCCCAAGATATATTGGACCTTTTGAGATACTAAGACGGATTGGGAAGTTAGCTTACGAGCTAGCCCTACCCCCGAACCTATAACAAGTTCATAATGTGTTCCACGTGTCCATGCCAAGGAATTATCATCGGGATGCCAGGCACATAGTGGAATGCGAGCACGTGGACATGCAAACAGACCTGACTTACGTGGATCAACTAGTGTAGATCATGGATAAAAAGGAGCAGGTGCTTCGGAACAAAGTGATCAAGCTAGTCAGAGTACTATGGCAGAATCATAATGTGGAGGAGTCAACTTGGGAACTAGAGAGCGCAATGCTAGAAAACTACCCCCCATTTGTTTTCTACTTGATTCCGGGACAGAATCCTTTTAAGGAGGGGAGACTGTAATAACCCCAATTTTTGGAAATATTTGAAACCCTGATGAATAGTAACTTTTTGCTGATGATGCTGAATAAGAAAAATTATCAAATCACACTATATGGGGGTACTGTTATGGAAATTCTGAGATCGTATTAGTATTCCATAAAGTAAATGAGTGTATGTAAAGGTCGTCAGAATTCAGATTCGAACACTTTGATTTTTCCCGAAAATCCTGCAGATACTGAAAGAATTAAGCATAAGGTAACATGATTAAAAGGATTTAAATTCAAGGATTATAAGAGAGGATCATTAAAGGAGTATAAAATATTAAGAAAGGTTTATGGAAGCCTAAGTAACAAGATCCCAGATATGATCTCTCAAACGATTAACGAGAACGAGAGTTAAACGAACCGTAAAACAAATAAGCGACCAAGAGACAAGCTTGTTCAAGAAGTTAAGGGACTATGGCATCATCAGGTCACAAGATAATGACAAATGGCTAGCTAGTGATGTGAGCAAGATGATGTATGCAAAGGAGGAAGATATTTGTTCAAAATTGATTCCCATTCACATGTTTATAACACCTAAATTACCTATGTTAATTTACAACCAAGCAATTCATTTCATTTTCCAAGACAAACAAGAAGCATTTTCATTTCTTCATTTCTTCCGTTGCTCTCGGCCAAAACCAGAGCGACAACTTCAAACTGTCATATCTCCTTCAATACTCACTCAAATATTATGTTCTATTGCTCTTTGGAAAGGTATTGAGATGGCCTACAACCCTTGCTCACAAGTCTCATCCAAATAAGCATGGTAAGACCATCATTTTTACAGTTCTTTCAATCGGACTTTTAGAAACTTCAAAACCTAACTTTGTGTTTTCTTGATTGTTTGTGAGATCTAAGCTAGTATAAGGATTAATCAAGGTTTTAAGGCTTCCTAGAAACTCTCCCCTCACAAATAAAGGTATAAAACTTCTGGACCTTTAAGTACTAAGTTTGTTTGCTTGAATTTTGGGACGGTTTGGATGGATGAGTAGTTGTTTGAATGATTAAGTTTGAATTGAACTTTGATTGTTATGTAGATTAGTTAATTATGGAGATGGTATAATATTGAATTGGATTGAGGATCTTGAGCTTGTTTTGGCTAAGATCAGTAGCCTAGGTTTGCATATTGAAGTTGTGGATGGATTATAGTTGGAAGGGATTGATTTGGAGTGGTAAAAATATTGGAAATCGCTAAGTTCTAGCTGTCATAATGCCCGATTTTCCTTAACTGTTTTTGTGCTTAACTTTAGGACCTGTGAACTCACTGTAAGATTATGACCTTTGCCATGTTTAGATATTTTATGTTATGAGCTTCGTTTTGATATGTTGTTCTCCTAAATCCGAGTTACGAGCGATGAGAAACGATCATTTTAAGTAACTGCGTTTCGCAAGGGAACCCCGAAACCTTGAGTAACTTTGAGACCATAATTGAGACCCTTAAATGATTAATCGAAATACGAAACAATTATGTAAGATGGATTAGGAAGTTGGTAAAGTACTCGCAAAAGAGTCTCATTAAAACGTTTAATGGTTAATTTTATAAAAATGGTGGAGCGGAGGGTACTCGAGCGACTTATGTAAATCGGTAAGCACAAAAGCGAACATTAGGGTCTAAGTGGATAAATCTAGTTTCTTAAGCGACCATGGTTTAATTCTGGCTTATGTTGTTGTTCATAGGTTACCGGACCCACTCTAAATTTAAGTCTACCCCTAAACACTCAGGCAAGTGTTCTACATGTTATACTGTTGTTGTGATGTAAATATATTGATGCATTATCTTGAGATAAGTGCATGGTTGTTATTAGTAAGTCTTGCGATATATTGGAGCATGTTGATATATATATATATGTGCATGCCTGTTTCGTAATCTTGATATTTCATTGTCGATTTAATTGTTATAAACTGCATAATACCTATGCTAGAGATAGGCATTATTTGCATATAACCTTAGTATAGGGGACCCAAAGTTGAACATTTTCCTAAAAACCGGGAGGCGAGGTTCTCGAGTATATTTTACATAGTTTTCTATAGCTATTAATCGAATAAGGTATATTCGATAGTTTTGAATAATAATCAAACATTATTTTCGATTATTTAAATAAAGATTTTACTTTCATATAAGTATATCTTTCGAAAATTATTATTCGTTTCAAGTATGAGTTTTAAAACTTCTACTTCATTTATTTTTATAAAGATTATCCTTATGGGAATATTATTTAAATAATAATATTTAGATATTTTCTAACATATCGGGACTGATTTATTTTATTATATCATCATTACTCTTAACATTCTTACAAAAATATTTTCGAGTCTTCAAAATGATTTTAAAAGTTAGAGTGGATCCCAAAACTCATTTTTAAATTTAAGATCTTCCTTTCGATGGGAATTTAAATACTCGCTCAAAACCTATAGGGTCCGGCTCTGTGGTGTATTTTATATTCATAACGAAGTTGCTGATTTAATAAAGAGCTTTTGATTACTTTCCCAACATTCGGAAAGTAAGTCCATCTAAATGAGTCGGCATAAGCGACAGGCCGGGGTACGGTCTATCAAAGTGTAAGTGTCTGGGTGGCAGTCCATCAACGCGTAAGAGACCGGATGGCGGTCCAGCACAAGGTCCTAATGCGGCCAGGGTGATGACCGGTGGAGGATTCATCCATCTACTAGTAGAAAAGGTGACTTAATTGGTATCTTTGCCTGATCAGCAAGATATCAGGTTTATGCCAAGGTTTTCTTCTTTCCAAATTCATTAGATATTACAACTCTGTTTATACTTTTCATGACAGAGGTTTTCAAGGAGTTTAGGACAGATATATATATATAGGTGTATATATATATCGGGACTTAATGAAGTATCTCGTAACTTCATTTCTTTCAAATAATATTTCAAAGATTGAATCTATTCAAGTCTTATCTTGTAGTCTCATCTCTGTGATGAACTTTTGAAACTGATTATAATTTGAACGGTGGTAGTTCAAGTAGTATTCGGACAAGATATAAGTATATTGGAGTATCTTGTAACTTCATCTTTGCAACTTATATCTAGTTGATGATTATCTTATGCATGACAAAGATTTTCAGAAAAATGTTGAGACAAGGTTAGATATACGAGATCACCTTGCAACGATATTTTTTATACAGTTATAAACTGGAACTCTGTGTATATTATACATGGAAGTGGACTTCCAAGATTTTGAAAAGTATATATACATATATACTGAATATTTTGTGACTTCGTCGCGTTAAGATATCAAACTTGGCTCATTTATACTTGACCAAGACTTTCATGAGTATTATGAAAATGCTCATATATTGTTAAATATTATACATGTTATTTCAGTGGGCTTGTTGCTCAACCTTGCTTTATTCTTTCATCACACAACAACAGCTAGACAAGATGAACATGACCAAGCTCCCAATTCGCGAGCGGATAGGAAATGTTCCACAGTTTCCTGTAGGCGTTGATGCCGCTGTAGCTGAGGTAGGAACTACCAATAGGCTAGGTTTTCAACTTTTGATGTACCAGACTTATGTATATTTATGAACTGTAATAATGGCAAAGAAAATGTAAATTTATTCAGAAACCCTTTTCATGTGTAATGGTTTATAATTGTGGAATAAAATGACTTCTGTTATTTTTGGTATTCATCTCTGTGATAACTTGTGGTGTGTATGTATATTGTGGGGTCACAGTACGCAGTAGTTGGTTGTTTATTAAGATTGAGTGTTATTAAGGGAAATGGAACTCATGACAACCCGGATCCCCGACCCCAGATTTAGGGGTGTTACAGAAATTGAGACAGTACTTTCAAGGACGTTTGATCGTGGTTATGACAAACCAACCCTTACGAAGGGTTCTGCACAATCCAGACATGTCCAAAAGGCTCGTATATTGGACAGTAGAGTTAAGTTAGTTTCATATTGAGTTCCAACCAAGAACAACAATGAAGTCCCAAGCTCTGACCGATTTTCTCACAAAATGCACAATTTCTGACTTAGGGCCAAGAGAGGTGTTTGCAGGACCAATAAAAAAATCCTAGATCTTTTTCACAGACGGTTCATCGATATCGCAAGATGGTGATGCAAGTGTCGTCTTAACTAGTCTAAAGGGCTTTACCATCAAGAAAGTAGTAAAATTCAAGTTTTCAACAATAACAATGAATCGGAGTTTGAGGGACTCATAGCAAGCCTCAAACTAGCTCGAGAGCTGGAAGCATCAGTAATTGACATCTTCAGCGACTCCCAGTTGGTGCTTAAACAGATATTGGGAGAATTTAAGACAATCAATGACAAAATGGCTACTTACATGCAAACCGCCATAAATCTCCTGCAAACGTTCACCTCGTGGACCATAAGCAACATAGATCGATCCATGAAATACTGGGCGGATGCTCTGTCCAAGATGGCCACTTTAGACGCCAAACAGTCTACAAACCCAATCTACTTCAAAGAGGTGTCGCACCCATCCATTGCCCAACAGGAAGTATTTTGCGTAACAAGTGAGGAAAACTGGAGAGTCTCCATTATAAAATATATCCAAGGAAATCTTGAAAAAGCTATAAAAACAAATCAAGGAAGA